>NC_090446.1:420928508-421228508 GCF_031143425.1 Pleurodeles waltl | reverse complement strand
TTTGGATGTGTCCACGTTGCACTTTGGGGCGTTTCCTGTCGCGGGCGCTAGGCCTACCCACACAAGTGAGGTATCCTTTTTATCGGGAGACGTGGGGGAACGCTGGGTGGAAGGAAATTTGTGGCTCCTCTCAAATTCCAGAACTTTCTGCCACAGAAATGTTAGGAACATGTGTTTTTTTAGCCAAATTTTGAGGTTTGCAAAGGATTCTGGGTAACAGAACCTGGTCCGAGCCACACAAGTCACCCCATCTTGGATTCCCCTAGGTCTCTAGTTTTCAGAAATGCACAGGTTTGGTAGGTTTCCCTAGGTGGCGGCTGAGCTACAGGCCAAAATCTACAGGTAGGCACTTTGCAAAAAACACCTCTGTTTTCCTTCAAAAATTTGGCTGTGTCCACGTTGCGCTTTGGGGCGTTTCCTGTCACGGGCGCTAGGCCTACGCACACAAGTGAGGTATCATTTTTATCGGGAGACGTGGGGGAACGCTGGGTGGAAGGAAATTCGTGGCTCCTCTCAGATTCCAGAACTTTCTGCCACAGAAATGTGAGGAACATGTGTTTTTTTAGCCAAATTTTGAGGTTTGCAAAGGATTCTGGGTAACAGAACCTGGTCCGAGCCACACAAGTCACCCCATCTTGGATTCCCCTAGGTCTCTAGTTTTCAGAAATGCACAGGTTTGGTAGGTTTCCCTAGGTGGCGGCTGAGCTACAAGCCAAAATCTACAGGTAGGCACTTTGCAAAAAACACCTCTGTTTTCCTTCACAAATTTGGATGTGTCCACGTTGCGCTTTGGGGCGTTTTCTGTCGCGGGCGCTAGGCCTACCCACACAAGTGAGGTATCATTTTTATCAGGAGACGTGGGGGAACGCTGGGTGGAAGGAAATTTGTGGCTCCTCTCAGATTCCAGAACTTTCTGCCACAGAAATTTGAGGAACATCTGTTTTTTTAGCCACATTTTGAGATTTGCAAAGGATTCTGGTTAACAGAACCTGGTCCGAGCCACACAAGTCACCCCATCTTGGATTCCCCTAGGTCTCTAGTTTTCAGAAATGCACAGGTTTGGTAGGTTTCCCTAGGTGGCGGCTGAGCTACAGGCCAAAATCTACAGGTAGGCACTTTGCAAAACACACCTCTGTTTTCCTTCACAAATTTGGATATGTCCACGTTGCGCTTTGGGGCGTTTTCTGTTGCGGGCGCTAGGCCTACCCACACAAGTGAGGTATCATTTTTATCGGGAGACGTGGGGGAACGCTGGGTGGAAGGAAATTAGTGGCTCCTCTCAGATTCCAGAACTTTCTGCCACAGAAATATGAGGAACATGTGTTTTTTTAGCCAAATTTTGAGGTTTGCAAAGGATTCTGGGTAACAGAACCTGGTCGAGCCACACAAGTCACCTCATCTTGGATTCCCCTAGGTCTCTAGTTTTCAGAAATGCTCAGGTTTGGTAGGTTTCCCTAGGTGGCGGCTGAGCTACAAGCCGAAATCTACAGGTAGGCACTTTGCAAAAAACACCTCTGTTTTCCTTCACAAATTTGGATGTGTCCACGTTGCACTTTGGGGCGTTTCCTGTCGCGGGCGCTAGGCCTACCCACACAAGTGAGGTATCCTTTTTATCGGGAGACATGGGGGAACGCTGGGTGGAAGGAAATTTGTGGCTCCTCTCAGATTCCAGAACTTTCTGCCACAGAAATGTTAGGAACATGTGTTTTTTTAGCCAAATTTTGAGGTTTGCAAAGGATTCTGGGTAACAGAACCTGGTCCGAGCCACACAAGTCACCCCATCTTGGATTCCCCTAGGTCTCTAGGTTTCAGAAATGCACAGGTTTGGTAGGTTTCCCTAGGTGGCGGCTGAGCTACAGGCCAAAATCTACAGGTAGGCACTTTGCAAAAAACACCTCTGTTTTCCTTCAAAAATTTGGCTGTGTCCACGTTGCGCTTTGGGGCGTTTCCTGTCACGGGCGCTAGGCCTACGCACACAAGTGAGGTATCATTTTTATCGGGAAACGTGGGGGAACGCTGGGTGGAAGGAAATTCGTGGCTCCTCTCAGATTCCAGACCTTTCTGCCACAGAAATGTGAGGAACATGTGTTTTTTTAGCCAAATTTTGAGGTTTGCAAAGGATTCTGGGTAACAGAACCTGGTCCGAGCCACACAAGTCACCCCATCTTGGATTCCCCTAGGTCTCTAGTTTTCAGAAATGCACAGGTTTGGTAGGTTTCCCTAGGTGGCGGCTGAGCTACAAGCAAAAATCTACAGGTAGGCACTTTGCAAAAAACACCTCTGTTTTCCTTCACAAATTTGGATGTGTCCACGTTGCGCTTTGGGGCGTTTTATGTCGCGGGCGTTAGGCCTACCCACACAAGTGAGGTATCATTGTTATCGGGAGACGTGGGGGAACGCTGGGTGGAAGGAAATTTGTGGCGTCTCTCAGATTCCAGAACTTTCTGCCACAGAAATTTGAGGAACATCTGTTTTTTTAGCCACATTTTGAGATTTGCAAAGGATTCTGGTTAACAGAACCTGGTCCGAGCCACACAAGTCACCCCATCTTGGATTCCCCTAGGTCTCTAGTTTTCAGAAATGCACAGGTTTGGTAGGTTTCCCTAGGTGGCGGCTGAGCTACAGGCCAAAATCTACAGGTAGGCACTTTGCAAAAAACACCTCTGTTTTCCTTCACAAATTTGGATGTGTCCACGTTGCACTTTGGGGCGTTTCCTGTCGCGGGCTCTAGGCCTACCCACACAAGTGAGGTATCCTTTTTATCGGGAGACGTGGGGGAACGCTGGGTGGAAGGTAATTTGTGGCTCCTCTCAGATTCCAGAACTTTCTGCCACAGAAATGTTAGGAACATGTGTTTTTTTAGCCAAATTTTGAGGTTTGCAAAGGATTCTGGGTAACAGAACCTGGTCCGAGCCACACAAGTCACCCCATCTTGGATTCCCCTAGGTCTCTAGTTTTCAGAAATGCACAGGTTTGGTAGGTTTCCCTAGGTGGCGGCTGAGCTACAGGCCAAAATCTACAGGTAGGCACTTTGCAAAAAACACCTCTGTTTTCCTTCAAAAATTTGGCTGTGTCCACGTTGCGCTTTGGGGCGTTTCCTGTCACGGGCGCTAGGCCTACGCACACAAGTGAGGTATCATTTTTATCGGGAGACGTGGGGGAACGCTGGGTGGAAGGAAATTCGTGGCTCCTCTCAGATTCCAGAACTTTCTGCCACAGAAATGTGAGGAACATGTGTTTTTTTAGCCAAATTTTGAGGTTTGCAAAGGATTCTGGGTAACAGAACCTGGTCCGAGCCACACAAGTCACCCCATCTTGGATTCCCCTAGGTCTCTAGTTTTCAGAAATGCACAGGTTTGGTAGGTTTCCCTAGGTGGCGGCTGAGCTACAAGCCAAAATCTACAGGTAGGCACTTTGCAAAAAACACCTCTGTTTTCCTTCACAAATTTGGATGTGTCCACGTTGCGCTTTGGGGCGTTTTCTGTCGCGGGCGCTAGGCCTACCCACACAAGTGAGGTATCATTTTTATCGGGAGACGTGGGGGAACGCTGGGTGGAAGGAAATTTGTGGCTCCTCTCAGATTCCAGAACTTTCTGCCACAGAAATGTTAGGAACATGTGTTTTTTTAGCCATATTTGAGGTTTGCAAAGGATTCTGGGTAACAGAACCTGGTCCGAGCCACACAAGTCACCCCATCTTGGATTCCCCTAGGTCTCTAGTTTTCAGAAATGCACAGGTTTGGTAGGTTTCCCTAGGTGGCGGCTGAGCTACAGGCCAAAATCTACAGGTAGGCACTTTGCAAAAAACACCTCTGTTTTCCTTCAAAAATTTGGCTGTGTCCACGTTGCGCTTTGGGGCGTTTCCTGTCACGGGCGCTAGGCCTACGCACACAAGTGAGGTATCATTTTTATCGGGAGACGTGGGGGAACGCTGGGTGGAAGGAAATTCGTGACTCCTCTCAGATTCCAGAACTTTCTGCCACAGAAATGTGAGGAACATGTGTTTTTTTAGCCAAATTTTGAGGTTTGCAAAGGATTCTGGGTAACAGAACCTGGTCCGAGCCACACAAGTCACCCCATCTTGGATTCCCCTAGGTCTCTAGTTTTCAGAAATGCACAGGTTTGGTAGGGTTCCCTAGGTGGCGGCTGAGCTACAAGCCAAAATCTACAGGTAGGCACTTTGCAAAAAACACCTCTGTTTTCCTTCACAAATTTGGATGTGTCCACGTTGCGCTTTGGGACGTTTTCTGTCGCGGGTGCTAGGCCTACCCACACAAGTGAGGTATCATTTTTATCGGGAGACGTGGGGGAACGCTGGGTGGAAGGAAATTTGTGGCTCCTCTCAGATTCCAGAACTTTCTGCCACAGAAATGTTAGGAACATGTGTTTTTTTAGCCAAATTTTGAGGTTCGCAAAGGATTCTGGGTAACAGAACCTGGTCCGAGCCACACAAGTCACCCCATCTTGGATTCCCCAAGGTCTCTAGTTTTCAGAAATGCACAGGTTTGGTAGGTTTCCCTAGGTGGCGGCTGAGCTACAGGCCAAAATCTACAGGTAGGCACTTTGCAAAACACACCTCTGTTTTCCTTCACAAATTTGGATGTGTCCACGTTGCGCTTTGGGGAGTTTTCTGTCGCGGGCGCTAGGCCTACCGACACAAGTGAGGTATCATTTTTATCGGGAGACGTGGGGGAACGCTGGGTGGAAGGAAATTTGTGGCTCCTCTCAGATTCCAGAACTTTCTGCCAGAGAAATTTGAGGAACATGTGTTTTTTTAGCCAAATTTTGAGATTTGCAAAGGATTCTGGGTAACAGAACCTGGTCCGAGCCACACAAGTCACCCCATCTTGGATTCCCCTAGCTCTCTAGTTTTCAGAAATGCACAGGTTTGGTAGGTTTCCCTAGGTGGCGGCTGAGCTACAGGCCAAAATCTACAGGTAGGCACTTTGCAAAAAACACCTCTGTTTTCCTTCACAAATTTGGATGTGTCCACGTTGCGCTTTGGGGTGTTTCCTGTCGCGGGCGCTAGTCCTACCCACACAAGTGAGGTATCATTTTTATCGGGGGAACGCTGGGTGGAAGGAAATTTGTGGCTCCTCTCAGATTCCAGAACTTTCTGCCACAGAAATGTTAGGAACATGTGTTTTTTTAGCCAAATTTTGAGGTTTGCAAAGGATTCTGGGTAACAGAACCTGGTCCGAGCTACACAAGTCACCCCATCTTGGATTCCCCTAGGTCTCTAGTTTTCAGAAATGCACAGGTTTGGTAGGTTTCCCTAGGTGGCGGCCGAGCTACAGGCCAAAATCTACAGGTAGGCACTTTGCAAAAAACACCTCTGTTTTCCTTCAAAAATTTGGCTGTGTCCACGTTGCGCTTTGGGGCATTTCCTGTCACGGGCGCTAGGCCTAAGCACACAAGTGAGGAATCATTTTTATCGGGAGACGTGGGGGAACGCTGGGTGGAAGGAAATTCGTGGCTCCTCTCAGATTCCAGAACTTTCTGCCACAGAAATGTGAGGTACATGTGTTTTTTTAGCCAAATTTTGAGGTTTGCTAAGGATTCTGGGTAACAGATCCTGGTCCGAGCCACACAAGTCACCCAATCTTGGATTCCCCTAGGTCTCTAGTTTTCAGAAATGCACAGGTTTGGTAGGTTTCCCTAGGTGGCGGCTGAGCTACAGGCCAAAATCTACAGGTAGGCACTTTGCAAAACACACCTCTGTTTTCCTTCACAAATTTGGATGTGTCCACGTTGCGCTTTGGGGCGTTTTCTGTCGCGGGCGCTAGGCCTACCCACACAAGTGAGGTATCATTTTTATCGGGAGACGTGGGGAAACGCTGGGTGGAAGGAAATTTGTGGCTCCTCTCAGATTCCAGAACTTTCTGCCACAGAAATGTGAGGAACATGTGTTTTTTTAGCCAAATTTTGAGATTTGCAAAGGATTCTGGGTAACAGAACCTGGTCCAAGCCACACAAGTCACCCCATCTTGGATTCCCCTAGGTCTCTAGTTTTCAGAAATGCACAGGTTTGGTAGGTTTCCCTAGGTGGCGGCTGAGCTACAGGCCAAAATCTACAGGTAGGCACTTTGCAAAAAACACCTCTGTTTTCCTTCACAAATTTGGATGTGTCCACGTTGCGCTTTGGGGCGTTTCCTGTCGCGGGCGCTAGGCCTACCCACACAAGTGAGGTATCATTTTTATCGGGAGACGTTGGGAACGCTGGGTGGAAGGAAATTTGTGGCTCCTCTCAGATTCCAGAACTTTCTGCCACAGAAATGTTAGGAACATGTGTTTTTTTAGCCAAATTTTGAGGTTTGCAAAGGATTCTGGGTAACAGAACCTGGTCCGAGCCACACAAGTCACCCCATCTTGGATTCCCCTAGGTCTCTAGTTTTCAGAAATGCACAGGTTTGGTAGGTTTCCCTAGGTGGCGGCTGAGCTACAAGCCAAAATCTACAGGTAGGCACTTTGCAAAAAACACCTCTGTTTTCCTTCACAAATTTGGATGTGTCCACGTTGCACTTTGGGGCGTTTCCTGTCGCGGGCGCTAGGCCTACCCACACAAGTGAGGTATCCTTTTTATCGGGAGACGTGGGGGAACGCTGGGTGGAAGGAAATTTGTGGCTCCTCTCAAATTCCAGAACTTTCTGCCACAGAAATGTTAGGAACATGTGTTTTTTTAGCCAAATTTTGAGGTTTGCAAAGGATTCTGGGTAACAGAACCTGGTCCGAGCCACACAAGTCACCCCATCTTGGATTCCCCTAGGTCTCTAGTTTTCAGAAATGCACAGGTTTGGTAGGTTTCCCTAGGTGGCGGCTGAGCTACAGGCCAAAATCTACAGGTAGGCACTTTGCAAAAAACACCTCTGTTTTCCTTCAAAAATTTGGCTGTGTCCACGTTGCGCTTTGGGGCGTTTCCTGTCACGGGCGCTAGGCCTACGCACACAAGTGAGGTATCATTTTTATCGGGAGACGTGGGGGAACGCTGGGTGGAAGGAAATTCGTGGCTCCTCTCAGATTCCAGAACTTTCTGCCACAGAAATGTGAGGAACATGTGTTTTTTTAGCCAAATTTTGAGGTTTGCAAAGGATTCTGGGTAACAGAACCTGGTCCGAGCCACACAAGTCACCCCATCTTGGATTCCCCTAGGTCTCTAGTTTTCAGAAATGCACAGGTTTGGTAGGTTTCCCTAGGTGGCGGCTGAGCTACAAGCCAAAATCTACAGGTAGGCACTTTGCAAAAAACACCTCTGTTTTCCTTCACAAATTTGGATGTGTCCACGTTGCGCTTTGGGGCGTTTTCTGTCGCGGGCGCTAGGCCTACCCACACAAGTGAGGTATCATTTTTATCGGGAGACGTGGGGGAACGCTGGGTGGAAGGAAATTTGTGGCTCCTCTCAGATTCCAGAACTTTCTGCCACAGAAATTTGAGGAACATCTGTTTTTTTAGCCACATTTTGAGATTTGCAAAGGATTCTGGTTAACAGAACCTGGTCCGAGCCACACAAGTCACCCCATCTTGGATTCCCCTAGGTCTCTAGTTTTCAGAAATGCACAGGTTTGGTAGGTTTCCCTAGGTGGCGGGTGAGCTACAGGCCAAAATCTACAGGTAGGCACTTTGCAAAACACACCTCTGTTTTCCTTCACAAATTTGGATGTGTCCACGTTGCGCTTTGGGGCGTTTTCTGTTGCGGGCGCTAGGCCTACCCACACAAGTGAGGTATCATTTTTATCGGGAGACGTGGGGGAACGCTGGGTGGAAGGAAATTAGTGGCTCCTCTCAGATTCCAGAACTTTCTGCCACAGAAATATGAGGAACATGTGTTTTTTTTAGCCAAATTTTGAGGTTTGCAAAGGATTCTGGGTAACAGAACCTGGTCGAGCCACACAAGTCACCTCATCTTGGATTCCCCTAGGTCTCTAGTTTTCAGAAATGCTCAGGTTTGGTAGGTTTCCCTAGGTGGCGGCTGAGCTACAAGCCGAAATCTACAGGTAGGCACTTTGCAAAAAACACCTCTGTTTTCCTTCACAAATTTGGATGTGTCCACGTTGCACTTTGGGGCGTTTCCTGTCGCGGGCGCTAGGCCTACCCACACAAGTGAGGTATCCTTTTTATCGGGAGACATGGGGGAACGCTGGGTGGAAGGAAATTTGTGGCTCCTCTCAGATTCCAGAACTTTCTGCCACAGAAATGTTAGGAACATGTGTTTTTTTAGCCAAATTTTGAGGTTTGCAAAGGATTCTGGGTAACAGAACCTGGTCCGAGCCACACAAGTCACCCCATCTTGGATTCCCCTAGGTCTCTAGGTTTCAGAAATGCACAGGTTTGGTAGGTTTCCCTAGGTGGCGGCTGAGCTACAGGCCAAAATCTACAGGTAGGCACTTTGCAAAAAACACCTCTGTTTTCCTTCACAAATTTGGATGTGTCCACGTTGCACTTTGGGGCGTTTCCTGTCGCGGGCGCTAGGCCTACCCACACAAGTGAGGTATCCTTTTTATCGGGAGACGTGGGGGAACGCTGGGTGGAAGGTAATTTGTGGCTCCTCTCAGATTCCAGAACTTTCTGCCACAGAAATGTTAGGAACATGTGTTTTTTTAGCCAAATTTTGAGGTTTGCAAAGGATTCTGGGTAACAGAACCTGGTCCGAGCCACACAAGTCACCCCATCTTGGATTCCCCTAGGTCTCTAGTTTTCAGAAATGCACAGGTTTGGTAGGTTTCCCTAGGTGGCGGCTGAGCTACAGGCCAAAATCTACAGGTAGGCACTTTGCAAAAAACACCTCTGTTTTCCTTCAAAAATTTGGCTGTGTCCACGTTGCGCTTTGGGGCGTTTCCTGTCACGGGCGCTAGGCCTACGCACACAAGTGAGGTATCATTTTTATCGGGAGACGTGGGGGAACGCTGGGTGGAAGGAAATTCGTGGCTCCTCTCAGATCCCAGAACTTTCTGCCACAGAAATGTGAGGAACATGTGTTTTTTTAGCCAAATTTTGAGGTTTGCAAAGGATTCTGGGTAACAGAACCTGGTCCGAGCCACACAAGTCACCCCATCTTGGATTCCCCTAGGTCTCTAGTTTTCAGAAATGCACAGGTTTGGTAGGTTTCCCTAGGTGGCGGCTGAGCTACAAGCCAAAATCTACAGGTAGGCACTTTGCAAAAAACACCTCTGTTTTCCTTCACAAATTTGGATGTGTCCACGTTGCGCTTTGGGGCGTTTTCTGTCGCGGGCGCTAGGCCTACCCACACAAGTGAGGTATCATTTTTATCGGGAGACGTGGGGGAACGCTGGGTGGAAGGAAATTTGTGGCTCCTCTCAGATTCCAGAACTTTCTGCCACAGAAATGTTAGGAACATGTGTTTTTTTAGCCATATTTGAGGTTTGCAAAGGATTCTGGGTAACAGAACCTGGTCCGAGCCACACAAGTCACCCCATCTTGGATTCCCCTAGGTCTCTAGTTTTCAGAAATGCACAGGTTTGGTAGGTTTCCCTAGGTGGCGGCTGAGCTACAGGCCAAAATCTACAGGTAGGCACTTTGCAAAAAACACCTCTGTTTTCCTTCAAAAATTTGGCTGTGTCCACGTTGCGCTTTGGGGCGTTTCCTCTCACGGGGGCTAGGCCTACGCACACAAGTGAGGTATCATTTTTATCGGGAGACGTGGGGGAACGCTGGGTGGAAGGAAATTCGTGACTCCTCTCAGATTCCAGAACTTTCTGCCACAGAAATGTGAGGAACATGTGTTTTTTTAGCCAAATTTTGAGGTTTGCAAAGGATTCTGGGTAACAGAACCTGGTCCGAGCCACACAAGTCACCCCATCTTGGATTCCCCTAGGTCTCTAGTTTTCAGAAATGCACAGGTTTGGTAGGGTTCCCTAGGTGGCGGCTGAGCTACAAGCCAAAATCTACAGGTAGGCACTTTGCAAAAAACACCTCTGTTTTCCTTCACAAATTTGGATGTGTCCACGTTGCGCTTTGGGACGTTTTCTGTCGCGGGTGCTAGGCCTACCCACACAAGTGAGGTATCATTTTTATCGGGAGACGTGGGGGAACGCTGGGTGGAAGGAAATTTGTGGCTCCTCTCAGATTCCAGAACTTTCTGCCACAGAAATGTTAGGAACATGTGTTTTTTTAGCCAAATTTTGAGGTTCGCAAAGGATTCTGGGTAACAGAACCTGGTCCGAGCCACACAAGTCACCCCATCTTGGATTCCCCAAGGTCTCTAGTTTTCAGAAATGCACAGGTTTGGTAGGTTTCCCTAGGTGGCGGCTGAGCTACAGGCCAAAATCTACAGGTAGGCACTTTGCAAAACACACCTCTGTTTTCCTTCACAAATTTGGATGTGTCCACGTTGCGCTTTGGGGAGTTTTCTGTCGCGGGCGCTAGGCCTACCGACACAAGTGAGGTATCATTTTTATCGGGAGACGTGGGGGAACGCTGGGTGGAAGGAAATTTGTGGCTCCTCTCAGATTCCAGAACTTTCTGCCAGAGAAATTTGAGGAACATGTGTTTTTTTAGCCAAATTTTGAGATTTGCAAAGGATTCTGGGTAACAGAACCTGGTCCGAGCCACACAAGTCACCCCATCTTGGATTCCCCTAGCTCTCTAGTTTTCAGAAACGCACAGGTTTGGTAGGTTTCCCTAGGTGGCGGCTGAGCTACAGGCCAAAATCTACAGGTAGGCACTTTGCAAAAAACACCTCTGTTTTCCTTCACAAATTTGGATGTGTCCACGTTGCGCTTTGGGGTGTTTCCTGTCGCGGGCGCTAGTCCTACCCACACAAGTGAGGTATCATTTTTATCGGGGGAACGCTGGGTGGAAGGAAATTTGTGGCTCCTCTCAGATTCCAGAACTTTCTGCCACAGAAATGTTAGGAACATGTGTTTTTTTAGCCAAATTTTGAGGTTTGCAAAGGATTCTGGGTAACAGAACCTGGTCCGAGCTACACAAGTCACCCCATCTTGGATTCCCCTAGGTCTCTAGTTTTCAGAAATGCACAGGTTTGGTAGGTTTCCCTAGGTGGCGGCCGAGCTACAGGCCAAAATCTACAGGTAGGCACTTTGCAAAAAACACCTCTGTTTTCCTTCAAAAATTTGGCTGTGTCCACGTTGCGCTTTGGGGCATTTCCTGTCACGGGCGCTAGGCCTACCCACACAAGTGAGGTATCCTTTTTATCGGGAGACGTGGGGGAACGCTGGGTGGAAGGTAATTTGTGGCTCCTCTCAGATTCCAGAACTTTCTGCCACAGAAATGTTAGGAACATGTGTTTTTTTAGCCAAATTTTGAGGTTTGCAAAGGATTCTGGGTAACAGAACCTGGTCCGAGCCACACAAGTCACCCCATCTTGGATTCCCCTAGGTCTCTAGTTTTCAGAAATGCACAGGTTTGGTAGGTTTCCCTAGGTGGCGGCTGAGCTACAGGCCAAAATCTACAGGTAGGCACTTTGCAAAAAACACCTCTGTTTTCCTTCAAAAATTTGGCTGTGTCCACGTTGCGCTTTGGGGCGTTTCCTGTCACGGGCGCTAGGCCTACGCACACAAGTGAGGTATCATTTTTATCGGGAGACGTGGGGGAACGCTGGGTGGAAGGAAATTCGTGGCTCCTCTCAGATCCCAGAACTTTCTGCCACAGAAATGTGAGGAACATGTGTTTTTTTAGCCAAATTTTGAGGTTTGCAAAGGATTCTGGGTAACAGAACCTGGTCCGAGCCACACAAGTCACCCCATCTTGGATTCCCCTAGGTCTCTAGTTTTCAGAAATGCACAGGTTTGGTAGGTTTCCCTAGGTGGCGGCTGAGCTACAAGCCAAAATCTACAGGTAGGCACTTTGCAAAAAACACCTCTGTTTTCCTTCACAAATTTGGATGTGTCCACGTTGCGCTTTGGGGCGTTTTCTGTCGCGGGCGCTAGGCCTACCCACACAAGTGAGGTATCATTTTTATCGGGAGACGTGGGGGAACGCTGGGTGGAAGGAAATTTGTGGCTCCTCTCAGATTCCAGAACTTTCTGCCACAGAAATGTTAGGAACATGTGTTTTTTTAGCCATATTTGAGGTTTGCAAAGGATTCTGGGTAACAGAACCTGGTCCGAGCCACACAAGTCACCCCATCTTGGATTCCCCTAGGTCTCTAGTTTTCAGAAATGCACAGGTTTGGTAGGTTTCCCTAGGTGGCGGCTGAGCTACAGGCCAAAATCTACAGGTAGGCACTTTGCAAAAAACACCTCTGTTTTCCTTCAAAAATTTGGCTGTGTCCACGTTGCGCTTTGGGGCGTTTCCTCTCACGGGGGCTAGGCCTACGCACACAAGTGAGGTATCATTTTTATCGGGAGACGTGGGGGAACGCTGGGTGGAAGGAAATTCGTGACTCCTCTCAGATTCCAGAACTTTCTGCCACAGAAATGTGAGGAACATGTGTTTTTTTAGCCAAATTTTGAGGTTTGCAAAGGATTCTGGGTAACAGAACCTGGTCCGAGCCACACAAGTCACCCCATCTTGGATTCCCCTAGGTCTCTAGTTTTCAGAAATGCACAGGTTTGGTAGGGTTCCCTAGGTGGCGGCTGAGCTACAAGCCAAAATCTACAGGTAGGCACTTTGCAAAAAACACCTCTGTTTTCCTTCACAAATTTGGATGTGTCCACGTTGCGCTTTGGGACGTTTTCTGTCGCGGGTGCTAGGCCTACCCACACAAGTGAGGTATCATTTTTATCGGGAGACGTGGGGGAACGCTGGGTGGAAGGAAATTTGTGGCTCCTCTCAGATTCCAGAACTTTCTGCCACAGAAATGTTAGGAACATGTGTTTTTTTAGCCAAATTTTGAGGTTCGCAAAGGATTCTGGGTAACAGAACCTGGTCCGAGCCACACAAGTCACCCCATCTTGGATTCCCCAAGGTCTCTAGTTTTCAGAAATGCACAGGTTTGGTAGGTTTCCCTAGGTGGCGGCTGAGCTACAGGCCAAAATCTACAGGTAGGCACTTTGCAAAACACACCTCTGTTTTCCTTCACAAATTTGGATGTGTCCACGTTGCGCTTTGGGGAGTTTTCTGTCGCGGGCGCTAGGCCTACCGACACAAGTGAGGTATCATTTTTATCGGGAGACGTGGGGGAACGCTGGGTGGAAGGAAATTTGTGGCTCCTCTCAGATTCCAGAACTTTCTGCCAGAGAAATTTGAGGAACATGTGTTTTTTTAGCCAAATTTTGAGATTTGCAAAGGATTCTGGGTAACAGAACCTGGTCCGAGCCACACAAGTCACCCCATCTTGGATTCCCCTAGCTCTCTAGTTTTCAGAAACGCACAGGTTTGGTAGGTTTCCCTAGGTGGCGGCTGAGCTACAGGCCAAAATCTACAGGTAGGCACTTTGCAAAAAACACCTCTGTTTTCCTTCACAAATTTGGATGTGTCCACGTTGCGCTTTGGGGTGTTTCCTGTCGCGGGCGCTAGTCCTACCCACACAAGTGAGGTATCATTTTTATCGGGGGAACGCTGGGTGGAAGGAAATTTGTGGCTCCTCTCAGATTCCAGAACTTTCTGCCACAGAAATGTTAGGAACATGTGTTTTTTTAGCCAAATTTTGAGGTTTGCAAAGGATTCTGGGTAACAGAACCTGGTCCGAGCTACACAAGTCACCCCATCTTGGATTCCCCTAGGTCTCTAGTTTTCAGAAATGCACAGGTTTGGTAGGTTTCCCTAGGTGGCGGCCGAGCTACAGGCCAAAATCTACAGGTAGGCACTTTGCAAAAAACACCTCTGTTTTCCTTCAAAAATTTGGCTGTGTCCACGTTGCGCTTTGGGGCATTTCCTGTCACGGGCGCTAGGCCTAAGCACACAAGTGCGGAATCATTTTTATCGGGAGACGTGGGGGAACGCTGGGTGGAAGGAAATTCGTGGCTCCTCTCAGATTCCAGAACTTTCTGCCACAGAAATGTGAGGTACATGTGTTTTTTTAGCCAAATTTTGAGGTTTGCTAAGGATTCTGGGTAACAGATCCTGGTCCGAGCCACACAAGTCACCCAATCTTGGATTCCCCTAGGTCTCTAGTTTTCAGAAATGCACAGGTTTGGTAGGTTTCCCTAGGTGGCGGCTGAGCTACAGGCCAAAATCTACAGGTAGGCACTTTGCAAAACACACCTCTGTTTTCCTTCACAAATTTGGATGTGTCCACGTTGCGCTTTGGGGCGTTTTCTGTCGCGGGCGCTAGGCCTACCCACACAAGTGAGGTATCATTTTTATCGGGAGACGTGGGGAAACGCTGGGTGGAAGGAAATTTGTGGCTCCTCTCAGATTCCAGAACTTTCTGCCACAGAAATGTGAGGAACATGTGTTTTTTTAGCCAAATTTTGAGATTTGCAAAGGATTCTGGGTAACAGAACCTGGTCCAAGCCACACAAGTCACCCCATCTTGGATTCCCCTAGGTCTCTAGTTTTCAGAAATGCACAGGTTTGGTAGGTTTCCCTAGGTGGCGGCTGAGCTACAGGCCAAAATCTACAGGTAGGCACTTTGCAAAAAACACCTCTGTTTTCCTTCACAAATTTGGATGTGTCCACGTTGCGCTTTGGGGCGTTTCCTGTCGCGGGCGCTAGGCCTACCCACACAAGTGAGGTATCATTTTTATCGGGAGACGTTGGGAACGCTGGGTGGAAGGAAATTTGTGGCTCCTCTCAGATTCCAGAACTTTCTGCCACAGAAATGTTAGGAACATGTGTTTTTTTAGCCAAATTTTGAGGTTTGCAAAGGATTCTGGGTAACAGAACCTGGTCCGAGCTACACAAGTCACCCCATCTTGGATTCCCCTAGGTCTCTAGTTTTCAGAAATGCACAGGTTTGGTAGGTTTCCCTAGGTGGCGGCCGAGCTACAGGCCAAAATCTACAGGTAGGCACTTTGCAAAAAACACCTCTGTTTTCCTTCAAAAATTTGGCTGTGTCCACGTTGCGCTTTGGGGCATTTCCTGTCACGGGCGCTAGGCCTAAGCACACAAGTGAGGAATCATTTTTATCGGGAGACGTGGGGGAACGCTGGGTGGAAGGAAATTCGTGGCTCCTCTCAGATTCCAGAACTTTCTGCCACAGAAATGTGAGGTACATGTGTTTTTTTAGCCAAATTTTGAGGTTTGCTAAGGATTCTGGGTAACAGATCCTGGTCCGAGCCACACAAGTCACCCAATCTTGGATTCCCCTAGGTCTCTAGTTTTCAGAAATGCACAGGTTTGGTAGGTTTCCCTAGGTGGCGGCTGAGCTACAGGCCAAAATCTACAGGTAGGCACTTTGCAAAACACACCTCTGTTTTCCTTCACAAATTTGGATGTGTCCACGTTGCGCTTTGGGGCGTTTTCTGTCGCGGGCGCTAGGCCTACCCACACAAGTGAGGTATCATTTTTATCGGGAGACGTGGGGAAACGCTGGGTGGAAGGAAATTTGTGGCTCCTCTCAGATTCCAGAACTTTCTGCCACAGAAATGTGAGGAACATGTGTTTTTTTAGCCAAATTTTGAGATTTGCAAAGGATTCTGGGTAACAGAACCTGGTCCAAGCCACACAAGTCACCCCATCTTGGATTCCCCTAGGTCTCTAGTTTTCAGAAATGCACAGGTTTGGTAGGTTTCCCTAGGTGGCGGCTGAGCTACAGGCCAAAATCTACAGGTAGGCACTTTGCAAAAAACACCTCTGTTTTCCTTCACAAATTTGGATGTGTCCACGTTGCGCTTTGGGGCGTTTCCTGTCGCGGGCGCTAGGCCTACCCACACAAGTGAGGTATCATTTTTATCGGGAGACGTTGGGAACGCTGGGTGGAAGGAAATTTGTGGCTCCTCTCAGATTCCAGAACTTTCTGCCACAGAAATGTTAGGAACATGTGTTTTTTTAGCCAAATTTTGAGGTTTGCAAAGGATTCTGGGTAACAGAACCTGGTCCGAGCCACACAAGTCACCCCATCTTGGATTCCCCTAGGTCTCTAGTTTTCAGAAATGCACAGGTTTGGTAGGTTTCCCTAGGTGGCGGCTGAGCTACAGGCCAAAATCTACAGGTAGGCACTTTGCAAAACACACCTCTGTTTTCCTTCACAAATTTGGATGTGTCCACGTTGCGCTTTGGGGCGTTTACTGTTGCGGGCGCTAGGCCTACCCACACAAGTGAGGTATCATTTTTATCGGGAGACGTAGGGGAACGCTGGGCGGAAGAAAATTAGTGGCTCCTCTCAGATTCCAGAACTTTCTGCCACAGAAATATGAGGAACATGTGTTTTTTTAGCCAAATTTTGAGGTTTGCAAAGGATTCTGGGTAACAGAACCTGGTCCGAGCCACACAAGTCACCTCATCTTGGATTCCCCTAGGTCTCTAGTTTTCAGAAATGCACAGGTTTGGTAGGTTTCCCTAGGTGGCGGCTGAGCTATAAGCCAAAATCTACAGGTAGGCACTTTGCAAAAAACACCTCTGTTTTCCTTCACAAATTTGGATGTGTCCACGTTGCACTTTGGGGCGTTTCCTGTCGCGGGCGCTAGGCCTACCCACACAAGTGAGGTATCATTTTTATCGGGAGACGTTGGGAACGCTGGGTGGAAGGAAATTTGTGGCTCCTCTCAGATTCCAGAACTTTCTGCCACAGAAATGTTAGGAACATGTGTTTTTTTAGCCAAATTTTGAGGTTTGCAAAGGATTCTGGGTAACAGAACCTGGTCCGAGCCACACAAGTCACCCCATCTTGGATTCCCCTAGGTCTCTAGTTTTCAGAAATGCACAGGTTTGGTAGGTTTCCCTAGGTGGCAGCTGAGCTACAGGCCAAAATCTACAGGTAGGCACTTTGCAAAACACACCTCTGTTTTCCTTCACAAATTTGGATGTGTCCACGTTGCGCTTTGGGGCGTTTTCTGTTGCGGGCGCTAGGCCTACCCACACAAGTGAGGTATCATTTTTATCGGGAGACGTGGGGGAACGCTGGGCGGATGAAAATTAGTGGCTCCTCTCAGATTCCAGAACTTTCTGCCACAGAAATATGAGGAACATGTGTTTTTTTAGCCAAATTTTGAGGTTTGCAAAGGATTCTGGGTAACAGAACCTGGTCCGAGCCACACAAGTCACCTCATCTTGGATTCCCCTAGGTCTCTAGTTTTCAGAAATGCACAGGTTTGGTAGGTTTCCCTAGGTGGCGGCTGAGCTATAAGCCAAAATCTACAGGTAGGCACTTTGCAAAAAACACCTCTGTTTTCCTTCACAAATTTGGATGTGTCCACGTTGCACTTTGGGGCGTTTCCTGTCGCGGGCGCTAGGCCTACCCACACAAGTGAGGTATCCTTTTTATCGGGAGACGTGGGGGAACGCTGGGTGGAAGGAAATTTGTGGCTCCTCTCAGATTCCAGAACTTTCTGCCACAGAAATGTTAGGAACATGTGTTTTTTTAGCCAAATTTTGAGGTTTGCAAAGGATTCTGGGTAACAGAACCTGGTCCGAGCCACACAAGTCACCCCATCTTGGATTCCCCTAGGTCTCTAGTTTTCAGAAATGCACAGGTTTGGTAGGTTTCCATAGATGGCGGCTGAGCTACAGGCCAAAATCTACAGGTAGGCACTTTGCAAAAAACACCTCTGTTTTCCTTCAAAAATTTATTTGGCTGTGTCCACGTTGCGCTTTGGGGCGTTTCCTGTCACGGGCGCTAGGCCTACGCAGACAAGTGAGGTATCATTTTTATCGGGAGACGTGGGGGAACGCTGGGTGGAAGGAAATTCGTGGCTCCTCTCAGATTCCAGAACTTTCTGCCACAGAAATGTGAGGAACATGTGTTTTTTTAGCCAAATTTTGAGGTTTGCAAAGGATTCTGGGTAACAGAACCTGGTCCGAGCCACACAAGTCACCCCATCTTGGATTCCCCTAGGTCTCTAGTTTTCAGAAATGCACAGGTTTGGTAGGTTTCCCTAGGTGGCGGCTGAGCTACAGGCCAAAATCTACAGGTAGGCACTTTGCAAAACACACCTCTGTTTTCCTTCACAAATTTGGATGTGTCCACGTTGCACTTTGGGGCATTTTCTGTTGCGGGCGCTAGGCCTACCCACACAAGTGAGGTATCATTTTTATCGGGAGACGTGGGGAAACGCTGGGTGGAAGGAAATTCGTGGCTCCTCTCAGATTCCAGAACTTTCTGCCACAGAAATGTGAGGTACATGTGTTTTTTTAGCCAAATTTTGAGGTTTGCTAAGGATTCTGGGTAACAGATCCTGGTCCGAGCCACACAAGTCACCCAATCTTGGATTCCCCTAGGTCTCTAGTTTTCAGAAATGCACAGGTTTGGTAGGTTTCCCTAGGTGGCGGCTGAGCTACAGGCCAAAATCTACAGGTAGGCACTTTGCAAAACACACCTCTGTTTTCCTTCACAAATTTGGATGTGTCCACGTTGCGCTTTGGGGCGTTTTCTGTCGCGGGCGCTAGGCCTACCCACACAAGTGAGGTATCATTTTTATCGGGAGACGTGGGGAAACGCTGGGTGGAAGGAAATTTGTGGCTCCTCTCAGATTCCAGAACTTTCTGCCACAGAAATGTGAGGAACATGTGTTTTTTTAGCCAAATTTTGAGATTTGCAAAGGATTCTGGGTAACAGAACCTGGTCCAAGCCACACAAGTCACCCCATCTTGGATTCCCCTAGGTCTCTAGTTTTCAGAAATGCACAGGTTTGGTAGGTTTCCCTAGGTGGTGGCTGAGCTACAGGCCAAAATCTACAGGTAGGCACTTTGCAAAAAACACCTCTGTTTTCCTTCACAAATTTGGATGTGTCCACGTTGCGCTTTGGGGCGTTTCCTGTCGCGGGCGCTAGGCCTACCCACACAAGTGAGGTATCATTTTTATCGGGAGACGTTGGGAACGCTGGGTGGAAGGAAATTTGTGGCTCCTCTCAGATTCCAGAACTTTCTGCCACAGAAATGTTAGGAACATGTGTTTTTTTAGCCAAATTTTGAGGTTTGCAAAGGATTCTGGGTAACAGAACCTGGTCCGAGCCACACAAGTCACCCCATCTTGGATTCCCCTAGGTCTCTAGTTTTCAGAAATGCACAGGTTTGGTAGGTTTCCCTAGGTGGCGGCTGAGCTACAGGCCAAAATCTACAGGTAGGCACTTTGCAAAACACACCTCTGTTTTCCTTCACAAATTTGGATGTGTCCACGTTGCGCTTTGGGGCGTTTACTGTTGCGGGCGCTAGGCCTACCCACACAAGTGAGGTATCATTTTTATCGGGAGACGTAGGGGAACGCTGGGCGGAAGAAAATTAGTGGCTCCTCTCAGATTCCAGAACTTTCTGCCACAGAAATATGAGGAACATGTGTTTTTTTAGCCAAATTTTGAGGTTTGCAAAGGATTCTGGGTAACAGAACCTGGTCCGAGCCACACAAGTCACCTCATCTTGGATTCCCCTAGGTCTCTAGTTTTCAGAAATGCACAGGTTTGGTAGGTTTCCCTAGGTGGCGGCTGAGCTATAAGCCAAAATCTACAGGTAGGCACTTTGCAAAAAACACCTCTGTTTTCCTTCACAAATTTGGATGTGTCCACGTTGCACTTTGGGGCGTTTCCTGTCGCGGGCGCTAGGCCTACCCACACAAGTGAGGTATCATTTTTATCGGGAGACGTTGGGAACGCTGGGTGGAAGGAAATTTGTGGCTCCTCTCAGATTCCAGAACTTTCTGCCACAGAAATGTTAGGAACATGTGTTTTTTTAGCCAAATTTTGAGGTTTGCAAAGGATTCTGGGTAACAGAACCTGGTCCGAGCCACACAAGTCACCCCATCTTGGATTCCCCTAGGTCTCTAGTTTTCAGAAATGCACAGGTTTGGTAGGTTTCCCTAGGTGGCAGCTGAGCTACAGGCCAAAATCTACAGGTAGGCACTTTGCAAAACACACCTCTGTTTTCCTTCACAAATTTGGATGTGTCCACGTTGCGCTTTGGGGCGTTTTCTGTTGCGGGCGCTAGGCCTACCCACACAAGTGAGGTATCATTTTTATCGGGAGACGTGGGGGAACGCTGGGCGGAAGAAAATTAGTGGCTCCTCTCAGATTCCAGAACTTTCTGCCACAGAAATATGAGGAACATGTGTTTTTTTAGCCAAATTTTGAGGTTTGCAAAGGATTCTGGGTAACAGAACCTGGTCCGAGCCACACAAGTCACCTCATCTTGGATTCCCCTAGGTCTCTAGTTTTCAGAAATGCACAGGTTTGGTAGGTTTCCCTAGGTGGCGGCTGAGCTATAAGCCAAAATCTACAGGTAGGCACTTTGCAAAAAACACCTCTGTTTTCCTTCACAAATTTGGATGTGTCCACGTTGCACTTTGGGGCGTTTCCTGTCGCGGGCGCTAGGCCTACCCACACAAGTGAGGTATCCTTTTTATCGGGAGACGTGGGGGAACGCTGGGTGGAAGGAAATTTGTGGCTCCTCTCAGATTCCAGAACTTTCTGCCACAGAAATGTTAGGAACATGTGTTTTTTTAGCCAAATTTTGAGGTTTGCAAAGGATTCTGGGTAACAGAACCTGGTCCGAGCCACACAAGTCACCCCATCTTGGATTCCCCTAGGTCTCTAGTTTTCAGAAATGCACAGGTTTGGTAGGTTTCCATAGATGGCGGCTGAGCTACAGGCCAAAATCTACAGGTAGGCACTTTGCAAAAAACACCTCTGTTTTCCTTCAAAAATTTATTTGGCTGTGTCCACGTTGCGCTTTGGGGCGTTTCCTGTCACGGGCGCTAGGCCTACGCAGACAAGTGAGGTATCATTTTTATCGGGAGACGTGGGGGAACGCTGGGTGGAAGGAAATTCGTGGCTCCTCTCAGATTCCAGAACTTTCTGCCACAGAAATGTGAGGAACATGTGTTTTTTTAGCCAAATTTTGAGGTTTGCAAAGGATTCTGGGTAACAGAACCTGGTCCGAGCCACACAAGTCACCCCATCTTGGATTCCCCTAGGTCTCTAGTTTTCAGAAATGCACAGGTTTGGTAGGTTTCCCTAGGTGGCGGCTGAGCTACAAGCCAAAATCTACAGGTAGGCACTTTGCAAAAAACACCTCTGTTTTCCTTCACAAATTTGGATGTGTCCACGTTGCGCTTTGGGGCGTTTTCTGTCGCGGGCGCTAGGCCTACCCACACAAGTGAGGTATCATTTTTATCGGGAGACGTGGGGGAACGCTGGGTGGAAGGAAATTTGTGGCTCCTCTCAGATTCCAGAACTTTCTGCCACAGAAATTTGAGGAACATCTGTTTTTTTAGCCACATTTTGAGATTTGCAAAGGATTCTGGTTAATAGAACCTGGTCCGAGCCACACAAGTCACCCCATCTTGGATTCCCCTAGGTCTCTAGTTTTCAGAAATGCACAGGTTTGGTAGGTTTCCCTAGGTGGCGGCTGAGCTACAGGCCAAAATCTACAGGTAGGCACTTTGCAAAACACACCTCTGTTTTCCTTCACAAATTTGGATGTGTCCACGTTGCGCTTTGGGGCATTTTCTGTTGCGGGCGCTAGGCCTACCCACACAAGTGAGGTATCATTTTTATCGGGAGACGTGGGGGAACGCTGGGTGGAAGGAAATTAGTGGCTCCTCTCAGATTCTAGAACTTTCTGCCACAGAAATATGAGGAACATGTGTTTTTTTAGCCAAATTTTGAGGTTTGCAAAGGATTCTGGGTAACAGAACCTGGTCCGAGCCACACAAGTCACCCCATCTTGGATTCCCCTAGGTCTCTAGTTTTCAGAAATGCACAGGTTTGGTAGGTTTCCCTAGGTGGCGGCTGAGCTACAGGCCAAAATCTACAGGTAGGCACTTTGCAAAAAACACCTCTGTTTTCCTTCAAAAATTTGGCTGTGTCCACGTTGCGCTTTGGGGCGTTTCCTGTCACGGGCGCTAGGCCTACGCACACAAGTGAGGTATCATTTTTATCGGGAGACGTGGGGGAACGCTGGGTGGAAGGAAATTCGTGGCTCCTCTCAGATTCCAGACCTTTCTGCCACAGAAATGTGAGGAACATGTGTTTTTTTAGCCAAATTTTGAGGTTTGCAAAGGATTCTGGGTAACAGAACCTGGTCCGAGCCACACAAGTCACCCCATCTTGGATTCCCCTAGGTCTCTAGTTTTCAGAAATGCACAGGTTTGGTAGGTTTCCCTAGGTGGCGGCTGAGCTACAAGCAAAAATCTACAGGTAGGCACTTTGCAAAAAACACCTCTGTTTTCCTTCACAAATTTGGATGTGTCCACGTTGCGCTTTGGGGCGTTTTCTGTCGCGGGCGCTAGGCCTACCCACACAAGTGAGGTATCATTTTTATCGGGAGACGTGGGGGAACGCTGGGTGGAAGGAAATTTGTGGCTCCTCTCAGATTCCAGAACTTTCTGCCACAGAAATTTGAAGAACATCTGTTTTTTTAGCCACATTTTGAGATTTGCAAAGGATTCTGGTTAACAGAACCTGGTCCGAGCCACACAAGTCACCCCATCTTGGATTCCCCTAGGTCTCTAGTTGTCAGAAATGCACAGGTTTGGTAGGTTTCCCTAGGTGGCGGCTGAGCTACAGGCCAAAATCTACAGGTAGGCACTTTGCAAAAAACACCTCTGTTTTCCTTCACAAATTTGGATGTGTCCACGTTGCACTTTGGGGTGTTTCCTGTCGCGGGCGCTAGGCCTACCCACACAAGTGAGGTATCCTTTTTATCGGGAGACGTGGGGGAACGCTGGGTGGAAGGAAATTTGTGGCTCCTCTCAGATTCCAGAACTTTCTGCCACAGAAATGTTAGGAACATGTGTTTTTTTAGCCAAATTTTGAGGTTTGCAAAGGATTCTGGGTAACAGAACCTGGTCCGAGCCACACAAGTCACCCCATCTTGGATTCCCCTAGGTCTCTAGTTTTCAGAAATGTACAGGTTTGGTAGGTTTCCCTAGGTGGCGGCTGAGCTACAGGCCAAAATCTACAGGTAGGCACTTTGCAAAAAACACCTCTGTTTTCCTTCAAAAATGTGGCTGTGTCCACGTTGCGCTTTGGGGCGTTTCCTGTCACGGGCGCTAGGCCTACGCACACAAGTGAGGTATCATTTTTATCGTGAGACGTGGGGGAACGCTGGGTGGAAGGAAATTCGTGGCTCCTCTCAGATCCCAGAACTTTCTGCCATAGAAATGTGAGGAACATGTGTTTTTTTAGCCAAATTTTGAGGTTTGCAAAGGATTCTGGGTAACAGAACCTGGTCCGAGCCACACAAGTCACCCCATCTTGGATTCCCCTAGGTCTCTAGTTTTCAGAAATGCACAGGTTTGGTAGGTTTCCCTAGGTGGCGGCTGAGCTACAGGCCAAAATCTACAGGTAGGCACTTTGCAAAAAACACCTCTGTTTTCCTTCACAAATTTGGATGTGTCCACGTTGCGCTTTGGGGCGTTTCCTGTCGCGGGCGCTAGGCCTACCCACACAAGTGAGGTATCATTTTTATCGGGAGACGTGGGGGAACGCTGGGTGGAAGGAAATTTGTGGCTCCTCTCAGATTCCAGAACTTTCTACCGCAGAAATGTTAGGAACATGTGTTTTTTTAGCCAAATTTTGAGGTTTGCAAAGGATTCTGGGTAACAGAACCTGGTCCGAGCCACACAAGTCACCCCATCTTGGATTCCCCAAGGTCTCTAGTTTTCAGAAATGCACAGGTTTGGTAGGTTTCCCTAGGTGGCGGCTGAGCTACAGGCCAAAATCTACAGGTAGGCACTTTGCAAAAAACACCTCTGTTTTCCTTGAAAAGTTTGGCTGTGTCCACGTTGCGCTTTGGGGCGTTTCCTGTCACGGGCGCTAGGCCTACGCACACAAGTGAGGTATCATTTTTATTGGGAGACGTGGGGGAACGCTGGGTGGAAGGAAATTCGTGGCTCCTCTCAGATTCCAGAACTTTCTGCCACAGAAATGTGAGGAACATGTGTTTTTTTAGCCAAATTTTGAGGTTTGCAAAGGATTCTGGGTAACAGAACCTGGTCCGAGCCACACAAGTCACCCCATCTTGGATTCCCCTAGGTCTCTAGTTTTCAGAAATGCACAGGTATGGTAGGTTTTCCTAGGTGGCGGCTGAGCTAAAAGCCAAAATCTACAGGTAGGCACTTTGCAAAAAACACCTCTGTTTTCCTTTACAAATTTGGATGTGTCCACTTTGCCCTTTGGGGCGTTTTCTGTCGCGGGTGCTAGGCCTACCCACACAAGTGAGGTATTATTTTTATTGGGAGACGTGGGGGAACGCTGGGTGGAAGGAAATTTGTGGCTCCTCTCAGATTCCAGAACTTTCTGCCACAGAAATGTGAGGAACATGTGTTTTTTTAGCCAAATTTTGAGATTTGCAAAGGATTCTGGGTAACAGAACCTGGTCCGAGCCACACAAGTCACCCCATCTTGGATTCCCCTAGGTCTCTAGTTGTCAGAAATGCACAGGTTTGGTAGGTTTCCCTAGGTGGCGGCTGAGCTACAGGCCAAAATCTACAGGTAGGCACTTTGCAAAAAACACCTCTGTTTTCCTTAAAAAATTTGGCTGTGTCCACGTTGCGCTTTGGGGCATTTCCTGTCACGGGCGCTAGGCCTACACACACAAGTGAGGTACCATTTTTATCGGGAGACGTGGGGGAACGCTGGGTGGAAGGAAATTCGTGGCTCCTCTCAGATTCCAGAACTTTCTGCCACAGAAATGTGAGGAACATGTGTTTTTTTAGCCAAATTTTGAGGTTTGCTAAGGATTCTGGGTAACAGAACCTGGTCCCAGCCACACAAGTCACCCCATCTTGTATTCCCCTAGGTCTCTAGTTTTCAGAAATGCACAGGTTTGGTAGGTTTCCCTAGGTGGCGGCTGAGCTACATGCCAAAATCTACAGGTAGGCACTTTGCAAAACACACCTCTGTTTTCCTTCACAAATTTGGATGTGTCCATGTTGCGCTTTGGGGCGTTTTCTGTCGCGGGCGCTAGGCCTACCCACACAAGTGAGGTATCATTTTTATCGGGAGACGTGGGGGAACGCTGGGTGGAAGGAAATTTGTGGCTCCTCTCAGATTCCAGAACTTTCTGCCACAGAAATATGAGGAACATGTGTTTTTTTAGCCAAATATTGAGGTTTGCAAAGGATTCTGGGTAACAGAACCTGGTCCGAGCCACACAAGTCACCCCATCTTGGATTCCCCTAGGTCTCTAGTTTTCAGAAATGCACAGGTTTGGTAGGTTTCCCTAGGTGGCGGCTGAGCTAGAGGCCAAAAGCTACAGGTAGGCACTTTGCTAAAAACAGCTCTGTTTTCTGTGATGTGTCCACGTTGTGTTTTGGGGCATATCCTGTCGCGGGCGCTAGGCCTACCCACACAAGTGAGGTATCATTTTTATCGGGAGACTTGGGGGAACATAGAATAGCAAAACAAGTGTTATTGCCCCTTGTCTTTCTCTACATTTTTTCCTTCCAAATGGAAGACAGTGTGTAAAAAAGACATCTATTTGAGAAATGCCCTGTAATTCACATGCTAGTATGGGCACCCCAGAATTCAGAGATGTGCAAATAATCACTGCTTCTCAACACCTTATCTTGTGCCCTTTTTGGAAATACAAAGGTTTTCTTGATAGCTATTTTTTACTCTTTATATTTCAGCAAATGAATTGCTGTATACCCGGCATAGGTTGAAAACCCACTGCAGGGTGCAGGTCATTTATTGGCTCTGGGTACCTAGAGTTCTTGATGAACCTATAAGCCCTATATATCCCCGCAACCAGAAGAGTCCAGCAGACGTAACGGTATATTGCTTTCGAAAATCTGACAGTGCTGGAAAAAGTTACAGAGTAAAACGTAGAGAAAAATTGATGTTTTTTTCACCTCAATTTCAATATTTTTCTTTTTCAGTTGTTATTTTCTGTAGGAAACCCTTGTAGGATCTACACAAATTACCCCTCGCTGAATTCAGATTTTTGTCTACTTTTCAAAAATGTTGCGGTTTCTGGGATCCAGCGTTGGCCCATTTCTGTCACTGACTGGAAGGAGGCTGAAAGCACAAAAAATCGTAAATATGTCCCAGTAAAATGCCAAAATTGTCTTGAAAACTTGGGTTTTCTGATTCAAGTCTGCCTGTTCCTGAAAGCTGGGAAGCTGGTGATTTTATCACCGCAAACCCTTTGTTGATGCCCTTTTCAGGGAAAAAACCACAAGCCTTCTTCTGCAGCCCATTTTCCCCATTTTTTTTAAAAAAACGAAATTTTCACTGTTTTTTGGCTAATTTTTTGGCCTCCTTCTGGGGAACCCACAAAGTCTGGGTACCTCTAGAATCCCTAGGATGTTGGAAAAAAAGGACGCAAATTTGGGTTGGTTAGCTTATGTGAACAAAAAGTTATGAGGGCCTAAGCGCGAACTGCTCCAAATAGCCAAAAAAAGGCTCGGCACAGGAGGGGGAAAAGGCCTGGCAGCGAAGGGGTTAAAGAAAGGAGGGAGATGTTGTGATGTGGCGTAGAATGCCGTTGTGTCATGTGCGATCCTCTGACACAGTTTGCTGATGTCTCGGCATTCCACATGATACCAACGGACTGAGGCGTTCGTCTTCTCTTCCCTCTGTGCCCTTTTGTATTACTTTCTAAACTTAAAGCTTGTGCTTCCAAGATTAAAGACTGTTTCACTTCAATACTTTCGTGGGACTCTTCACTTCAGTCAGTTTGACAGTTGGGCTGTTCACACCGCTCCTCTAGACACTGACACAAAGGGGACTGGGGTGTAGCCTGCATATCTTGATTAGCCATCCGTGCTGGAGGGGAGGAGTGGTCACTCACACCTGAAGGGACTGTGCCTGCCCTCACACAATGCCATCTCATCTCATCTTGCAAACACTTGAGACTTTGCTTTGAAGTTTGCCAACTTCAAAGGCAGAACTGGGTATAAGAAGAAGGCCCCAAACCTCTTACTTTTAGAATCTTTCTGGAATCAAGAGGAATCTCTGCCAAGGAAAAGAGCTGAAGGAGGAGTACTGTCCCTTTGCTGTGTTGCTTTGTAGGACTGGTCAGCAGTTGCTGCTTCTGCCTGAAAAGAGTGCAAAGGGTGAACTCTGCTGTGTGTCCTGCTTGCGAAAATTCTCCAAGGGCTTGGAGTAGAGCTTGCGTCCTGTTGGAAGTCTCAGGGACACCAAAGACTTCAGTTTCCTCGACCTGCAGCACTGAGAACTGTGTGTTTTGTGCTGTTCAAGAGGAGAAACCACTGCAACGCCGCCAACGACACCGCAGGCCTGCACCATGACCTGCCAACGCCACACAGGTTCGCATTGCCCTGCTTCTCACTGCGACCCTGGTCTCACCGACGCCGTCATTGGATGACTTCACCGAGCCGCTGTTCGCACCGTGACCTGTGGGCCCTGCACTCCGGCATCGCCTGCTCACACCACAGCCTGAGCAGTGGCTGCCTGCACCGTGGCTTGTGGACACCGCTCGTGAAGTACACGAAGCACCGTCCCATCCCCCACCGCAGTCCCGGTCCACCGACGCCAGCACCATCGACTCCTGTGTTGTCACCAGGCATCCTGCCTGCACCGTGGCCTGTGGACACCGCTTGTGAGGATCACGAAGCACGTCCCGTCCCGCACCACTGGCGAGGGCCTACCGACGACAGCGCTTTAGCAACGCCGCTGCCGCTGCCTGCACCGTGTCCTGTGGACACCGCACGTCGCACCTCCTCGCTTCACACCGTAGCCCTGGTCTCACCGACGCCGCTGGACGCCGTCACCGAGCCGCTGCCTGCACCGTGACCTGTGGACACAGCACGTCGCATCGTCCCACTTCGCACCTCAACCCGACGCCACCACGCCGGTGCACCTGACTTCATCAGCCTGGAGTTCGATCTGCAACGCGTGTGACCTCAAGGGCCCGACGACTCCTGCACCGACTTCAGAACCGACACCGTGACGTCAGTGACGCCGCTCTCCGGAGCTCACTGCGAGGATCACGACGCCCTGCAAATCCAAGGTACTGTTTGCGGGTCTTCCCGACACCGTAGCTGGCCCGCAACGCCGCGGCCGGTCTGAACTGTTGGTTTTGTTGATCACAATGCCGTCATAGCCCCAGGTGGAGCTATCGACTTCAAGGAAATGTAGTTTTGAGTAAATCTCGCAGAATTCATATTTTTCTTACTGTATGTTGGATTTTTATAGTATTTAGTCTTGTTTTATATAGATACATTTTGGCTATTTTTCTAAAACTGGTATGGTTTCCTTTTGTAGTGTTTTCACTTATTACTGTGTGTTATGTGCAAATGCTTTACACATTGCTTCTGAGATAAGCCTGACTGCTCGTGCCAAGCTACCAAGGGCGTGAGCAGGAGTTATCTGAGCGGGTACCTCCCTTATCCTGACTAGATTGAGGGTCCCTACTTGGACAGGGTGCCAACCGACTGCCAACTAGAGACCCCATTTCTAACAAGGGTATTCATCTCCCTCGAGTTGTCGTACTCAGATCAGATTTAGCTCTTGACGGCGGCCAAGATGGAAATTAATTGGTGGTTGAACCACATGGATGCCTGGAGCGGCAGGGTGTTTTTTGGCAGCTCTCTGGATGTCGTTCTGGAATCGGATGTCAGCAGGTGAGTTTGGGACGCTAGGTGCGGGACCCTCTCCACAGGAGTTCGTTGTTCAGAGAATGAACTTCATATAAACTGTCTGGAGTTGGTGGGTTCCTTTGCGATCAAGCCTTTCCCCTGCCCAGTCAGATTGTTGCATTCTTTTGACAATGTAAAATGTTTCAGCAGTTCGCTATGGCAACAGACGGGGCGGTAGGGTGACCACCCGTCCGTAAATTTCACGGACAGTCCGTAATTCCAGCTGTTTGTCCGTTGTCCGTGAAGACTTCTTTCACGGACGCCATTTGTCCGTAATTTCAGTTGTTTTTGGTGACAGCCAATGATGTGGCTTGTCTCACCTTCCAATAGTCAGCCAGGACGTTTTGTGAAAGGCCTAATAAGCACCTAGGATTGGCTTGATATCCACCAGCCAATCATAGTGCTCACTGGAGGACTTCTCTCATTGGCCGTGATGCTTCAGGGCATCAGGGCCAATGAGAACAGCCTTAGGCAGCCCAGCCTAGTTTTATTAGGCTGTGCAAGGCACATTTACAGTCTTTTCCTACTTTGTTTTTGCTGTTTGCATCTTCGAGAAAGAGCGACGTCATGTGCCAGGTGTCTGTACTAGTCCCAGAAGAACCGGTGGGAACACCAAGCCAGCCACCAGTCCCATTACACCCTGCAATGACCTTCTCAAAAGGTAAGTTGCACCAACGTGCTTCATTTCATATTGTTCTATTTTATATGTCAGTTTATTTTAGAGGTTTTAAAGTTTGTTTATTCTGTCGCTCTCTTTCATTCTTAAGCCTACTTGCTGTCTCGCTCTATCTCACAATCTCTGTCCCTCCTGCTTCGAGACACAGATTGTGAGATAGAGCAAGTAGGCTTAGGAGCAAAGGGGAGAAAAAGATAAACAAAAGAGTCAGCTCTGCAAGGAAAGCGTGGCAGAGTTTGAAGGGGAGGTGGGCCTGGGAGTGGGAAACAGGAGAGGCAGATTGTGAGATAAAGCGAGGCAGAGAGAAAGATAAACAAAACACTCCAAGGGCTCTCCCCCTTCCGGTTCCACTTTGCTCTCCTAGCAGATCTAACCCAGTTTTGCAAAGAGGCTTGCCCTTCTGATCCAAAATAATTTTTAGATACATTGTTTTAAACACCGTTTTCCTTTGTAATTTTCAAACTTGGGTGATGTGTTTAGTATATTAAATATATTCAGTAGAGAAATGCTGTGTTTATGTTTCATGCAACATCCATAAAAACCTTCTAGTAAATCTAAATGGGACCTCATACATGAGACAGGAGGGTGACACCGAGACCTTAATATATTATAGTGAGCTACTGCTTCTCTATAATATTCAAAACACACATCACAACCTGGGCTATTACATGTAAACACATTACGGATGTGAGCCAGAGTCTCTGTGCACTAGCAGTGACCTGGTCAAAGAGGGTATGAAAGAGCTAACACTGAAACATAAATTCAAAGCTTTTATGAACAAGGGCCCCCAAAATACACCTGGCCCAGAGGTCCAAAAATCCTCAAGATCACTATGTGATCCCAGATCCAGCAAAACACCTTATCACCACAAATTACAAACATGGATCAATCGTACCTCCTCTTAACCAGTAAACGTATCTCCTACAAAAGACATCAAAAATGTTCTGCTGTATAGCTACCTCTGATACTCAAATGCAACATTCATATCTGCTCTGATCCAACACTGAGACCTTCACACTACTGCACTCACCATGAACTGGTATTTCTAATTTTCCACAAAATTGTTACCACTTAGATGTAACATTCTCCAGGGTCTGACTGGCATAGAAGGCAATCTGACAATGCTAGCAGTGGTGGTCTGATAAGTCAGTGTGTGGGCTTTTTTTTGTGCTTTTTATGAGGTCCGATGTGCCTGTTTTTGCTATCTACTATCCTGACATCACCACTAACATTGCCTACACCAACCACAAATGTGTGCAGTCCCTCATTGCTTACAAAACGCCTATACATCATGTCTTTACAAGTTCAAAACTGCCCCTATTTGCAAATCGTAGTTATGATTTCAGTTATATGATTCGTCAGCAGGGCCACTTTTATTTTGGTGCGCAAGTCTGTTTTATATCCCAGTCCAATCCCGCTATGCTTTGCTGTGATAGAGCGGAAAACACTGGGTATGAGGGGTTCCTTTCATTCACAAAAAGTCCCTTGAGCACAATCTGATTACCTAAATACACTACTCTTCATTCATGTGCCTCACTGTGGAGATTACAAGCACAACACCTAAACCCATGAAGCGGAATATCTTATACTGCCCACGTTTACTGGCCGCTTGGTATTTTTAATCTTTTGATTGTACAACTTGTGATCAGATTTTCCTAGAGATTTCAACCTCAACAGCGAAAAAGGCAAAGAAACCCACACATCCCTTGTGAAAATATCCCTAACAGATAACAACTTATTACAGCGCTTTGTCTATCCTCAAGCTTTAGTTCCATAAATAAACACCACACATTAATATAGAAGTCTCTCAAAATGGATTGGTTATATCTTTTCTTCATTATTGTTAAATCCTGACCTTAATGCTCCCCCTCCATGCTTAACCAGAGACGTACATGTTGAAATCTAGAAAGCTCAAACACAGTGGCAATACATTTGGCAAAGCCAAACAGACTGGGTATTGTGTGCTAAGGCAAGCAAATGCAGACAGGCACGGATTTGAACAGACTTGCCCCATATCAGAATGCATATATAAGTTTTAATATGTCTCTTTCTGCACCTCCTATGTTTGCACCTTGTTTTTATGCCCAATGCTTGCATGGTACCATGCAGCATCACAAGCTTGGGCAATTAAAACGATGGTATAGTCATAGTCGGCATAGAAAGAGGTAGATTGCACACATAGGCCCTCATTACGACCTTGGTGGGTGGCTGAAGCCACCCGCCAAGATCGGACCGCCGGGCGGCCACCAGTGCGGCCGCACCCCCGCCACGGCCATTTGGAGATCCCCGCTGGGCCGGCGGGCGGAAACCTAGTTACCGCCCGCCGGCTCAGCGGGGATCTCGGCCACAACACAGGAGCCGGCTCCAAATGGAGCCGGCGGTGTTGCAGCCGTGCGAAGGATGCAGTTGCACCCGTCGCGCTTTTCACTGTCTGCATAGCAGACAGTGAAAAGCTGCACGGGGCCCTGTCAGGGGGCCCCTGCACTGCCCATGCCATTAGGGGCCCCCAGGGGCCCCGTGACTCCCCGTACCGCCAGCCTTTTCCTGGCGGTTCAAACCGCCAGGAAAAGGCTGGTGGTAGGGGGACTCGTAATCCCCTCTGGGGGATTATAACCGCAGGGGCCATTGTGGCGGGAAACCGCCGGCCTGGCGGTGCGACCGCGGCGCTTCTGCCACGGTCGTAATGCCCTGGGAAGCACCGCCAGCCTGTTGGCGGTGCTTCCTCCAGAACAGCCCTGGCGATCTTGGAACGCCAGGGTTGTAATGAGGGCCATAGTCTATTTGCATTTGTGCTGACAGTGTTTGAATAATTAGTGCATTAGAGCAAGCCCTTTTAACTTTGTTAAAGCTTGCTTAATTACCCACACATAAAGTTTATAATCACATTGACTGAGATACCGTCAAACTAAAATGAGAGGAAGTAGTTCTCTTTGCACCTAAAGTGACGGAAACAATTTGTTTAGGAATGCATACTGCTTGAAATCATTTCATTCAACAACTCTGCAGTAAAATCTTAATTCGGAGCATCCATTGGGCATAAGAATATGTGGCATATTACCAGTGATGGCAGCAGGTGTACTTGTGTACTGTGAAAATTTCTTATAACTTTCAATGCTCCACATGTTTTTTTCGGTTTTACATTGTGTTCTAGCTAAATGCCAACACTACAGCATTATTAGCTGAATGCAATGGTTCCATGGGTGCATACTGGACCTTGAAGTGTTTGCAATTAAAACCCTTTGATATTATTTAACTGTTTTATCACTAGCTCACAGTTGAGATTGTGATTGTTTGTTTAATTCGTGCTTGTTGTTGGGAATTGGGTTTCTGGTTGTCAGAGTATGCACCCTGCCGCCAGCATACTGAAAACCATGAAGTGCATGTTTGTCCACAGCTCTCCAAGTTGCAAGTCACTATGCTTCCTAACATACACACTTCAATGATCATCACAAACAACATGGAAACACTTTTCACATAGAAGCCTGTGTGGTGGGGGTGGGGTGCACTGTTAGGTAGGCCAGTCCAGTGAGCAAGAGGAAAGTAAGTGCCTGATACATTTTATTTATTCATTGAAGACTTGAAGATTGTAAGGCCCTCCTTACAACCCTGGCGGTAAATCCCACTTTCTGCCGTGCTGAAGACCGCCCACATACTGTTGCGGCGGCGGAATCCCGCTACAGGTATTACGACCCACATCTCAGAATCCTCCACAATACAGACACCCACACAAGCTCGCCACACCAAAGGTTAGTGATAAACTGGCGATACCAAAACCCACACTGTCACGCCAACAAGAAAACGCCCACACTATCACAACCCACGAATCAACGCGGCATTTCTTTCAACCGCGGTAATCCATTGGCGGTACACACCGCCGCGCTCAAAATACACGCACACTTACAAAACACAACCACATTGGAAAATTCCAAATACACACACCTGATACACATACACACTCCACACCCACACACCCACAACACTATAAAACACACACCCACATTACCCACAAACCTTTACAACGTAAAATTTTGAAGAAGGCCACAGAGAGAGATTAGCAAACACAACACCAGCATACACAGACACACCACACCATCACTTATACAACATTCACGCACCTCAAACAACACACACCAACACATCCCACCACGCATCACAACAGACAGCACCTCACACATCACCCACACCACATCCTGGCACCTCAAAGACACCCCAGGTTTTCTGAGGAGGAGCTCAGGGTCATGGTGGAGGAAATCATCCGGGTAGAGCCACAGCTATTCGGATCACAGGTGCAGCACACCTCCATTGCGAGGAAGATGGAGCTATGGCGGAGAATCGTCGACAGGGTCAACGCAGTGGGACAGCATCCAAGAACACGGGATGACATCAGGCAGAGGTGGAACGACCTACAGGGGAAGGTGTGTTCAGTGGTATCCAGACACCAGATTGCTGTACAGAGGACTGGCGGTGGACCCCCACCTCCTCCCCCACAACTAACAACATGGGAGGAGCAAGTCTTGGCAATACTGCATCCTGAGGGCCTCGCAGGAGTAGTAGGAGGACTGGACTCTGGTAAGTCGTATCTTAACTACTTTATCCCCCCTCACCCCACCTGCATGCCATCACATACCCCACCCTTACCCTCACTCCCATCACTCCATCATCTCTGATATGCCCCACTATCACAATCCACACATCTCAATACCAAGGCTCTGCATGCAACACCTATGCATGGACCACCGTCACCAAAGCATGTCCAGTACAGATACCCACACAGACCCCAAACCAACTATCACAAAAGGGCTAACACAATGATGCAAGCACAGGAGTAGAGGGTACCTCACCCAGTGCACAAGATGGCACACACAGATACTAAAACTATGCATTTACACCCCAACAGGACCCCTACCCAACGTCACCGGACAGGAGGTGCCAGACATATCCAGCCCTCCCACAGATGAGGCCCACAGTGATGACAGCAGCTCTTGACGCCTGGATCAAGATGACCAGCCCGGCCCATCAGGGACCTCGGGACAGTCGGTTCCCCTGACACAGTCCCAAACCACCACTGAACCTCCCCCCTCAGGAAACACCACCACAGCACCCAGCCAGCGGGCCAATCCCTCTGTCCCCAGGACACGTCAATCAGCAGTGTGTCCACCACTACAGGGAACCCAGGCAAACCCACCAACCCAAGAAAATCAGGGACCTGGGGTCAGTGGCAGTGGGCACACGGTTCAGGGGACAGAGGCATAGGATAACAGGGAAGCTGGGAGGACTGCTGTGCGACAGGGGGAGGACAGGCCCAGGGAACCGACACTCCACGAGGCACCCTCCAACATCATGGGGAGCTTACCACCATTCCCAGGACACCATGGGCACAGTACTGGCCAAGTTTCAGGAGACCCAGCGGCTGCAGGAGGAACAATACCTGGGGATCAGCAACACCCTGGTCACCATTGCAGGGGTGCTGGTGTAGGAGGCTGGCCTGGCTTGTAGTGGGTACCAGAGGTACGTACACCTTGTGCCAGGTCCAGTTATCTCTTATTAGTGTAGAAGAGGTGTTTCTAGCAGCTTAGGCTGATAGAAGGTAGCTATGGTAAAGCAGCTTAGGCTGAACTAGGAGACATGTAAAGCTCCTACTATACCACTGGTGTCATATGCACAATATCATAAGAAAACCCAATACACAGAGTCACTAAAAATAAAGGTACTTTATTTTCATGACAATATGCCAAAACTATCTCAGTGAGTACCCTCAGTATGAGGATAAGTTATATACACAAGATATATGTACACAAACCAAAATTAGGTAAGTAATAGCAAGAAAAGTAATGCAAACAGTGTAGAATTACAATAGATTGCAATAGGAGCACATAGGTATAGGGGCAACACAAACCATATACTCCAAAAGTGGAATGTGAACCACGAATGGACCACAAAGCTATGTGAGCTTATAGAGGGTCGCTGGGACTGTAAGAAAACAGAGAGGGTTAGAAAAATAGCCCACCCCAAGACCCTGAAAGGTAGGTGTAAAGTGCACCTAGTACCCCCAAAGACCACAGAAGTCGTGATAGGGGGATTCTGCACGAAGAACAAACACCAGCAATGCAACAACAGTGGATTTCCAGACCTGAGTACCGTTAAGACAAGGGGACCAAGTCCAATAGTCGCGACAGTGTCGAGAGTGGGCAGGAGCCCAGGAAATGCCAGCTGAGGGTGCAAGGAAGCTGCCACCTGTTGGAAGAAGCTTGGAGTTCTGCAAGAAAGAAAAGTACTAGGAACTTCTCCTTTGGAAGATGGACATCCCACGTCGCGATGAAGCTTGCAGAGGTGTTCCCACGCATAAAGACCGCAAACAAGCCTCGCTAGCTGCAAGGGTCGCGGTAGAGGTTTTTGGGTGCTGCTGTGGCCCAGGAGGGACCAGGATGTCGCCACTTGGAGGAGGAGACAGAGGGGGCGCCCAGCAACTCAGGGAGCCCTCACAGAAGCAGGCAGCACCCGCAGAAGTACCCCAACAGGCACTTAGAAGAAGAGTGAAGCAGAGTCCACACAAAGTCACAAAAGGGAGTCCCACGACACCGGAGGACAACTCAGAAGGTTGTGCACTGCAGGAAGGAGTGCCGGGGAGCCTGGCTTGGCTGTGCACAAAGGAAATCCTGGAAGAGGGCACTAGAGCCGGAGCAGCTGCAAATCACGCAGTACCCAGCAATGCAGTCGAGCGTGGGGAGGCAAGGACTTACCTCCACCAAACTTGGACTGAAGAGTCACTGGACTGTGGGAGTCACTTGGACAGAGTTGCTCAGTCCCAGGGACCACGCTTGTCAGGATGAGAGGGGACCTTGAGGACCAGTGATGCAGTCTTTTGGTGCCTGCGTTAGCAGGGGGAAGATTTCGTCGACCCACAGGAGATTTCTTCGGAGCTTCTGGTGCAGGGTGAAGGCAGGCTACCCCCAGAGCATGCACCACCTGGAAAGAGTCGAGAAAGCTGGCAGGATTAGGCTCTACAATGTTGCTGGTAGTCGTCTGGCTACTTTGTTGTGGTTTTGCAGGCGTCCTGAGCAGTCAGCGGTTGATCCTCTGGTAGAAGGTGAAGAGGGAGATGCAGAGGAACTCTGGTGAGCTCTTGCATTCGTTATCTGAAGAATTCCCCAAAGCAGAGACCCTAAATAGCCAGAAACGGAGGTTTGGCTACCAAGGAAGGAGGATTGGCTACCAAGAGAGGTAAGAGCCTATCAGAAGGAGCCTCTGACGTCACCTGCTGGCACTGGCCACTCAGAGCAGTCCAGTGTGCCCCCAACACCTCTGTTTCCAAGATGGCAGAGGTCTGGGACACACTGGAGGAGCTCAGGGCATCTCCCCTTGGAGGTGCAGGTCAGGGGAGTGGCCACTCCCCTTTCCTTTGTCCAGTTTCACGCCAGAGCAGGGCTGGGGGATCCCTGAACCGGTGTAGACTGGCTTATGCAGAGATGGGCACCATCTGTGCCCATCAAAGCATTTCCAGAGGCTGGGGGAGGCTACTCCTCCCCAGCCTTCACTCCTATTTCCAAAGGGAGAGGGTGTAACACTCTCTCTCAGAGGAAATCCTTTGTTCTGCCTTCCTGGTTCAGGGCTGCCTGGACCCCAGGAGGGCAGAAACCTGTCTGAGGGGTTGGCAGCAGCTGCAGTGGAGACCCCGGAAAGGCAGTTTGGCAGTACCCGGGTACTGTGCTAGAGACCCAGGGGATTATGGAATTGTCCCCCCAATACCAGAATGGTATTGGGGTGACAGTTCCATGATCTTAGACATGTTACATGGCCATGTTCGGAGTTACCATTGTGACGCTGTACATAGGTAGTGATCTATGTATAGTGCACATGTGTAATGGTGTCCCCGCACTCACAAAGTCTGCGGAATTTGCCCTGAACGAGGTGTGGGCACAATGGCTAGTGCCAGGGTGCCCACCCACTAAGTAACTTTGCACCCAACCTTCACCAGGTGAAGGTTAGACATATAGGTGACTTATAAGTTACTTAAGTGCAGTGGTAAATGGCTGTGAAATAAGGTGGACGTTATTTCACGCAGGCTGCACTGGCAGGCCTGTGTAAGAATTGTCTGAGCTCCCTATGGGTGGCAAAAGAAATGCTGCAGCCCATAGGGATCTCCTGGAACCCCAATACCCTGGGTACCTCAGTACCATATACTAGGGAATTATATGGGTGTACCAGTGTGACAATGTGAATTGGTAAATTTAGTCACTAGCCTGTTAGTGACAAATTTGGAAAGCAGAGAGAGCATAACCACTGAGGTTCTGGTTAGCAGAGCCTCAGTGAGACAGTTAGGCATCACACAGGGAACACATACAAGGCACATACTTATGAGCACTGGGGCCCTGCCTGGCAGGGTCCCAGTGACACATAGACTAAAACAACATATATACAGGGGAGGGTAACATGCCAGGCAAGATGGTCCTTTCCTACACAACCCCCCCCAAACGAAGGACAATAAGACTAGCCATGACCTGATGAGTCTTCATTGTCTAAGTGGAAATATCTGGAGAGTCCATCTGCATTGGAGTGGGTACTCCCAGGTCTATGTTCCACTGTATAGTCCATTCCCTGTAGAGATATGGACCACATCAGCAATTTAGGGTTTTCACCTTTCATTTGTTTTAGCCAAAGTAGAGGTTTGTGGTCTGCCTGAACAATAAAGTGAGTGCCAACCAGGTATGGCCTCAACTTTTTCAGTGCCCAGACCACAGCAAAGGCCTCCCTCTATATGGCAGACCAACGCTTTTCTCTAGGGGTCAACCTTCTGCTGATAAAATCAACTGGTTGATCCTGGCCCTCAGAATTCAGTTGCCCCTACCCCTAATTCAGATGCATCAGTTTGAACAATTAATTTCTTGGAGTAACATGGACCCTTTAGGACAAGTGCAGAGCACATGGCCTGTTTGAGCTCCTCAAAAGCTTTCTGACAGCTAGCTGTCTATAATACCTTATTAGGCATCTGATTACTAGTGAGATCGTTAAGAGGGGCTGCAATGTAGCCATAGTTTTTAATGAATCTCCTGTAATACACTGTGAGGCCTAAGAAGGCTCTCACCTAGGTCTGAGTTGTAGGGGGAACCCAATCGATGATTGTCTGGATTTTCCTCTGAAGTGGTGCAATCTGTTCTCCACCTACCAGGTGTCCCAGATAAACCACCTTTCCCTGCCCTATCTGGCACTTTGAAGCCTTGATAGTGAGGCCTGCATTTTGCAGGGCCTCCAAAACTTTCCAAAGGTGGGCCAGGTGCTCATCCCAGGTGGAGCTAAAGACAGCTATATCATCTAGATATGCTGCACTAAAAGCCTCCAACCCTTGCAGGACTGTGTTCACCAACCTCTGAAAAGTGACAGGTGCATTTTTCAAACCAAAGGGCATCACTGTAAATTGGTAGTGTCCTCCTATAGTTGAAAATGCAGTCTTAGGTTTAGCACCCTCAGCCAATTTGATCTGCCAATACCCTGCAGTCAAATCAAAGGTGCTAAGATACTTGGCAGATGCCAGTGTATCTATGAGCTCATCTGCCCTGGGTATAGGGTGAGTATCAGTTTTTGTTACCTGATTGAGACCTCTGTAGTCTACACAAAACCTCATCTCCCTTTTTCCATCTTGTGAGTGAGGCTTTGGTACAAGCACCACAGGTCTCGCCCATGGGCTTTCAGAAGGTTCAACCACTCCTACATCAAGCATTTTCTGCACCTCTTGTTTTATGCAGTCCCTGACATGGTCAGGCTGCCTATGAATCATACTCTTGACAGGCAAGCTGTCACCAGTATCAATTGTGTGTTCACACCAGGAAGTTGTTTCTGGCACAATTGAAAAGAGGTCAGAAAATTGTCCAAGGAGATTTATGCAGTTGTCTTTCTGTTCTGCAGTCAGACAATCTGCCAAAACTACTCCCTCCACTAAAGTATCAGTGTCAGTGGTGGAAAAGAGATCAGGGAGAGGGTCACTCTCTTCTTCCTGTCCCTCATCTGTTGCCATGAGCAGGGTGAGATCAGCCCTGTCATAGTAGGGTTTTAGGCGGTTGACATGAATCACCCTAAGGGGACTCCTGGCAGTGCCCAGGTCTACCAGATAGGTAACCTCACCCTTTTTCTCAACAATGAGATGGGGTCCACTCCATTTGTCTTGGAGTGCTCTTGGGGCCACAGGCTCCAATACCCACACCTTCTGTCCTGGTTGGTACTGGATCAGAACAGCCTTCTGGTCATGCCATTGCTTTTGGAGCTCCTGGCTGGCCTGAAGGTTTTTACTGGCCTTTTTCATGTACTCAGCCATTCTGGATCTTAGGCCAAGTACATGGTCTACTATGTCCTGTTTGGGAGCTTTTAAAGGTTGTTCCCAACCCTCCTTCACAAGTGTTAGTGGACCTCTTACAGGGTGTCCAAAGAGGAGTTCAAAGGGGCTGAAGCCCACTCCTTTCTGGGGTACCTCCCTGTAAGCAAAAAGGAGGCAAGGTAACAGGACATCCCATCTCCTCCTGAGGTTTTAAGGGAGTCCCATTATCATACCTTTGAGAGTTTTATTAGACCTCTCTACCAGTCCATTAGTCTGTGGATGATAAGGAGTGTTGAACTTGTTGGTAACACCACACTCCTTCCACATTTCTTTCAAGTAAGCAGACATGAAGTTGCTACCCCTGTCTGATACAACCTCTTTAGGGAAACCCACCCTGGAAAAGATTCCCAGGAGGGCCTTTGCCACTGCAGGTGCTGTAGGGGTCCTTAGAGGAATAGCTTCAGGATATCTTGTGGCATGGCCCACAACCACCAAGATAAACCTATTGCCTGAAGCAGTAGGAGGGTCAAGGGGGCCAACTATATCAACCCCTACCCTTTCAAAGGGCACCCCAACCACAAGCAGTGGAATAAGGGGAGCCTTTGGAGTGCCACCAGTCTTGCCACTGGCTTGGCAGGTCACACAAGACTTGCAAAAATCGTTAGTGTCCTCTGACATCCTGGGCCAGTGAAACAAGGGAAATGTAGTAGTGTTCTAGTAGCTTAGGCTTGGAGAGGTAGCTGTAGCAGAGTGCCTTAGGCTGAACTAGGAAACATGCAAAGCTTCTGCAGTACCACTATAGTTACACAGTACTTATCCACAAGTAAAGACAATACTCAGTGTTATCAAAAATAAAGGTAGTTTATTTTAGTGACACAAGGCCAAAAATATCTTAGAGACAATATTCCTACTGGAGGTAAGAATTATACACAATATATACACTAGACACCAAAATAAGGTAAGTACTTAGACTTAGGTTAGTGCAAACAATAGGAAATGCCATAGAATGCAATGGGAGAAAATAGGTCTCTGGGAAACACAAACCATATACTAAGAAAATGGAATGCGAATCACTAATTCTCCCCTAGACAAGTTTAGTGTGTAGAGAATCGTTGGGAGAGTAAGAATTCCACAAAGGTGAGTAAGATACCCCACCCCCATAGCCGAGTAAAGTACTGCAAGTTTCCTTAGGACACACTACAAGTCGTGATTAGAGTTATTGCAAGAACCAAGCAAGACTGCAAACAACAAATGGTGGATTCCTGGACCTGAAGACCTGTAAAGAGAGGAGCCCAAGTCCAGAAGTCACAGAAGATTCCAGGAAGGGCAGGAGCGCCTGCCAACCTAGAAGATGGTGCAAAAGAGGATTCTCCGGTTGGAAGAAGACTGCAGAAAAGCACCAAGAAAGATGGCTGCGTATTCCTGTGTGATGCAATGGGTGTCCTACGAGGAGATGTTGGATGCAGGCGAGTTTCAGGGCTGGATTTTTCCAACAAGCCTTGGTTCAAGCAATGTCGTGGATTGTGTCAAAGTGGCGCTGCCTGGCCCCAGGAGGGATCTGGTTGCCTCAACTCAGACTGAGGAGGCAGAGGGTGCTCCCAACACTGGAGGGTACCCACAGATGACCAGACAGCACCCACAGAGGTCCCAGGACACAGGGACAAAGAAGGTGCAAATTGCGGTTGTTGCAGCACTACAAAAGAAGGTCCCACACCGCTGGAGGTGGCAGCAGCTGCATTGCAAGCCTCAGAGAGCTGGTTTGGCATTACTGGGGGTCCATGGTGGAGCCCCCAGGATGCATGGAATTCGCTCCCCAAGATTTGAAATTGGGGGACAATTCTATGATCTTAGACACTTTACATGGCCATATTCGGGGTTACCATTGTGAAGCTACATATAGGTATTGACGTACATGTAGTGCATGTGGGTAATGGCATCCCCGCACTCACAAAGTTTGGGGAATTGGCCCTGGACTGTGTGGGGAACCTTTGCTAGTGCAAGGGTGCCCTCACACTTAGTAACTTTGCACCTAGCCTTCAGTAAATGAAGGTTAGACATATAGGTGACTTATAAGTTACTTAAGTGCACTGAAAATGGCTGTGAAACAGTGTGTGCACTATTTCACGCAGGCTGCAGAGTCAGTCCTGTGGAAGGGTTTGTCTGAGCTCCTTATGGGTGGCAAAAGAAATGCTGCGGCCCATAAGGATCCCCTGGAACCCCAATGCCCTGGTTACCTAGGTACCATGAACTAGGAACTTATAAGAGGGTCCAGTGTGCCAATTGAAATTGGTAAATTAAGTCACTAGCCTATAATGACAATTTTAAAAGCAGAGAGCGCTTAAGCACTGAGGTTCTGGTCAGCAGAGCCTCAGTGACACAGTTAAGCACTACTGACAACACACACATTAGGCCACAGACTATGACTGGGGTCCTGACCAGCAGGATCCCAGTGAGACAGGCAAAAACATACTGACATATAGGTAAAAATGGGGGTAACATGCCAGGAGTGATGGTACTTTCCTACATTGTCCACATGTGGAATAGGGTCATGATTGATTTGCATATGACTGGTTCCAAAATGGAATGGCATGGCAAACAAAAAAATTGATGGATTAAACCCAGATCTGTGACTGGGGGTGAATATTTGATTTGCTCTGCATTCCGTCCGTCATCTGTTCTTTTTGCATTTGTTGCTCCAAGTGGGAAGGGTATACCCAGAAGTGGGTCCTGTGCTTGCTATGCCACCAGATTCAAGATAGCCTGGCGGATGAAGGGTGAAACCCTGAAACCGGTCCTAGAATGCTTGTTTCTGGTTCAGGGAGGATGTGGCCTGGCAGTTTGGGCTGGACTCTTCCCATGGGGCACAGGGCCAAGACTGATTTGCATATGGCTGGATCCAAACTGGAATGGCATTGCAAGCAAAAAAACTGATGGATTAAACCCAGATCTGTGACTGGGGGTGAATGTTTGATTTGCTCTACATTCCTTCCATCATCTGTTGTTTTTGCACTTGTTGCCCAAAGTGGAAAGGGTATGCAAAGACATGGGTCTCGCGCTTGCTATCCCACCAGATTCAGGCTAGCCTGGCTGATGAAGGGTTACACCCTGAAACCGATCCCAGGATCCTTGTTTCTGGTTCAGGGACGACTTGGCCTGGAAGTTTGGGCTGGACTCTTCCCATGGGGCACAGGGTAAAGACTGATTTGTGTATGGCTGGGTCCACACTGGAATGGCATGGCAAACAAAAAAAATTATGGATTAATCCCAGATCTGTGACTAGGGGGGAATGTTTGATTTGCTCTGCATTCCTCCTTCCATCATTTGTTGTATTTGCATTGGTCGTCCCAAGTGGAAAGGGAATGGCCAGACGTGGGTCTCGTGCTTGATATCCCATCAAATTCAAGCTAGCCTGGCTGATGAAGGGTAATATCCTGAAACTGGTCCCAGGATCCTTGTTTCTGGTTCAGGGACGACCTGGCCTGGCAGTTCGGGCTGGAATCTTCCCATGGGGAAAGGGTCAAGACTGATCTGCATATGGCTGGGTCCAAACTGGAAAGGCATGGCAAGCAAAAAAACTGCTAGATTAACCCTAGATCTGTGACTGGGGATGAATGTTTGATTTGCTCTGCATTCCGTCCATCCTCTGTTGTTTTTGCAGAAAGCCACTTCACAGCACCAACCGCTTTATGGTCCATTCACATGCCATTCATGCACAACACACAAGACTTTCATACCACCAGCCACAGGCCCAACCCAACCAATCACCGCACTCACAGGTTTGCATCAAAAGGTATATTGCTGGCTAGCACCATTCCTGGACGCCATCCGGGCGTTATATTTAAGCTATGATGCTAGCCGGCGGTAAGGCCCAGTTAGCGTCAAAACTGTTGACGCTAACCAGCTGGGGGAGGCGTAGGGGAAACTGGTGGTTGTGCATGAAAGAATGGCGCTAGTCTGGTTAGAGTCAGTAAAAATGACTCTCACCTGATTAGCGTCATTATTTCAACGCATAACCCCCATGGACATGAGTCCTGTCTAAGTAAAGACAGAAGTCATGGCCACCTGCCCAATGGCCATGCCCAGGGGACTTAAGTCCCCTGGGCATGGCCGTTGGGCACAGTGCCATGTAGGGGGGCCCAAGTAAGCCCCCCCCCCCCCCCCCCCCATGGCACTTTGCAAAAAAAATAAAAAATACTTACCTGGACTTACCTGGGATGGATCCCCCCATCCTTAGGTGTCCTCAAAATGTGGGTGCGGGTGTGCGGGGGTGTCCCTGGGGGCAGGGAGGGCACCTGTGGGCGGTTTCCATGGTCTGTGAACATGGCAAAAAGGCCCCCAGGTCCCCTTAAGCCTGCCCTGACCCAGGTGTTAAATAATGGTGCTAAGCGGGCTTAGCACCATTATTTGAGGCCCTCCTCATCCCGTGTGTGATTTTTGCACATGAGGATAAATAAGGCGCTAGGGTCTTTGAGAATTTTTTTGCCTGGGAACGCCTACCTTGCATCTCATTGATGCAAGGTAGTTTTGCGCAGGCAAAAAATAACTTTAACTATTTTGGTGCTAGACATGTATGGCGTCATAATATAAATATGGAGTTAAGTTTGTGCCGAATTTGCCTTAAAAAATGACTTAAATCCAGCTCAAACAGAGTATAAATATGCCCCTCACTGTGCTAAATCCAACCTCTTCCAGTTTGTATATGCAAGTTGGTCAAACACAGACTCATACATGTCATTGTTCCTCAGTGCCAGCGTGGCACTAATGGGTATGAATCCATAGGTGTAGATGGTGTGCATCTCTAATACCTTTACTATCTGCCTTTTACCTGTGCAATATTCCTGGGAAAGCAGCCCTACTGTAAGCTTTCTTACCCGTTCATGTCTCTGTCCTCTTCAGAGTCCTGACTAATCCTGTATAATTGCCAAGTAAACCTATACTGATGCCTTCCACCATCAGCTACTTGAATTTCAAGAAAACATGTCTTTCATGCTCCATCAGTGGACTTAGGCCCTAATTTATACTTTTTGGTGCAAAACTGCACCAACGCAGTTTTGCCCAAAACGTTTAGCACCGGCTTGCACCATTTCTGTGCACCAGCAGGGCACCATATTTATGGAATGGTGCAAGCCGGTGCATAGGGTAGGCAAGCGTAAAAAAAAAAAATGACATTAGCCAGGTAGGGCTGGCGGTATGGAAGAAGGGGGTTTTGCTCCAAAAAATGACGTTAGGTTAGAGTTAAAAAAAAATAACTTTAACCTGCCTTGCTTCATTTTTGGATGCAACACCATCCATACCACATGATTCCTGTCTTACAAAAGAGGGCCCACAATGGCACTTAAAAAAAATAATATATATATATATATATACACTTTCCTGTACTTACCTATACCTACCTGGGATGGGGTCCCTATCCTCGGCTGTCCCTCTGGTGTGGGTGGGGGTGTCCCTGGGGCCTTGGGAGGGCACCTGTGGGCTTATTCCATTGTGTTCCACTTTGAAAATAGGCCCACAGGTCTCCTAATGCCTGCCCTGACCAAATGGTTAAAAAATGGTGCAAAGCAAGCTTTGCACCATTTGTTGACCCCTCCTCCCCCCATGCTTGATTTTTGCACTGGAGGATAAGTAAGGCGCCAGGGCCTTAGAGACATTTTTTGCCCAGGAACGCCTACTTTGCATCTCATTGACGCAAGGTAGTTTTACGCAGGCAAAAAATGACTTTAACTCCTATATTTTGGCGCTAGACATGTCTAGTGCCAAAATATAAATATGGAAATAAGTTTGTGCCGGATTTGCGTAAAATAAATTACGCAAATCTGGTCGAAACAGAGTAGAAATATGCCCCTTACTGTGCTAAATCCAACTCCTTCCAGTTTGTGGATGCAAGCTGGGGGTGTCCAAGTATGCCTTGCAAAGCATATTCCTCGAACTGAGCGAGTATATCTATAGTTGAAGTCAGACATGATGGTGAATACTACCTAAGGTCTCTAAAGTAAAAAGCTGAACAAGTATCCTGTGGGACTCATTCACCAACACTTCCACTTTTGCTTTGAAAATAAAGCTACGAATTTTGTTTGCACACTTTCAAACAAGTATAATTGTGGGGAATATGTCCCACAGGACCCTTGTTTGACTTATTATGCTTACTCTGGTTCTCGTTGGCAATCAGGGTGGTCCTTGTGTAGCATACATAAGTTCCCTAACAAACACTTCAAAATTCAGTCATGCTTTAACATTTAGCCACACAGGGTACTCTGTGACAATGTGGCACATGTTCTGTCCACTAGTATGTGCAGGGTTGGAACTATAATGCACATTCATTAAACAGAACACCTACCACGTTCTGACGGCGGTTAAAGGTTTTGAGCCAGCCATAAGGAAGTCCATGATTTCCTGAAGTAGATGAACAAAAATTCTGGGGCTGTTTGCCTAACGAAGCAGTGGCCCATGGATGTTTGGTATCCATGCACAGCCAGTGAAAGGTTTACCCAATGGCAGCTCAACCTCAGCCGATTTCCCAGAAGTTTGCTTTAGTGGGATACAAAGTATGGAATCAGAGGCCTGGCTGAGATGGGCACTGGAGACAGTAGTAATGACTCTCCTACCGCATTCCATGCTTCAAACACACTTTACAGCAATGACATGGACGATCTTTTTTGGATGTTTTAGGAATGCGATCAGCAAAGTGTTGCTCCTGCAGCCTTGCCACATCCTCCGGAACATATGATGTAGAAGCTGCTGCTTCTGTAGCAGCAGTGAAGCTTTCAATCACAGACAACTTGAAGTCAAGGAAAGACATGAGCCTTCCAGTGGTTGTCTGACAATAAACATCATATCCATTGTTTGTTGCCATCTGGGTCAGGAGGGTAAACTGTTTCTTGTACCAAGTGCGAGTTTCACAACATGCATTGTATGGCTGAAGAACCTGGTCAATCTTGTCCACCCCGCCAATATACTTATTGTAATCAAATATACAGGTGGGCTTGTGGACTTTGGCCATCTGACCCCAAACCGCGATGGTGGAAGTGCTCTTATTCTGAATTGTAGTGAGCACATATACATCACGCCTATCCGAGAACTTGACTGCAAGCAGTTCGTAGCAATACAACACAATACTCTGGGTTTTCTTGAGCTTCTTGCTAACAAGCTCCTGTGGGAATTCTTTGCAGTTATAATGAACTGTACTGCAGGCCATAATGCCAGCTTTGTAGAGTTCACTGAACAGTTCTACTCCTATATAGAAATTGTTCACATAAAGGTTATAACCTTTGTGAAGGAGTGGCTGGACAAGATCCCATACAATCTTACCTCTGACCCCTAACATGAGAGGGGAAGCTACAGGGTTTAGTGTTGAGTCCTTCCCTGTATTCACTCTCAACCTGTACACATATGCCAGAACAGCTCTCACACGGCATGTACAGCATGAAGCCATAGCAAGCTCCCTTGCTTGCAGTCTACTGCCAGAACAGCAGCCGCCCTTTGTACAGGATCAAGGACTCATCGACTGCTATATTCTTTCCAAGAGTATAGATCTCTGGAAACCTGGCAGACAAATGTTCCACAACAGGCCGAATTCTGAACAACCTGTCATGGTCTGGATGGTCCCGTGGCAATGCAGCAGAATTGTCATTGAAATGCAGCATTTGTTGCAATAGCAAAAAACCATCTCTGTTCATGTACGGTGTGAAGATAGGGGTTACCCAAACCGTGCGAGTCGGCCAGTAGGACTGCAATGTGGGTTTCTGCTCTAAGCCCATATTGAGTGTAAGGCCCAAAAATATCTTCAACTCCGCCAGTGAAGTGGGAGTCCATTGCCATGCCCTAGAACAGGGCCCTAGAGTGCCTCCATGCTGCCTCAGAAATCTTTCTGCATGTAAATTTGTTTGCTGCACAGTTTGCTGAAAGAAGTCAACATCCAAAAAGAGATGGACATAGTCAACTGGCAAAAGTTGGCCATATCAACTCTACATCCAGTGTCACCAATAAATTGTAGAATTTGGGGCTGAACTAAATACGGGGGCTGCCAAGAGAGCACTCTGTGCTTGCCAGCACACGCACCTGCTCTCTGGGTTGGGCTAACCCGCTGTTGTCCAAAATTGCCGGAACTTAATGCCTGAAAGCTATCTATGCCTGAAATATATATGTATATATATTGAAAGATATACATACATATATATATATATATATATATATATATATATATATATGCAAAACAAAGTTGTCCTGTTGAGAGTGCGCTTTTGTCTGGAGGACAACTTTGTTTTGCACATAATTAACGGCCTGTCCAGCCGTGAAAGCAGCACCACTGCAGATAGAAAGCAGGTCTGTGTGACTTAACTACATCGTCATAGAAAGAGCAACAGGATGGAATAATTTCAGCAAAACTCTGTAACTGTTCCCCTACTAAAGTTTTTAAATGTGCTTTAATGTGTGTTTGGCTGCAGCAACCTACCAAGGCAGAAATGATTGTCTACTAAAGATGTAATATAAATGTGCAGAACTACCACTACCAGGATGCATTGTGGAAATCACCAGAGCATTTAATCAAGTAATCATTTGCCTGCAATCATTTGCTCAACCCAAGCATTTGGCCTGTGACCAAGGATGAGATGTCTGAAACGTGTAAGGCCTGGAAAATGTACAAAGACTTCTTTGAATGTTACTGGCTTTGCTGCTTTCCAAATCAAACTGTAACCTGTTGAGAGTGCACTTTTGTCTGGAAGACAACTTTGCTTTGCACATAATTAACGGCCTGTCCAGCCGTGAAAGCAGCACCACCACAGATAGAAAGCAGGTCTGTGTGACTTTACTACATCCTCATAGAAAGAGCAACAAGATGGAATAATTTCAGCAAAACTCTGTAACTGTGCTTTGAATTCACCTAGTAAGGTTTTTAAATGTGCTTTAATGTGTGTATGGCTGTAGCAACCTACCAAGGCGGAAATGATTGTCTACTAAAGATGTAATATAAATGTGCAGGACTACCACTACCAGGATGCATTGTGTAAATCACCAGAGCATTTAATCAAGTAATTAGGTGCCTGCAATCATTTGCTCAACCCAAGCACTTGGCCTGTGACCAAGGACGAGATGTCTGACATGTGTAAGGCCTGAAAAATGTGTAAAGAATTCTTTGAATGTTACTGGCTTTGCTGCTTTCTAAAATAAACTGTAACCTGTTGAGAGTGCCCTTTTGTCCAGAGGACAACTTTGTTTTGCACACACGCATTTATATATATATATATATATATATATATATATATATATATATATATATATACACACATAGAGAGAAAGAGAGAGAGAGAAAGAGATAGATAGATAGATAGCTATATTGTTTTTATAAAAAATACTCCTCTCTATATATACATACATACAGAGAGAGAGAGTCTCTCTCTCTCTATATATAGAACACTTTTTTTTGTATACATGTTGTTTCAGTGAGGGCCGATCACAACCTAAAGTGAAACCACACATGTATAAAAACAATTATGCCCCCATAGGAGTCGGCCCGTGTCAGGAGGGCCGACCCACCATTTTTTAAAATTTTTTTTTATTTTTGAAAAACATTCTTTTGTTTATCCCCCGATAATCCACTCAGGGGGGAAACACTTCTTCTTAATTAAAAATTATGCCCCCGAGAGGAGGGGGCAGACCACTTACATGAGGGCCGACCCCTCCATAAACAATCCCTGGTAGCCTAATGTCGCTTCCTGGCCATGAATCACAGCTGCTCTGCGATCCACAACCAGGAAACAGTGCCAGGAAGGCATCAGTGGAAAGGAGAGGATCTCCCCTTTCCATTGATGCCTCCCTGGCATCTGGGGTGCTGTTTTGGCCTTTTTTCTCCCCCCAGAGTAGGGAGCGGGCTCTCACCTGCTACTCAGTCCTCTGGTGGGGAAAAACTATGACATTTGCACGCCTCACGGTGAGTTGATGTCACAGATGGCCGGAGGGGGCGAGGAAGACACAAAAGCTATTCTAGTTCTCTAGAGGGTATTTTTTTTTAAAAATCCTCCGGTGCAAGGCACCAGAGAATTTTATAAAGGTGTATGTGGCCCGCACCAGGGAGGGTGTGCGCGTGTCAGCCATTGGCTGACACATGCACATAAGGGGTTAAAATGTCAACAAAATTTACCTCTGAGTACAATCAACACTTAAGTTACTGTCCTGGATCTAATAATCAGAAGTCCTTCTATGGTCTGAGAGATGCAAAGTTTGAAAAGTTTCTCTTTTCTAAGCCCAGAGGGAAGTGACTAGGGATTGCCGGTAGTATTTTCCATTTAGAGTTAGAAAAAATGGTGAGTCATAGTTAAGAAATAGTTTATGTGTTCATACATTTTTCATGCTGATTGTGACGCGTGTGTGTATGAATGAAGAGCCCACTGTGTGATGTTGTGTAATGTTGCGTAATGTTCTTTTAATATGTATTGTATAATTGACAAAGACAAAAATTCGACCAGATTATGACCAGATATTTGAGCACATAGATAAAAAGATTCAATTTAGACATATGGGGGTGACAAGTAATTATGGAGACTCCCCTAGCACATATGCAGAAGGTTTTTTTCCAATAATCAGAGAACATTACAACAATATTGTTTAGAATGGTTTAAAGCCACCCAAAAACATACGTATCCCTGGCCAAAAGAAGGGACATTCGATGATGGAATAACTGAGCATATTGTTATATACCTTAGGAGTAAATATGAAGGAACCAAATCACAAAAAAGAGAAACTATTCAAGCTTGATGGCAAGTATTTTGTGAAAAAATTAATGACCCCTTAAAAATGAATACCCCTAGAACTCCATCTTTTTCCCAATATGATTCTATGAGTACCTCTCACAAGGTACCCAGTATTTATCCACTGGTGCAGCTACAAGAAGCTGCAGTGGGATTTGAGAACCCCGAAATTGAGACCCCTTCAAAAACAAAAGTTATCCTTAATGATGCTCCTCAAATGCCAAAGCCACAATATGTGAGCACAGCTAGGCAGCATGCAAAGATAAGTGACTTCCAACTTTCAGGACAATTAGAAGCACAGTTCACCCTGCATTTAGGCCCAGCCTCTCCTGAGGAGGACAGAAGCAAAAAACTAAGTCCAGGGGATAGTGATGATCAGTTACAGGTTTCATCAGCAACATCACATTTGTTGCAGAGGTGAAATACAACAGAAAAGGTAATTAGGGAACATTTGTCTACCTCATAGCAAAGAAATGCAGATGATGTTAGATGGAGTGACTATGTGGAGAGAACTGCTAGTATGGCATGATGGCCAGCATCCCAAGAAAAAGATAGGACTGAAGGTAGTCTAGCACCATTTCAGAAGGAGAAGGGGAACATAATAGTTTCACATAAATAGAGCTGAGAGATTACAGAACAAAGGTCAGGTATATCGCTCCAGAGGGCTGGAAGGATTTTATGGGGAAGAAGGAAATAAACAACCCCCCAAAGTTGTATTGGGGATACACACTTCCTATTTCAAACACAATTAATATAAGCATATCACATAAAACGTAGCCGTCATGACGAAAGATCAGTAGAGGACATAGCTGAATGAAAAGAAATCTGTGATGTCTTTCTGGATCCAGATTCTGTCCTGAGCTTTATGGATAGTGAGAGTGGAGGCTCACAGGATGACTGGGAACTGGAAGGGGCACCATTGGGGGTGACCCAGACAGGATCTACCATCATTTGATAACAGGGGCTATAAACTGCCTCAAGCTAACGCATGGGGGTCTTAAGAGAGACTGATAGACTTTTTCCTGTAATTTAATGCATAGATTGTTCATTGCTAAATTTTGAATTACTGATGCTCATCTGTTTCCCATCTTATTGTTGTTGCACAATACTGCTGTATGTTTATCTTTTTGAAAAATGCCAATAAAATATTAAATAAAAAAATATATATGAGTATTCCTAAACCTTCTGACAGGTCGTAATATCGATCGTTTCACAGGAATATCCTCAGTTGTCCCTACTTCACTTTTCCTGACAGGCAAGTGAAGGCTCCTCACCTTGCATGCAACTTTCAATGAACTATGCATGATTTAATGCTTACAAGATAACTGTTTGATAACAAATCAGGGCAACAAAGACATATGTCCTGGTGAAAGCCCAAAACTTTTATGGCCTTTGGAGGGGCTGAAACATGTCGACACATGAAGTTTAGGGTCAAAGGGCCATAAAAACTTAGAGTACCCCTTATTTTTTCTAGTTCTAATCATACCTACTGTCACTCTAAATAAAGGGATACCTTGGTGAAGGATAAGGTATTTTTATCTTTAGACCTCTGGTGAGATCTTCTTAAGTGCTCCCGCAAGTTGGTTGAGATCACCCTGACCTTTAGGAGCTAGGGTGGACCCAATGATGAAGCATGCCACTACTAGAGTGGGTGAGAGTCACTAAAAAAGAAAAAATAATTTTCTTCTGAATAGAGACAGCTGAGGCTATTCCTGTGACAAGGTCAATATTACGACCTGCCAGAAGTTTTAGGGATACTCTTATATTAATAGAGAATGTAATAGTTTCACCAAAAAGTGTTCAAGAGTGGTTATTGCGAAGTGAGAGTAGGAGAGATACAAGGGAAGTGAGAAAAGAAGGATATCACAATAACTTTTCAGGACATATTCAGGGATATTTTTGTACATAAGCTTGTGGATAGCATGGGTGATCTGCTTCGATCCTCAAAAGTTAGGCACTCTACCTATGATATTGGTATTCAAGAAAGACCCCTTATTGATCTGGATCATACAAAAAATGCTAGGGGATTATCTTATCATGTTGATTTAGAGAGGAAGAACAGGAGATATTTTCCAGAGTTAGGAAAGCTAAAGCGGCAGAGCTTGAGAGATTGCTATTTCAGGGAACACATGGCCAACCAGTCCAATGGATGGGATCTTGTGAGGCTATGAGAGGATTGACACCATAGGACAAACCAGTGCAGCAAATGAGTGTTCAATCAACTTTGTGGAGCACGGATCTCCACTTCTAGTGAGATAGTTGCAAAAGGAGAGAATAGGTGGTACAGTGTTGTGCCATATGTAGAGAGTTTAGTGGACTGGGCTAAACGACTAGCATTACATATGAGCCCATGACCACAAGAAGGATCTTTTGATCCACATAATATGGGGAATGCAGAAGATTGCTTTCTTTATGGTTTGGGAGATCAAGACTGTGATTATCCCTACATGCAGAAGTGTTTGCATGTATTGCAGAATTATGCTAGACAGTATAATCCCCAGCATTCTACTACTCCCTTACATCATATGCCACTAGTACGCAAGGGACCTGAGGCACCTCATTACGTTCTATGGCCCCGAATGGACAAGAAAAATCTTAGAAAATTGTTGCTGCTACTTACAGAGGGAACAGGGAAATGGATTAGAGCTTTTGAAAAACAAACTGCAGGTGTTACCTTAGCAGTAGGGGACATACAAAGTCTGTTTAGTTCTCTTATAGGAAATTAAACAGACATTACTTTTCAAAAGGCTGGAGCGAGAAATGTTACCATGACTGAAACTAGATATGATGGGTCTCCAGTGAGGACAGCGATTTAGAATCAGTTGAGTAAGATGTATCCTGACAGGCCAGGTATTGGATCTCTTATGACTCAGTCAATGCAGCCAAATGAGGATTCTTCTCAGTTTCTTAATAGGATGAAAGAGAAATGGATCTAAGAAGTAGGCCAGGGTTGGGAGGTAACAGGAGGGTAGGAAAGCTCCTCTTTTGACATAGTCACACCTCCACCTTTTGCCTGGTTTCTGGTGCAATTTCGACTGAAAGTGCATTGGGTCCCTGCTAAACAGGTTCCCAGTGCGAGATCCCTTTCCCTATAACTGCAGTAATTTTTCCCAATTGGCAGACCCCTACCACTAAAAGCCCCTAGTAAATGGTACCTCTGGTACCTAGGGCATGGTGTACTAAAAGAAGGCTTCTAAAGGCTGCAGCACAAATTGTGCCACCCTCAGGAACCTCCTCACTAAGTGCACACAGTGCTGCTTTTGCAGACTGTGGGCCTGATTCTAATGTTGGCGGGCGGCAGGAGCCGCCCGCCAAGCTACCGCCGCTGAATGACCGCACCGCGGTCAAAAGACCGCAGCGGCCATTTAGACATTTCCTCTGGGCCGGCGGGCGCTCTCCAAAAGAGCGCCCGCCGGCCCAGAGGAAATGCCCCTGCAACGAGGACGCCGGCTCAGAATTGAGCCGGCGGAGTTGCAGGGGTGCGACGGGTGCAGTTAGCACCCGTCGCGTATTTCAGTGTCTGCTTAGCAGACACTGAAATACTTTGCGGGGCCCTCTTACGGGGGCCCCTGCCGTGCCCATGCCATTGGCATGGGCACGGCAGGGGCCCCAAGGGGCCCAGCGGCACCCCCTACCGCCATCCTGTTCCTGGCGGGCGAACCGCCAGGAACAGGATGGCGGTAGGGGGTGTCAGAATCCCCCATGGCGGCGCGGCAAGCTGCGCCGCCATGGGGGATTCAAAGGGCAGCAGTAAACCGGCGGGAGACCGCCGGTTTGCCTCTTCTGACCGCGGCCGAAGCGCCGCGGTCAGAATGCCCTGCGGGGCACCGCCGGCCTGTCGGCGGTGCTCCCGCCGAACCTGGCCCCGGCGGTCAGAATGACCCCCTGTATGTCTTGGTGCAGAACTAAAATGAAAACACAACGTGTCACACAGCCTGTGTGCCCTGTCCCGTTTACACTACAGGCAATATATGTAAGTTACCCCTCTAGCAGGCCTTCCAGCCGTAAAGGCAGGGTGCATTACATTATATGTGAAGGCAAACCTGCATGAGCAGATATGCCCGCTATGTCTTTGCCAATTCTCAGGCCTCTTAAGTAAACAGCACAGCCACTTTAAGTACATGTGCTGGACACTGGTCATTACGAATTCCCCAGTTACATGATGGCTTTACTCACAAATAGGAATGTTTGGTATCAAACATCTCATATTAATAAACCCTCACTGAATCCAGTGGTGGATTTGTTAATACATGCACTCAGAGGGCACCATAGAGGTGCCCCCTGAAAAACCTACCAACTCCTAGCGTGGGCACTGACTGGTCAAAACTAGCCACCTTAGACAGAGTTCTGGCCCCCTGAGGTGAGAGCCAATGCCATTGAAGGCTCAGAACAAAGGCCTGCTCTGGGCAGAGGTGTGACCTCCTCTCTAAGACAGGATGGACATTCCAAGGGGGGAGCTTCAAAGGCCTTGCCGCCTTTGAAATGCAACCCAGGCCTCTCCATACGGTAGAGGAGGCTGACCCCCAGTTCCTGACCCGACATTTGGTGGCAGGACTGGCAGGAACATTAGGAGAAGTGCCCACTTCATGCCAGTCTCACCCCTAGGGTGGACTAGCTGAACTGGACACTACTTTTTAAATTCCTCCATCTTGCATGGAAGCAATTAGGCCAATGGGGTTAGGGCTATGCCACTTCCCAAAGGAAGTGGTCATAGTAAGGGTGTAGTCACCTGAAAGGTGAGTAGCCCATTGACTACCACCTGGCACTCTTTGTAACGCCCCTAAATTCAGTATTTAGGTGACACCCCTGAACTCTAGAATTAGATTCCTGTCAACCTAAGAAGAGCCAAACAAGACAGAAGTCGCCCAGCAGAGAAGACTGAAGACACCAATTAACTTGACTCCAGCCCTACTTGCCTGTCTGCAGCCTTCAAAGAAACCTGTGCCCAGAAGATGACTTGTCCTGCAGGCCAGCAACCTCCAAAGCAATGAGAGGACTGCCTGCCATTGATGAAGACCAAGAACTCCTGTGGACTGCAGACCTATCAAGAAGAAACTAGCTCTAAAGAAGAAGTCTGCCTGAGGAACCGCAAAATCACCGCCTGGAACCACCTCTACACCGACACCCCCAGCCCGAGTCCAAGTGGACCACCAGTCCAGTGAAGGTTCCCCAGCTCTTTTGACCAAGAGTCCACTGTGGGCTGACCCCTGCCAAACTCCACAGTGATGCCTGCAGCCTAAATCTGAGGACTTTCCTTTACAGCGACCTACCTGGTAAGCTTTCTCCAATGCCAAAAGACACCCCTGAACCTGGAGACCCTGGGCCTTAGGGAGCTGGACCGCCGGTGTCCCTACGACCCCTGGCATCTCAACTTAACTGGACAGCTGTGGGTTGACATCTCCCAGCCAGAGCCTGCAGACTTTTTTTGAAAGTCATCTCTTCCTTTGAATAACATTGGGTGCCTGACACTGTGTTGGCACTCTGCACCCTGCTGCTCCCGTGCCTCTGAGGATGAAAGTTTGGTGCTGCCTTGTGCCCCCCCCCTTGTACTGACCTAAACTCCAGGTGATCAACTCTTGACCCTGCTTTACTGACCTGTAAGCAGCACTTTGGTGAATTCCCCTCATCGCCATTGGATAACATTGGGCGCCCAACGCTGTGTTAGCACTTTGCAACTGACCGCCCCTGTGCTGCTGAGGGTGTTAGTTTGGTGCTCCTTGTGCCCCCAGCCTCAATCCCCGGAGACCAACCTCTGACAGAGCTTGTACTTACCTGGGAGCAGCACATCTTCATCCCCCCCACAGTCTCTATTGATTGACCTCTGTACCCAAGCGCCCCATGCTGTTGTGGGTGCACTCTTGGTACCAACCTGAATCTTGCCCGGTGTAGTCTAAAACCCTGAAGGCTGGGATTGTAAGTCATGTACTTACCTGTGAAATTGCATTCTTGTTTTCCTCCCATAGGTTAACATTGAAGACTCTGAAAACAGCACTGTCGATTTCTTGAAACAGCAAAGTATTTTAATATAAAAACTGCTTATCTTATAACAAAGTTCTTTGGTTCAAAGTATATATAAACGCAACTGTTATTTTTCTAAATTAGTCTCTGATTTATTTGTTGAGTCTGTGTCTCATTTATTGCCTCTGTGAGTACCACAAATGCTTAACATGACTCCTTGAAAAGCCTAGCTGCTCGCCCACACTACCACAAAAAGAGCACTAGACCTATCTGTTTCTGCCTCTGCAAACTTTTGGGGATCCTCTGGACTCTCTGCACAGTGTACTTCATTATAGTGCACTATATAGAGAGCCAGATTCCTACAAGGAGGAAACGCTGAATTATTTTATAATGTGGTGAAACAACGGCTCACCCTCTAATGTACAGGATAGCCTAGATAATACAGTGGCTTTAGAAGCCAAGCCCTGGACAGAGATACAAGCACACATAATTCATTTTTGTAATAAGGAACAGGAAAAAGAAGCAATGTAGGAAAGTACCATCTTTCTTGGCATGTTACCCCCATTTTTACTTGTATGTCAGTATGTGTTTGCCTGTATTATTGGGATTCTGCTGGTCAGGACCCCAATGCAAATAGTTTATGGCCTAGTGTGTGTGTCTGTATATTGCTTAACTGTGCCACTGAGGCTCTGCTAATCAGAACCTCAGTGCTTATGCTCTCTGCTATTAAATTTGTCAATATAGGCTAGTGACTTCATTTACCAATTCCAATTGGCACACTGGATCCCCTAATAAGTCCCTAGTATATGTACCTAGGTACCCAGGGCATTGGGGTTCAGGGAGATCCTTATGGGCTGCAGCATTCTTTTGCCACCCATAAGGAGCTCAGACAAACCCTTTCACAGGACTGCCACTGCAGCCTGCGTGAAATAACGCACATGTTATTTCACAGCCATTTTCACTACGCTTCAGTAACTTATAAGTCACCTATATGTCTAACCTTCACTTGCGGAAGGTTAGGTGCAAAGTTACTAAGTGTGAGGGCACCCTTGCACTAGCAAAGGTGCCCCCATGTAGTTCAGGGCAATTTCCCTGGACTTTGTGAGTGTGGGGACGCCATTACACGCGTGCACTACATATAGGTCAATACCTTTATGTAGCTTCACAATGGTAACTCCGAATATGGCCATGTAAGGTGTCTAAAATCATGGAATTGTCCCTTCATTCCAATTCTGGCATTGGGGAGCCAATGCCATGCATCCTGGGGGCTTCACCATGGACCCCCAGTACTGCCAAACCGGCTCTTTGAGGCTTCCACTGCAGCTACAGCTGCCGCAACCTCACAGACAGGGTTCGGCCCTCCTGGGGTCTGAGCAGCTCAGTCCCAGGAAGGCAGAACAAAGCATTTCCCTCGGGAACAGGGTGTTGCACCCTCTCCCTTTGGAAATAGGTGTTACAGGTTGGAAATGGGTAGCCTCCCCTAGCCTCTGAAATGCTCTGAAGAGCACAGATGGTGCCATCTTTGCATAAGCCAGTCTACACCGGTTCAGGGACCCCTTGTCACCTGTTCTGGTGTGAAACTGGACAAAGGAAAGGGGAGTGACCACTCCCCTGTCCATGACCACCCTAGGGATGGTGCCCAGAGCTCCTCCACTGTATGCACACTCTGAGGACTCGCTGTCTTCACCCTGCACCAGAAGGACCAAAGAAATCTCCTGTGGGGTGACAGAGTCATCCCCCTGCTCATGCAGGCACCTTCTAAGTTGACGACCGGTTCTCTTGGACTCCTCTCACAGCAACGAGCGTGCTCCTTCGAACACAAAGAGTGGACCCCATCAACACAGACTGTCCTGGGGTCCTGCTGTCCCAATTCGGAAGAGGTAAGACCTTGTCTTCCCCCCGAACAACAGTTCCCTTGTGCACCATGTCTTCTTCACCTCCTGAGGCCTCTGTGCACTATTTGCAAAATTCCTTCATGCACAGCCTGGCCCAGGTCCCCAGCACTCTATCCTGCGATGCTCAACTCGCTGAGTTGTTCTCCGGTGGTGTGGGACCTTCCTGTGTAGCACTGCACCAACCGCATTTTGCACCTCCTTTCCTCCTTTTTCCCCGTGTCCTGGGACTCCCGTGGGTGCAATCTGGTGCTCTGAGGGCTCTCTGAAGTGCTGACACAGAGTTGAGGCCCCCAGGTCCTTCCTGGGTACAGATAGCACCTAATTGACGCAAACTGCGACTTTGCCGGAACCAAGGCTTGTTGGAGGAATCCAGCGCCAAAACTCGCCTGCATCCAACTTCACAACGTGGGACATCCTTAGCAACATGCAGGAACCCGCTGGCATCTTCCTCAGGTGCATTTCTGCAGTCTTCATCCAACCAGGGACTCTTCTTTTGCACCCTCTTCTGAGTTGGCAGGGGCTCCTATCTTCCCTGGAGCTTGTTTGGACTTCTGGACTTGGTCTTCTTCTTTTGCAGGTCTTCAGGTCCAGGAATCCACTGTTTGTTGTTTGCAGACTTGGATGGTTCTTGCAATAATCCCAATCATGATGTGTAGTGTGTCCTAAGGAAACTTGCAGTACTTTAATCCTGCTCTTCTGGGGTGGTGTAATTTACTTACTGTCTCTGTATTCTTACTCTCCTAGCGATTCTGCACACACTACACTTGTCTAGGGGGGAATTTGTGATTTGCATTCCACGTTCTTAGTATATGGCTTGTGTTGCCCCTAGACCTAATTTCTCCTATTGCATTCTATAGTATTTCCTATTGTTTGCACTATCCTATGTCTAATTACTTACCTTAATTCGGTGTCTAGTGTATATATTGTGTATAATACTTACCTCCAGAAGGAGTATTGTCTCTAAGATATTTTTGGTACTGTGTCACCCAAATAAATACCTTTATTTTTGGTAACACTGAGTATTGTCTTTACTTCTGTATAAGTACTTTGTAACTAAACGTGGTATTGCAGGAGCTTTGCATGTGTCCTAGTTTAGCCTAAACTGCTCTGCTATAGCTACCTCTATCATTCTAAGCTGCTAGAACACTACTACGTTTCACTAATAAGGGATAACTGGACCTGGTGTAAGGTGTAAGTACCCAAGGTACCTACTACAAACCCAGGCAAGCCTCCTACATTGGGGGGTGCAGCAGTGGGAAAAGTACTTGCAATTGTTTTACCACTTTGTTACTAGTGCTTTTCACAAGAAAAACTTGCTCCAGTACTTAGAGCATACATAGTATACACCTAGAAGTAATTTTCTAACTTTCTAAAAAGTTCTTTAAACTTTGCAAAAGTTTTTCAAAGTTTCTGAAAAGTTTTCTTCTTTTCTCTAAAAAGTTAGCTTTGTTATTCTACTAACCTTTTACTTACTTTCCTAAACTTTTTCTCTTTCAATATGTCTTCTGTAGAAGCTACCCCTAGAGCTGTAAAAACAACGTAAGAAAATCTTAACTTTAAAGGTTTGAGGGGTCTCTGTATTGAAAGAAGTTTAGGGATTGGGAAGAACCCCAATAATGAGTTCCTCGTAAATCCTCTCCTCCAAGGTGACCAGGGAGTCAGTACTGGTACAGATCAGACAGGGGAAGGGGTAGAGGATGATTCCAACCAGGAAGGCTCAGAGGAGCAAACTGACAATCCTGGGGAGAATCCTTACACAGATGTATCTGTTAACAAGCCCCTTAGTACAACTGGGAGTGGGAAGGGTTCACACATTAGTAGAGCTCCCTTCACTCCTAGAGGCCAGGCCACTAGGGTGACCCCTGTTAGAGATAGATCTGCCTCTGCACATTCCAATGTTACCTCTGTTTCAGAGGCATCCCACACATCTAACCCTGAGGGCCAGTCCCTCGATAGGGAACTCAGAAAGCTGAGGTTAGAGGAGGCCAGACTGGGGCTAATGCAGCAACATTTGGCCTTAGACAGGGAATCCCTGGCTGTGGAAAAAGAAAGGCAGGGTTTGGGGTTAGTTCCCCATGGTGGCAGCAGCAGTTTCAGAAATGCAAATGTTAGGGAATCTTCATTTGACTCTAAGAATCTGCATAAAGTTGTCCCTCCTTGCAAGAATGGTTATGACATCTATAGTGGTTTGCTGCACTTGAGAGGACCTGTAAAGTTCAGAGGGTCCCTCATGTACAGCGGCTTCAGGCAGGTCGCTCCCCTTCACCGCTGCCTCTGCTCCAGGTGCCGGGTTTTGGACTTTGGATTTATTTAGTTTCTTTTTCTTTTCCCGCTCCCTGCCGCTGCGTCCCCGCGGCATCACCCCCCCTCCACCTCAGTTTTCTTTCTCCCGCCGCTGCGTCCCTGCGGCCCAGCCCCCCTGCTCTCCCATTCTCTGTTTCCCCTCCCTCCTCCCTGCTGCCACTCCCTCCCACCTCCTCTCATATGGCAGCCGCAGCGCGGTAGGGAGAGTAACCCTTGACCCTGCTTCAGGCAGGTCGCTCCCCTTCACCACTGCCTCTGCTCCAGGTGCCGGGTTTTGGATTTCGGATTTATTTAGTTTCTTTTTCTTTTCCAGCTCCCTGCCGCTGTGTCCCAGTGGCCCTGCCCCCCTCCCTCCACCTCAGTTCTCTTTCTCCCGCTGCTGCGTCCCTGCAGCCCAGCCCCCCTGCTCTTCCAATCGCTGTTTCCCCTCCCTCCTCCCTGCTGCCACTCCCTCCCACCTCCCCTCATGTGGCAGCTGCGGCGCGTTAGGGAGAGCGACCCTTGACCCAGCTTCAAGCAGGTTGCTCCCCTTCACCTCTGCCTCTGCTCCATGTGCCAGGTTTTGGATTAATTTGTTTATTTTTCTTTTCCTGCTCCCTGCCGCTGTGTCCCCGCGGCACTACCCCCCTCCCTCCACCTCAGTTCTCTTTCTCCTGCCACTGCGACCCTGGTGCCCCGCTCCCCTGCTCTCCCATTTGCTGTTTCCCCCCCCCCGCTGCCACTCCCTCCTACTTCCCCTCATATAGCAGCCACGGCGCGGATGCGAAGGGCGCACCTAACACAAGCCTGTCTGCGCCCAGACCGTGCCCAGCGCCAGTCCCCCTGGCCCACGCACCCCCAGCACCACCAATCACCGCTACACAGCCAATGTCCTCCATGCCCTCAATCCAGGACGCTCAACCATCTGCTTCCAGTCCACTCCGAAGCACACCAAAGGACCCTTCTCCTGCAGAGCCTGCAACTTCACCTGCACCCTAACCACCAAGCTCCGATACAGAGCCGCAGACAACCACCTCAGCTGCATTCTGCTCATCACCCGCTCTGTCCACAAGCACGAAATCGTACTATGGGACCTACTGACCTCATCATCACCTGATGTAGCATTTCTCACTGAAACCTGGATGAATTCGGCCTCGGAACCAGACATAGCCATATCCATACCTGAAGGCTACAAGATCACTAGAAGAGACCGCACTAACAAACCAGGAGGAGGAATCGCCATAGTCCACAAAAGCAGCATCAGAGTCTCCACCAGCTCCCATGACACCATCAACTCCGCCGAGCACCTCCATTTCAAAATCCACGTCAACGCCAAATCCACCCTCAGAGGAACACTGGTCTACAGACCGCTGGGCCGCCGACCTCACTTCTGCGATGACATCGCCGACATCATCAGCACCCAAGCCCTCGCCTCAACTGACTACATCCTCGACAACCTCGGCCTCAAGCAACTTGTCACATCGCCCACCCACACCGCAGGACACACACTCGACCCCATCTTCTCAGCCAGCAACCACGTCTCCTTCAGCCACACCACCGAACTCCACTGGACCGACCATCGCTGCATCCATTTCTCCTTCCAGAAGCTGGTCACTTACCTCCTCACCACTCAACCCCCGCCGCTATTGGAACTGAATCTCGACAGAATAGCTGATCTCCACCCTCGCCAAGGCACCTCCTCCTAGGACCCGGGACCCCAACTCAGCCACCACCAACCTGCATCACTGGATAGACGACTGCGCCAACACCCTTGCGCCACTCAAACAACCCTCAGACATCCACCACAGATCCAAGGCCAGCTGGTTCACCCCCGACCTACAGGCCTCCAAATGGGAATGCCGAATAATGGAGACGACCTTGCGCCTTGTACCTACCGAATCCAACCACATCGCCCTCAAAACTGCCATCCGCAAACATCACCAGCTGATCCGCACCACCAAAAGAACCTACTACAAAAGCCGCATAGGCACCAACGCTCACAACAACAAAGAGCTCTTCGGCATCATCAAAGAACTCTCCAATCCCAGGCCCTGCTCCTACGAACCCTCGCCATCACAGGAGCTCTGCAACTCCCTCGCCACTTACTTCCGTCGAAAGATCGAAGACATCCACAACAGCTTCAAACCTCAGACCCATCAGCCAACCACAGACAGCCACGAACCCAACACCATGGCCACCATCCACTCCGGCTCCCCCTCGGACCCCTGCCCACACCAGATCTTCAACAAAGCCAGCGACATCATCGCCCCCATCTCCGCGCCATCATCAACAGCTCCTTCGAGACAGCCACCTTCCCGGAGAGCTGGAAACAAGCCGACATCAACGCCCTGTTGAAGAAACTCAAGGCGGACCCAGATGACCCCAAAAACTACCGGCCCATTCCTCCTCCCCTTCCCAGCGAAGGTCATTGAGAAAATAAATCGTGAACAACCAACTATCCCGCTTCCTGGAAGACAGTAAAGCGCTCAATACCTCCCAATCCGGTTTCGCAAGAACCACAGCACTGAGACCGCACTCATTGCTGCTACAGATGACATCAGAACCATGCTTGACGAAGGCAAAACCGCAGCGCTCATCCTCCCGGACCTCTCCGCAGCCTTCAACACCATTTGTCACCACACCCTTCGAACACGCCTCCACAACGCCGGGATCCGCGGCAAGGCCCTCGAATGGATCTCTTCATTCCTCTCCGGCAGAACCCAGAGAGTCCGCCTTCCGCCTTACCTGTCCGAATCCTCCAAAACCATCTGTGGCGTCTCCCAGGGATCCTCCCTCATCCCAACACTTTTCAACGTTTACATGGCTCCTCTCGCCAACATCGCAAGATCCCACCACATCAACATAGTATCCTATGCAGACGACACCCAGCTGATCATCTCCCTCACTAAAGACCCTACAACAGCAAGAAAAAACCTCCACAATGGACTTCACGCCATCGCCAACTGGATGGAATCAAGCCGCCTCAAGTTAAACACAGACAAAACAGAGATCCTCATCTTCGGCAGCAACCCCTCCCCTTGGAACGATTCCTGGTGGCCTACCTCCCTAGGAGCTGCACCCACACCCACCACCCAAATACAAAACCTGGGAATCATCTTGGACTCAGCACTCAGCATGACTCAGCAGGTCAACGCAGTCTCCCCTTCCTGCTACAACACCCCTTGCATGCTCCGCAAGATTTTCAAGTGGATTCCCATCGAAACCAGAAAGACTGTCACCCACGCCCTGGTCAGCAGCCGACTGGACTATGGTAACACACTCTATGCAGGAACCACGGCCAAACTACAAACGAAAATGCAACGTATCCAAAACGCCTCCGCCGACTCATCCTTGACATCCCACGCCGCAACCACATCTCTGCCCACCTGTGAGACCTACACTGGCTACCCGTATCAAACACAGGTCCGGCCTACCTCAACGGCAGACTCACCTTCCACACTCCCGTCCGCCAGCTCCGCTCCGCCAGCCTCGCCCTCGCCTCCATCCCCCGCATTCCCCGCACCACCGCCGGAGGAAGATCCTTCTCTCACCTCGCCGCCAAGACCTGGAACTCCCTACCGCTCCACCTACGCCAGACCCAGGACCTCCTGACTTTCAGGAAACGCCTCAAAACGTGGCTATTCAACCAGTAGCTCTGCCCCCCAGCGCCCTAAGACCCTGACAGGTGAGTAGCGCGCTTTATAAATTACGTGATTGATTGATTGATCCTGTGGCTATCTTTCTCTGGTAAGTGGAGAGACAGACTCCTTATTGTCAGCGAGGATGATACAGATAATTACAAAATTTTGAAAGGTGCACTCTTGGATGGTCTGGGCTTAACCACTGAGCAATACAGGATAAAGTTAAGAGAGACCAGAAAGGAGTCATCACAGGACTGGACAGGCTTTGTAGTCTGTTCTGTGAAGGCCCTAGAAGGTTGGATAAATGGCAGTAAGGTGACTGACTATGATAGCCTATATAACGTGATTCTGAGAGAGCATATTTTGAATAACTGTGTCTGACTTGTTGCATCGGTGTCATGTGGACTCAGATCTGACCTCTCCCCAAGAATTGGGAAAGAAGGCAGACAAATGGGTCAGAACAAGGGTGAACAGAAAGGTTCAATCAGGGGGGACAAGGACAGCAAGAAGAAGGATGGTAAGTCACATGACAAGGTTGGGGACAAAGATAAAAAATCATTAGAGTCTTCATTAGGCCCTGAAAAATCCTCTGGGGGTTGAGGGTCCAAATCATCTTCTCACAAAGATAAGAAACCTTGGTGTTATTTGTATAAAGCCAAAGGCCATTGGGCAAGTGACCCCACTTGTCCAAAAAGAAACACCAACCTCCCACCACCACAAACCCAACTGCAATCACTAGTGCCCCTAGTAATAGCAGTGGTGGTGGGAGGAGCACTACTAATAGCTAATCAAAGTGTGTAGCTGGGCTCACCATTGGTAATGTAGTTGGGATTGGTCTAGTTAAGGAGATCACTGAGGCTGTTTTAGTCTCTGGTGGTGGCATTTACCTAGCCACTTTAGTTGCTTGTCCCCCTAATATGGATAAGTACAAGCAGCTACTCCTGATTAATAGTGTTCAGGTTGAGGCCTACAGGGACACAGGTGCCAGTGTCACAATAGTGATGGAAAAACTGGTTGGCCCTGAGCAGCACCCACTTGGCAACCAGTGCCAAGTGACAGACACCCACAGTAACACTGTTAGCCACCCCATGGCTGTTGTGAACCTCAACTGGGGGGGGGGGGGGGTGGGTGGGCGACTACTGGTCCAAAGAAAGGTGTGGTAGCCACTGATTTACCTGTAGAATGTCTGCCAAGCAATGATTTGGAGACTTAAGCTTGGGCTGAAGTGAAATTGGAGGCCCATACAGCAATGCTGGGCATTCCTGGGCATATCTTTGCTCTTACCAGGGCTCAGGCCAAGAAGCAAACAGGACAGGGAAACTTGGATCCTGGAACAATGGACCAAGTGCTACCAAAAACTAGGGGTAGGAAGGGAAAACCCTTGTCCACTATCCCTCCCTCCACAGATGATTCCCCTTTTAGTGAAGAGGAATTCTCTCCCTGTGCAGAACCTACACCAGAGGAGCTGGGAGCTGATACAGCGGAGCTTTTGGGTGCAGAGGGGCCTGCCAGGGAAGAGCTGAGTGTGGCAGAGCAAACCTGTCTCACATTGGAGTGTCTCAGACAGGGAGCTGTTAAACAGCAGAATGGGGATGTCAGTGACAGTGTGAGAAAGTAGCCTCTTTCTAACATGGTTAACCCCACTTTTGGCATGTTTGTTGGTGTGTGTCAGTGTGTTTTTACTGTGTCACTGTGATCCTGCTAGCCAGGACCCCAGTGCTCATAGATAAAAACCTATCTGTCAGTGTGTTTTGCCTGTCTCACTGGGATCCTGCTAGCCAGGACCTCAGTGCTCACAGTTTGTGGCCTAATGTATGTGTTGTCAATAGTGCTTGACTCAGTGGTTATGCTCTCTCTGCTTTTAAATTTGTCACTGTAGGCTAGTGACTTCATTTACGAATTTCAATTGGCATACTGGACTCCCTTATAAGTCCCTAGTATATGGTACCTAGGCACCCAGGGCATTCCAGGAGATCCATATGGGCTGCAGGATTTCTTTTGCCACCCATAGGGAGCTCAAACAAAGCCTTGCACAGGGCTGCCATTGCAGCCTGCGTGAAATAACACACATGTTATTTCACAGCCATTTTCACTGCACTTAAGTAACTTAGAAGTCACCTATATGTCTATGTAGGAGGCTCGCCTGGTTTGTAGTGGGTACCTTGGGTACTTACACCTTATACCAGGTACAGTTATCCCTTATTAGTGAAATGTAGTAGTGTTCTAGCAGCTTAGGCTTTTAGGACACATGCAAAGCTCCTACTAATACCACTTATTTCATATAGCACTATATCATAAGAATCACAATACTCAGAGTTACTAAAAATAAAGGTACTTTATTTTAGTGACAATGTGCCAAAAATATCTCAGAGTATATACTCCCTTATGAGGTAAGTAAAATACACAAAATATACACATAAACCAAAAATCAGGTAAGTAAACAGTTAGAAAAGTAGTGCAAACACTGTAGAATACAATAGGATGCAATAGGCCTAGGGGCAACACAAATCATATACTAAGAAAGTGGAATGCAAACCACTTAGGGACCCAGGCCTAGTGTAGTGTGTAGAGCCTGAAAAGTAGGAGTAAAGCACCCCTACTACCCCAATAGGACACAATAGTCGTGATAGGGGGATTCTGCAAGAACCACAAACACCAGCAAAGCACTGAAGATGGATTTCTGGACCTGAGGACCTGCAAGGCAAGGAGACTTTATTTGTGTAAAGTCAAAGGCCATTGGGCAAGTGATTCCACTTGTCCAAAGAAAAACACCAAACCTCCTACCAGCACAACCCCTGCTGCAAATTCTAGTGCCCATAGTAATAGCAGTGGTGGTGGGAAATCTACTACTAATAGCCAATCCAAGGGGGTAGCTGGGCTCACTATTGGCAATGTAGTTGGGGTTGGTCTTGTTAGGGAGACCACAGAGGCTGTGTTAGTCTCTGAAGGTGCCATTGATTTGGCCATCTTGGTTGCTTGTCCCCTTAATATGGATAAGTACAAGCAACTTCCCCTAATAAATGGTGTTGAGGTTCAGACCTACAGGGACACAGGTGCCAGTGTTACCATGGTAATAGAGAAACTGGTACACCCTGAACAACACCTACTTGGTCAGCAGTATCAAGTGACAGACGCTCATAATAACACTCTTAGCCACCCCATGGCTGTTGTGAATCTCACCTGGGGGGTGGTTACTGGTCCAAAGAAAGTTGTGGTTGCTTCAGATTTACCTGTAGACTGTCTACTAGGAAATGATTTAGAGACATCAGCTTGGGCAGAATTGGAGTTGGAGGCTCATGCAGCAATGCTGGGCATTCCTGGTAACTTGGATCCTGGAACAATGGACCAAGTGCTCCCTAAAGCTAGGGGTAGCAAGGGTAAATCCCTACCCACTATGCCTCCCTCTACAGATGATTCCCCTTCTGAGGAAGAGGAATGTTCTCCCTGTGTAGAACCTACACCAGAGGAGCTGGCAGCAGACACTGCTGAGCTTTTGGGTGGAGGGGTGCCTGCCAGGGAAGAGCTGAGTGTGGCACAGTATACCTGTCCCACATTAGAGGGTCTCAGACAGCAAGCTGTCAAGCAGCAAAATGGGGATGTCAGTGACAGTCATAGGGTATACTGGGAAGATAACCTCTTGTACACAGAGTCAAGGGACCCAAAACCTGGAGCAGTCAGGAGATTGGTCATTCCCCTGCAGTACAGAGAGTTTCTTCATACCCTAGCACATGACATTCCTTTGGCTGGGCATTTGGGCCAGACGAAAACTTGGGAAAGACTTGTCCCCTTGTTTCACTGGCCTCATATGTCAGAGGACACCAAAGAGTTTTGCAAGTCTTGTGTGACCTGCCAAGCCAGTGGCAAGACTGGTGGCACTCCAAAGGCCCCTCTAAATCCACTTCCAGTGGTTGGGGTGCCCTTTGAAAGGGTAGGGGTTGACATAATTGGCCCCCTTGACCCTCCTACTGCTTCAGGCAATAGATTTATCTTGGTGGTAGTGGACCATGCCACAAGATATCCTGAAGCCATACCTTTAAGGACCACTACATCTCCTGCAGTAGCAAAGGCCCTCCTGGGAATCTTTTCCAGGGTGGGTTTTCCTAAAGAGGTGGTGTCAAACAGAGGTAGAAATTTCATGTCTGCATACCTAAAAGCAATGTGGAAGGAGTGTGGTGTTACCTGCAAGTTCACCACTCCTTACCATCCACAGACTAATGGACTGATTGAGAGTTTTAATAAAACTCTCAAAGGTATGATAATAGGACTCCCTGAAAAACTTAGGAGGAGATGGGATGTCCTGTTACCTTGCCTCCTTTTTGCTTACATGGAGGTACCCCAGAAAGGAGTGCGCTTCAGCCCCTTTGAACTCCTCTTTGGGCACCCTGTAAGAGGTCCACTTACTCTTGTGAAGGAGGGTTGGGAACAACCTTTAAAAGCTCCTAAACAGGACATAGTGGACTATGTACTTGGCCTAAGATCCAGAATGGCTGAGTATATGAAAAGGCCAGTAAAAACCTTCAGGCAAGCCAGGAGCTGCAAAAGCAATGGCATGACCAGAAGGCTGTTCTGATCCAGTACCAACCAGGACAGAAGGTGTAGGTATTGGAGCCTGTGGCCCCAAGAGCACTCCAAGACAAATGGAGTGGACCCCATCTAATTGTTGAGAAAAAGGGTGAGGTTACCTATTTGGTAGACCTGGGCACTGCCAGGAGTCCCCTTAGGGTGATTCATGTCAACCGCCTGAAACCCTACTATGACAGGGCTGATCTCACCCTGCTCATGGCAACAGATGAGGGACAGGAAGAAGAGAGTGACCCTCTGCCTGATCTCTTCTCCACCACTGAACAGATGCCTTAGTGGAGGGAGTAGTTTTAGCAGATTGTCTGACTGCAGAACAGAAAGACAACTGCATCAATCTCCTAAGCCAATTTTCAGACCTCTTTTCACTTGTACCAGGTGCAACATCCTGGTGTGAACACTTAATTGACACTGGAGACAGCCTGCCAGTCAAAAGTACAATTTATAGGCAGCCCGACCATGTCAGTGACTGCATAAAACAAGAGGTCCAGAAAATGTTGGATTTAGGAGTGATTGAACCTCCTGAAAGCCCCTGGGCTAGCCCAGTGGTGCTTGTACCTAAACCTCACACCAAAGATGGAACGTTTTGGAGGCCCTGCAGAAGGCAGGCCTCACTATCAAGGCCTCAAAGTGCCAGATAGGGCAGGGGAAAGTGGTTTATCTGGGCCACCTGGTTGGTGGAGAACAGATTGCACCACAACAGGGGAAAATCCAGACTATCATGGATTGGGTTCCCCCTACAACTCAGAACCAGGTGAGAGCCTTTGAGGCCTCACAGGGTACTACAGGAGATTCATCAAGAATTATGGCTCCATATCAGCCCCTCTTAATGATCTCACTAGCAAGAAAATGCCTAAGAAGGTGTTATGGACAGCTAGCTGTCAGAAAGCTTTTGAGGAGCTCAAACAGGCCATGTGCTCTGCACCTGTCCTAAAAAGCCCATGTTACTCCAAGAAATTCATTGTTCAAACTGATGCATCTGAATTAGGGGTAGGGGCAGTCTTATCACAACTGAATTCTGAGGGCCAGGATCAATCAGTTGCTTTTATCAGCAGAAGGTTGACCCCTAGAGAAAAGCGTTGGTCTGCCATAGAGAGGGAGGCCTTTGCTGTGGTCTGGGCACTGAAAAGGTTGAGCCCATACCTGTTTGGTACTCACTTTATTGTTCAGACAGACCACAAACCTCTACTTTGGCTAAAACAAATGAAAGGTGAAAACCCTAAATTGTTGAGGTGGTCCATATCTCTACAGGCAATGGACTATACAGTGGAACATAGACCTGGGAGTACCCACTCCAATGCAGATGGACTCTCCAGATATTTTCACTTAGACAATGAAGACTCATTAGGAAAAGGGTAGTCTTATTGTCCTTCATTTGGGGGGGGCGGGGGGGTTGTGTAGGAAAGTACCATCTTGCCTGGCATATTACCCCCAGTGCTCATAGTATGTGCCCTGTATGTGTTCCCTGTGTGGTGCCTAACTGTATCACTGAGGCTCTGCTAATCAGAACCTCAGTGTTTATGCTCTCTCTGCTTTCTAAATTTCTCACTGCAGGCTAGTGACTAAATTTACCAATTCTCATTGGCACACCCATATAATTCCCTTGTATATGGTACTGAGGTAACCAGGGTATTGGGGTTCCAGGAGATCCCTATGGGCTGCAGCATTTATTTTGCCACCCATAGGGAGCTCAGACAATGCATACACAGGCCTGCCACTGCAGCCTGAGTAAAATAACATCCACGTTATTTCACAGCCATTTTTCAATGCACATAAGTAACTTATAAGTCACCCATATGTTTAACCCTCACTTAGTGAAGGTTGGGTGCCAAGTTACTTAGTGTGTGGGCACCCTGGCACTAGCCAATGTTCCCTTACATCGTTCAGGGCAAATTCCCCGTACTTTGTGAGTGCGGTGACACCATCACACGCGTGCACTATACATAGGTCACTACCTTTGTATAGCGGCACAATGGTAGCTCCGAACATGGCCACGTAACATGTCTAAGATCATGGAATAGTCACCCCAATACCATTCTGGTATTGGAGGGACAATTCCATGATCCCCGGGTCTCTAGCACAGAACCCGGGTGCTGCCAAACTGCCTTTCCAGGGTTTCCACTGCAGCTGCTGCCAACCCCTCAGACAGGATTCTGCCCTCCTGGGGTCTAGGCAGCCCCAGCCCAGGAAGGCAGAACAAAGGATTTCATCTGAGAGAGGGTGTTCCACCCTCTCCCTTTGGAAATAGGTGTGAAGGGCTGGGGAGGAGTAGCCTCCCCCAGCCTCTGGAAATGCTTTGATGGGCACAGATGGTGCCCATCTCTGCATAAACCAGTCTACACCGGTTCAGGGATCCCCCAGCCCTGCTCTGGTACGAAACTGGACAAAGGAAAGGGGAGTGACCACTCCCCTGACCATTACCTCCCAAGGGAGGTGCCCAGAGCTCCTCCAGTGTGTCCCAGACCTCTGCCATCTTGGAAACAGAGGTGTTGGGGGCACACTGGACTGCTCTGAGTGGCCAGTGCCAGCAAGTGACGTCAGAGACCCCCTCTGATAGGCTCTTACCTCTCTTGTTAGCCAATCCTCCTTTCCTGGTAGCCAAACCTCCTTTTCTGGTTATTTAGGGTCTCTGCTTTGGGGAATTCTTCAGGTAACAAATGCAAGAGCTCACCAGAGTTCCTCTGCATCTCCCTCTTTGACTTCTACCAAGGATCGACCGCTGACTGCTCCAGGACTCCTGCAAAACCACAACAAAGTAGCAAGACGACCAGCAATATTGTAGCGCCTAATCCTGCTGGCTTTCTCGACTGTTTCCAGGTGGTGCATGCTCTGGGGGTAGCCTGCCTTCACCCTGCACCAGAAGCTCCGAAGAAATCTCCTGTGGGTCGACGGAATCTTCCCCTGCTAACGCAGGCACCCAAAGACTGCATCATCGGTCCTCTGGGTCCCCTCTCATCCTGACGAGCGTGGTCCCTGGAACACAGCAACTCTGTCCAAGTGACTCCCACAGTCCAGTGACTCTTCAGTCCAAAGTTTGGTGGAGGTAAGTCCTTGCCTCCCCATGCTAGACTGCAAACCTGTGCACCACGTGATTTCCAGCTGCTCCGGCTCCTGTGCACTCTTCCAGGATTTCCTTCGTGCACAGCCTAGCCTGGGTACCCAGCACTCCGCCCTGCAGTGCCCGCTGGGTTGGCCTCTGACGTCGTGGGACCCTCCTTTGTAATTTCGTGTGGACTCCAGTTCACTAATCTTGTAAGTGCCTTTTGGGGTACTTCTGAGGGTGCTGCCTGCTTCTGTGAGGGCTGTCTGAGTTGCTGAGCGCCCACTCTGTCTCCTCCTCCAAAAGGCGACATCCTGGTCCTTCCTGGTCCTCAGCAGCACCCAAAAACCTCTACTGCGACCCTTGCAGCTAGCAAGCCTTGTTTGCAGTATTTCTGCGTGGGAACACCTCTGCAAGCTTCATCGTGACGTGGGACATCCATCTTCCAAAGGAGAAGTCCCTAGTCCTCTTCTTTCTTGCAGAACTCCAAGCTTCTTCCATCCGGAGGCAGCTTCCTTGCACCCTCAGCTGGCATTTCCTGGGCTCCTGCCCACTCTCGACACTGTCGCGACTATTGGACTTGGTCCCCTTGTCTTACAGCTACTCAGGTCCGGAAATCCACTGTTGTTGAATTACTGCTGTTTGTTCTTCCTGCAGAATCCCCCTATCACGACTACTGTGCTCTATGGGGGTAGTAGGTGTACTTTACACCTACCTTACAGGGTCTTGGGGTGGGCTATTTTTCTAACCCTCACTGTTTTCTTACAGTCCCAGTGACCCTCTACAAGCTCACATAGGTTTGGGGTCCATTCGTGGTTCGTATTCCACTTTTGGAGTATATGGTTTGTGTTGCCCCTATACCTATGTGCTCCTATTGCAATCAATTGTAATTCTACACTGTTTGCATTACTTTTCTTGCTATTGCTTACCTAATTTTGGTTTGTGTACATATGTCTTGTGTATGTATATAACTTATCCTCATACTGAGGGTACTCACTGAGATACTTTTGGCATATTGTCATAAAAATAAAGTACCTTTATTTTTAGTAACTCTGTGTATTGTGTTATCTTATGATATTGTGCATATGACACCAGTGGAATAGTAGGAACTTTACATGTCTCCTAGTTCAGCCTAAGCTGCTTTGCCATAGCTACTTCTATCAGGCTAAGTTGCTAGAAACACCTCTTCTACACTAATAAGGGATAACTGCACCTGGCACAAGGTGTAAGTACCTCTGATACCCACTACAAGGCAGTCCAGCCTCCTACAGAGGGTCTCTTGGATATAGCTCCTGTGTTCCAGGGACCACGCTCGTCAGGATGAGAGGGGACCCAGAGGACCGGTGATGCAGTCTTCTGGTGCCTGCGTTAGCAGGGGGAAGATTCCGTCGACCCACGGGAGATTTCTTCTTGGCTTCCAGTGCAGGGTGGAGGTAGACAGCCCCCAGAGCATGCACCACCAGGAAACAGTTGAGAAAGCTGGCAGGATTAGGCACTACAATGTTGCTGGTAGTCGTCTTGCTACTTTGTTGTGGTTTTGCAGGCGCCCTGGAGCAGTCAGCGGTCGATCCTTGGCAGAAGTCAAAGAGGGAACTGCAGAGGGACTCTGGTGAGCTCTTGCATTCGTTATCTGAAGAATACCCCAGAGGAGAGACCCTAAATAGCCAGAAAAGGAGGTTTGGCTACCAAGAAAGGAGGATTGGCTACCAAGAGAGGTAAGAGCCTATCAGAGGGGGTCTCTGACGTCACCTGCTGGCACTGGCCACTCAGAGCAGTCCAGTGTGACCCCAACACCTATGTTTCCAAGATGGCAGAGGTCTGGGACACACTGGAGGGGCTCTGGGCACCTCCCCTGGGAGGTACTGGTCAGGGGAGTGGTCACTCCCCTTTCCTTTGTCCAGTTTCGCGCCAGAGCAGGGCTGGGGGATCTCTGAACCAGTGTAGACTGGCTTATGCAGAGATGGGCACCATCTGTGCCCATCAAAGCATTTCCAGAGGCCGGGGGAGGCTACTCCTCCCCAGCCCTTCACAACTATTTCCAAAGGGAGAAGGTGTAACACCCTCTCTCAGAGGAAATCCTTTGATCTGTCTTCCTGGGCCGGGGCTGCCTAGACCCCAGGAGGGCAGAATCCTGTCTGAGGGGTTGGCAGCAGCTGCAGTGGAAACCCCAGAAAGGCAGTTTGGCAGTATCCAGGTTCTGTGCTAGAGACCCGGGGGATCATGGAATTGTCCCCCCAATACCAGAATGGTATTGGGGTGACAATTCCATGATCTTAGACATGTTACATGGCCATGTTCGGAGTTACCATTGTGACACTATACATAGGTAGTGAGCTATGTATAGTGCACACGTGTAATGGTGTCCCCGCACTCACAAAGTCCAGGGAATTTGCCCTGAACGATGTGGGGGCACCTTGGCTAGTGCCAGGGTGCCCACACACTAAGTAACTTGGCACCCAGCCTTCACCAAGTGAGGGTTAGACTTATAGGTGACTTATAAGTTACTTATGTGCAGTGAAAGATGGCTGTGAAAAAACGTGGATGTTATTTCACTCAGGCTGCAGTGGCAGGCCTGTGTAAGAATTGCCTGAGCTCCCTATGGGTGGCAAAATAAATGCTGCAGACCACAGATATGTCCTGGAACCTCAGGACCCTGGGTGTCTAATTATATGGGTGTACCAGTGTGCCAATGAGAATTGGTAAATTTACTCTCTAGCCTGCAGTGAAAAATATAGAAAGCAGAGAGAGCATAAACACTGAGGTTCTGGTTAGCAGAGCCTCAGTGATACAGTTAGGCACCACACAGGGAACACATACAGGGCACATACTATGAGCACTGGGGTCCTGCCTAGGAGGGTCCCAGTGCCACAAGGGCTAAAACAAACATACAGACAGTGAAAATGGGGGTAACTTGCCAGGCAAGATGGTACTTTCCTACATAACCTCCTCCCCCCCAAATGAAGGACAATAAGACTAGCCTTGTCCAGATGAGTCTTCATTATCTAAGTGGAAATATCTGGAGAGTCAATCTGCATTGGAATGGGTACTCCCAGGTCTATGTTCCACTGTATAGTCCATTCCCTTTAGAGAGATGGACCAACTCAACAATTAGGTGTAGGAGGCTGGCCTGGCTTGTAGTGGGTAACAAGGGGTACTTACACTCTGTACCAGGTCCAGTTATCCCTTATTAGTGTAGAAGAGGTGTTTCTAGCAGCTTAGGCTGATAGAAGGTAGCTATAGCAGAGCAGGTTAGGCTGAACTAGGAGACATGCAAAGCTCCTAATATACCACTGGTGTCATATGCACAATATCATAAGAAAACACAATACACAGATATACTAAAAATAAAGGTACTTTATTTTTATGACAATATGCCAAAAGTATCTCAGTGAGTACCCTCAGTATGAGGATGCCAAATATACACAAGATATATGTACACAATACCAAAATTATGCAGTAATAGCAAAAGGAAGTAATGCAAGCAGTGTAAAGTTACATTAGATTGCAATAGGAGCACACAGGTATAGGGGCAACACAAACCATATACTCCAAAAGTGGAATGAGAAACCACGTATGGACCCCAAACCTATATGAGCTTGTAGAGGGTCGCTGGGACTGTAAGGAAACAGTGAGGGTTAGAAAAATAGCCCACCCCAAGACCCTGAAAAGTAGGTGTAAAAGGCACCTATATTCCCCAGAGAGCACAGAAGTCGTGATAGGGGAATTCTGCAAGGAAGACCAACACCAGCAAAGCAACCAAAGTGGATATCCGGATGAGCGTACCTGTGGAACAATGGGGCCAAGTCCAAGAGGCGCGACTAAGTCGAGAGTGGGCAGATGACCAGGAAATGCCAACTCAGGGTGCAAAGGAGCTGCCATCGGATGGTAGAAGCTGTGGATTCTGCAAGAACGAAGAGGGCTAGAAACTTCCCCTTTGGAAGACGGATGTCCCACGTCGTGAAGAAGCTTGCAGACGTGTTCCCACGCAGAAAGACCGCAAACAAGCTTTGCTAGCTGCAAGGGTCGCAGTTAGGGTTTTTGGATGCTGCTGTGGCCCAGGAGGGACCAGGATGTCGCCACTTGCATGAGGAGACAGAGGGGGCGCCCAGCAAGTCAGGGAGCCCTCACAGAAGCAGGCAGCACCCGCAGAAGTACCGGTACAGGCACTTAGAAGAGGAGTGAACCGGAGCTCACCCGAAGACACAAAAGGAGATCCCACGACGCCGGAGGACAACTCAGGAGGTTGTGCACTGCAGGTTAGAGTGTCGGGGACCCAGGCTTGGCTGTGCACAAAGGAAATCCCGGAAGAGTGCACAGGAGCCGGAGCAGCTGCAAATCACGCGGTACCCAGCAATGCAGTCTAGCGTGGGGAGGCAAGGACTTACCTCCACCAAACTTGGACTGAAGAGTCACTGGACTGTGGGAGTCACTTGGACAGAGTTGCTGAGTTCCAGGAACCACGCTCGTCGTGCTGAGAGGGGACCCAGAGGACCGGTGATGTAGTCTTTTGTTGCCTGCGGTTGCAGGGGGAGGATTCCGTCGTCCCACAGGAGATTTCTTCAGACCTCCTGGTGCAAGAAGGAGGCAGGCTACCCCCAGAGCATGCACCACCAGGAAACAGGCGAGAAAGCGGCAGGATCAGCGATACAAGGTTGCAGTAGTCGTCTTTGCTACTTTGTTGCGGTTTTGCAGGTGTCCTGAGCAGTCAGCGGTCGATCCTTTGGCAGAAGGTGAAGAGAGAGATGCAGAGGAACTCTGATGAGCTCTTGCATTCGTTATCTAAAGAATTCCCCAAAGCAGAGACCCTAAATAGCCAGAAAAGGAGGTTTGGCTACCTAGGAAGGAGGATAGGCTAGCAACACAGGTAAGAGCCTATCAGAAGGAGTCTCTGACGTCACCTGCTGGCACTGGCCACTCAGAGCAGTCCAGTGTGCCAGCAGCACTTCTGTTTCCAAGATGGCAGAGGTCTGGAGCACACTGGAGGAGCTCTGGGCACCTCCCCTGGGAGGTGCAGGTCAGGGTAGTGGTCACTCCCCTTTCCTTTGGCCAGTTTCGCGCCAGAGCAGGGCTGGGGGATCCCTGAACTGATGTAGACTGGCTTATGCAGAGATGGGCACCATCTTTGCCAATCAAAGCATTTCCAGAGGCTGGGGGAGGCTACTCCTCCCCAGCCCTGACACCTTTTTCCAAAGGGAGAGGGGGTAACATCCTCTCTCTGAAGAAGTCCTTTGTTCTGCCTTCCTGGGCCAAGCCTGGCTGGACCCCAGGTGGGCAGACCCCTGTCTGAGGGGTTGGCAGCAGCAGCAGCTGCAGTGAAACCCCGGGAAAGGTAGTTTGGCAGTACCCGTGTCTGTGCTAGAGACTCGGGGGATCATGGAATTGTCTCCCCAATGCCAGAATGGCATTGGGGTGACAATTCCATGATCTCAGACATGTTACATGGCCATGTTCGGAGTTACCATTGTGACGCTATACATTGGTAGTGACCTATGTATAGTGCACCCGTGTAATGGTGTCCCCGCACTCACAAAGTCTGGGGAATTTGCCATGAACGATGTGGGGTCACCTTGGCTAGTGCCAGGGTGCCCACATGCTAAGTAACTTAGCACCCAACCTTCACCAGGTGATGGTTAGACATATAGGTGACTTATAAGTTACTTAAGTGCAGTGGTAAATGGCTGTGAAATAACGTGGACGTTATTTCACTCAGGCTGCAGTGGCAGGCCTGTGTAAGAATTGTCAGAGCTCCCTATGGGTGGCAAAAGAAATGCTGCAGCCCATAGGGATGTCCTGGAACCCCAATACCCTGGGTACCTCAGTACCATATACTAGGGAATTATGAGGGTGTTCCAGTATGCCAATGTGAATTGGTGAAATTGGTCACTAGCCTGTTAGTGACAATTTGGAAAGAAGAGAGCATAACCACTGAGGTTCTGGTTAGCAGAGCCTCAGTGAGACAGTTAGTCATCACACAGGGAACACATACAGGGCACACTTATGAGCACTGGGGCCCTGGCTGGCAGGGTCCCAGTGACACATACACTAAAACAACATGTATACAGTGAAATATGGGGGTAACATGCCAGGCAAGATGGTACTTTCCTACACAACCCCCCCCCCCCCCCCCCCCAAACGAAGGACAATAAGACTAGCCATGACCTGATGAGTCTTCATTGTCTAAGTGGAAATATCTGGAGAGTCCATCTGCATTGGAGTGGGCACTCCCAGGTCTATGTTCCACTGTATAGTCCATCCCCTGTAGAGATATGGACCACCTCAACAATTTAGGGTTTTCACCTTTCATTTGTTTTAGCCAAAGTAGAGGTTTGTGGTCTGTCTGAACAATGAAGTGAGTGCCAAACAGGTATGGCCTCAACTTCTTCAATGCCCAGACCACAGCAAAGGCCTCCCTCTCTATGGTAGACCAACGCTTTTCTCTAGGTTCAACCTCCTGCTGATAAAAGCAACAGGTTGATCCTGGCCCTCAGAATTGAGTTGTGATAAGACTGCCCCTACCCCTAATTCAGATGCATCAGTCTGAACAATGAATTTCTTGGAGTAACATAGGCTTTTTAGGACAGGTGCAGTGCACATGGCCTGTTTCAGCTCCTCAAAAGCTTTCTGACAGCGAGCTGTCCATAATACCTTTTCAGGCATTTTCTTAGAAGTGAGGTCATTAAGAGGGGCTGCAATGGAGCCATAGTTCTTGATGAACCTCCTGTAATACACTGTGAGGCCTAAGAAGGCTCTCACCTGGGTCTGAGTTGTAGGGGGAACCCAATCCATGATAGTTTGGATTTTCCCCTGAAGTGGTGCAGTCTGTTCTCCACCTACAAGGTGTCCCAGATAAACCACTTTCCCCTGCCCTATCTGGCACTTTGAAGCCTTGATAGTGAGGCCTGCCTTTTGCAGGGCCTCCAAAACTTTCCATAGGTGGACCAGGTGATCATCCCAGGTGGAGCTAAATACAGCTATATCATCTAGATATGCTTCACTAAAAGCCTACAACCCCTGCAGGACTGTATTCACCAACCTTTGAAAAGTGGCAGGTGCATTTTTCAAACCAAAGGGCATTACTGTGAATTGGTAGTGCCCTCCAATAGTCAAAAATGCAGTTTTTGCTTTAGCATCCTCTGATAACTTGATCTGCCAATACCCTGCAGTCAAATCAAAGGTGCTTAGATACTTGGCAGATGCCAGTGTATCTATTAGCTCATCTGCCCTGGGTATAGGGTGAGCATCAGTTTTAGTTACCTGGTTGAGACCTCTGTAATCTACACAAAACCTCATCTCTCTTTTCCCATCTTTTGAGTGAGGCTTTGGTACAAGCACCACAGGAGAGGCCCATGGGCTTTCAGAATGTTCAACCACTCCCAGTTCAAGCATTTTCTAAACCTCTTGTTTTATGCAGTCTCTGACATGGTCAGGCTGCCTATAGACCTTACTTTTGACAGGCATGCTGTCTCCAGTATCTATAGTGTGCTCACACCAAGAAGTGGTGCCTGGCACAGTAGAAAAGAGTTCAGAAAACTGACCCAGGAGATTTATGCAGTTGTCTTTCTGCTCAGCAGTAAGACAGTCTGCCAAAACTACACCTTCCACTAGAGCATCTTGTTCTGTGGAAGAGAAGAGATCAGGGAGAGGGTCAGTCTCTTCTTCCTGTCCTTCATCTGTTGCCATGAGCAGGGTGAGATCAGCCCTGTCATAGTAGGGTTTTAGGCGATTGACATGGAGCACCCTAAGGGGACTTCTGGCAGTGCCCAAGTCAACCAAGTAGGTGACTTCTCCCTTCTTTTCAACAATGATGTGGGGTCCACTCCATTTGTCTTGGAGTGCTCTTGGGGCCACAGGCTCCAAGACTCACACCTTCTGTCCTGGTTGGTACTGAATTAGAACAGCCTTCTGGTCATGCCATTGCTTTTGGAGCTCTTGGCTGGCCTGAAGGGTTTTGCTGGCCTTTTTCATGTAGTCAGCCATTCTGGATCTTAGGCCGAGTACATAGTCCACTATGTCTTGCTTAGGAGCATTTAAAGGTTGTTCCCAACCCTCCTTTACAAGTGTTAGAGGACCTCTTACAGGGTGTGCAAATAGGAGTTCAAAGGGGCTGAAGCCCACTCCTTTTTGGGGTACCTCCCTGTAAGCAAAAAGGAGGCAAGGTAACAGGACAACAGGACATCCCATCTCCTCCTGAGTTTTTCAGGGAGTCCCATTATCATTCCCTTGAGAGTTTTATTAAACCTCTCAACCAGTCCATTTGTTTGTGGATGATAAGGTATGGTGAATTTGTATGTTACACCACATTCCTTCCACATGGCCTTCAAGTATGCAGACATAAAGTTGCTACCCCTGTCTGATACCACCTCTTTTGGGAAACCCACCCTGGAAAAGATTCCCAGGAGGGCTTTTGCGACTGCAGGTGCTGTAGTGGTCCTTAGAGGAATTGCTTCAGGATATCTTGTGGCATGGTCCACTACCAGTAAGATAAACCTATTGCCTGAAGCAGTAGGAGGGTCAAGGGGGCCAACTATGTCAACCCCTACCCTTTCAAAGGGAACCCCAACCACAGGCAGTGGGATAAGGGGAGCCTTTGGTGTGCCACCAGTCTTGCCACTGGCTTGGCAGGTCACACAGGACTTACAAAAGTCTTTTGTGTCCTCTGACATCCTAGGCCAATGAAACAGGGGGACACGCCTTTCCCGTGTTTTAATTTGACCCAAATGTCCAGTCAAAGGAATGTCGTGGGCTAGAGTTAGGAGGAACTCTCTGTATTGCAGGGGAATGACCAATCTCCTGGCTGCTCCAGGTTTTGGGTCCCTTGCCTCTGTATACAAAAGGTTGTCCTCCCAGTAAACTCTATGTGAGTCACTGACATCCCCATTTTGCTGTTTGACAGCTTGCTGTCTTAGACCCTCAAATGTGGGACAGGTTTGCTGTGCCACACTCAGCTCCTCCCTGGCAGGCCCCCCTCCACCCAAAAGCTCAACAGTGTCTGCTTCCAGCTCCTCTGGTGAAGGTTCTGCAGAGGGGGGAAATTCTTCTTCCTCAGAAGTAGAATCATCTGTAGAGGGAGGGATAGTGGGTAGGGATTTACCCTTCCTAACCCTAGCTTTAGGGAGCACTTGGTCCATTGTTCCAGGATCCAAGTCACCCTGTCCTTTTTGCTTTTTGGCCTGAGCCCTGGTTAAAGCAAAAATATGCCCAGGAATGCCCAGCGTTGCTGCATGAGCCTCCAACTCCACTTCTGCCCAAGCTGATGTCTCTAAATCATTCCCTAGTAGACAGTCTGTAGGTAAATCTGAGGCAACCACAACTTTCTTTGGACCAGTAACCCCCCCCCCCAGTTGAGATTCACAACAGCCATGGGGTGGCTAAGAGTGTTGTTATGAGCGTCTGTTACTTGGTACTGGTGACCACGTAGGTGTTGTTCAGGGTGTACCAGTTTCTCTGTTACCATGGTAACACTGGCACCTGTGTCCCTGTAGGCATGAACACAATTGATTAGGGGAAGTTGCTTGTACTTATCCATATTAAGGGCACAAGCAACCAAGGTGGCCAAATCAATGGCACCTTCAGAGACTAACACAGCCTCTGTGGTCTCCCTAACAAGACCAACCCCAACTACATTGCCAATAGTGAGCCCAGCTACACCCTTGGATTGGCTATTAGTGTAGGAAAGTACCATCTTGCCTGGCATGTTACCCCCATATTTCACTGTATGTGTGTTGTTTTAGCCCTTGTGTCACTGGGATCCTGCCAGGCAGGACCCCAGTGCTCATGGTATGTGCCCTGTATTTGTTCCCTGTCTGGTGCCTAACTGTATCACTGAGGCTCTGCTAACCAGAACCTAAGTGTTTATGCTCTCTCTGCTTTCTGAATTTGTCACTGCAGGCTAGTGACTAAATTTACCAATTCACATTGGCATACTGATATACCCATATAATTCCCTTGTATATGGTACCTAGGTACCCAGGGTATTGGGGTTCCAGGAGATCCCTATGGGCTGTAGCATTTCTTTTGCCACCCATAGGCAGCTCTGACAATTCTTACACAGGCCTGCCACTGCAGCCTGCGTGAAATAACCTCCATGTTATTTCACAGCCATTTACCAATGCACATAAGTAACTTATAAGTCACCTATATGCCTAGCCTTCACTTAGTGAAGGTTGGGTGCCAAGTTACTTAGTGTGTAGGCACCCTGGCACTAGCCAAGGTGCCCCCACATTGTTCAGGGCAAATTCCCCCGACTTTGTGAGTGCGGGAACACCATTAAACGCGTGCACTATACATAGGTCACTACCTATGTATAGCGGCACAATGGTAACTCCGAACATGGCCATGTAACATGTCTAAGATCATGGAATTGTCACCCCAATACCATTCTGGTATTGGGGGGACAATTCCATGATCTCCCGGGTCTAGAGCACAGAACCCGGGTACTGCCAAACTGCCTTTCCGGGGTCTCCACTGCAGCTGCTGCTACTGCCAACCCCTCAGACAGGTTTCTGCCCTCCTGGGGTCCAGGCAGCCCTGGCCCAGGAAGGCAGAACAAAGGATTTCCTCTGAGAGAGGGTGTTACACCCTCTCCCTTTGGAAATAGGTGTGAAGGGCTGAGGAGGAGTAGCCTCCCCTAGCCTCTGGAAATGCTTTGAGAGGCACAGATGGGCCCATCTCTGCATAAGCCAGTCTACACCGGTTCAGGGATCCCCCAGCCCTGCTCTGGCGCAAAACTGGACAAAGGAAAGGGGAGTGACCACTCCCCTGACCAGTACCTCTCAGGGGAGGTGCCCAGAGCTCCTCCAGTGTGTCCCAGACCTCTGCCATCTTGGAAACAGAGGTGTTAGGGGCACACTGGACTGCTCTGAGTGGCCAGTGCCAGCAGGTGACGTCAGAGGCTCCTTCTGATAGGCTCTTACCTCTCTTGGTAGCCAATCCTCCTTCCTTAGTAGCCAAACCTCCTTTTCTGGATAGTTAGGGTCTCTGCTTTGGGGAATTCTTCAAGTAACGAATGCAAGAGCTCACCAGAGTTCCTCTGCATCTCCCTCTTCACCTTCTACCAAGGATTGGCCGCTGACTGCTCCAGGATGCCTGCAAAACCGCAACAAAGTAGCAAGACGACTACCAGCAACATTGTAGCGCCTAATTCTGCCGGCTTTCTCAACTGTTTCCTGGTGGTGCATGATCTGGGGGTAGCCTGCCTTCACCCTGCACCAGAAGCTCCGAAGAAATTTCCCGTGGGTCGACGGAATCTTCCCCCTGCTAACGCAGGCACCAAAAGACTGCATCACCGGTCCTCTGGGTCCCCTCTCATCCTGACGAGCGTGGTCCCTGGAACACAGCAACGCTATCCCAGTGACTCCCACAGTCCAGTGACTCTTCAGTCCATGTTTGATGGAGGTAAGTCCTTGCCTCCCCACGCTAGACTGCAAAGCTGTGAACCGCATGATTTGCAGCTGCTCCGGCTCATGTGCACTCTTCCAGGATTTCCTTCATGCACATCCTAGCCAGAGTCCCCCGCACTCCGTCCTGCAGTGCACAACCGTCTGTGTTGTCTTCCGATGTCGTGGGACCCCCTTTTGTAACTTCGCGCGGGCTCTGGTTCACTCTTCTTCTAAGTGCCTGTTGGGGTACTTCTGCGGGTGCTGCCTGCTTCTGTGAGGGCTCTCTGAATTGCTGAGCGCACCCTCTGTCTCCTCCTCCAAAAGACGACATCCTGGTCCTTCCTGTTCCTCAGCAGCACCCAAAAACCTCTACCATGACCCTTGTAGCTAGGAAGGCTTGTTTGAGGTCTCTCTGCGTGGAAGCACATCTGCAAGCTTCATCGCGACGTGGGACATCCGTCTTCCAAAGGAGAAGTTCCTAGTCCTTTTCTTTCTTGCAGAACTCCAAGCTTCTTCCACCCGGAGGCAGCTTCCTTGCACCTTCATCCGGGGTTTCCTGGGCTCCTGCCCCCCCCTGGACACTGTCGTGACTATTGGAGTTGGTCCCCTTGCCTTGCAGGTCCTCAGGTCGGGAAATCCATTGTCAGTGCATTGCTGCTGTTTGTTCTTCCTGCAGAATCCCCCTATCACGACTATTGTGCTCTCCGGGGGTAGTAGGTGCACTTTACTCCTACTTTTCAGGGTCTTGGGGTGGGTTATTTTTCTAACCCTCACTGTTTTCTTACAGTCTCAGCGACCGTCTAGAAGCTCACATAGGTCTGGGGTCCATTCGTGGTTCGCATTCCACTTTTGGAGTATATGGTTTGTGTTGCCCCTATACCTATGTGCTCCTATTGCAACCTATTGTAATTCTACACTGTTTGCATTACTTTTCTTGCTCTTACTTACCTAATTTTGGTTTGTGTACATATAACTTGTGTTTAGTACTTACCTTCTTACTGAAGGTACTCACTGAGATACTTTTGGGATATTGTCATAAAAATAAAGTACCTTTATTTTTAGTAACTCTGTGTATTGTGTTTTCTTAGGATATTGTGCATATGATATAAGTGGTATAGTAGGAGCTTTGCATGTCTCCTAGTTCAGCCTAAGCTGCTTTGCCATAGCTACCTCTAGTGCCAAGGTGCCCACACACTAAGTAACTTTGCACCCAACCTTCACCAGGTGAAGGTTAGACATATAGGTGACTTATAAGTTACTTAAGTGCAGTGGTAAATGGCTGTGAAATAACGCGGACGTTATTTTACTCAGGCTGCACTGGCAGGCCTGTGTAAGAATTGTCAGATCTCCTTATGGGTGGCAAAAGAAATGCTGCAGCCCATAGGGATCTCCTGGAACCCCAATTGCCTGGGTACCTCAGTACCATATACTAGGGAATTATATGGGTGTTCCAGTATGCCAATGTGAATTGGTGAAATTGGTCACTAGCCTGTTAGTGACAATTTGGAAAGCAGAGAGAGCATAACCACTGAGGTTCTGGTTAGCAGAGCCTCAGTGAGACACTTAGGCATCACACAGGGAACACATACATGGCACATACTTATGAGCACTGGGGCCCTGCCTGGCAGGGTCCCAGTGACACATAGACTAAAACAACATATATACAGTAAAATATGGGGTAACATGCCTGGCAAGATGGTACTTTCCTACAACCTCTCATCTGATGTGCCTGCTTGGGACTCATCATTTACAATAAGCATGTTAAATAGAAACTCTTTTGTAGGGTTATTTCCTATCACTAAACCTCTATCTAAGCAGAGACTCCTTAGGCTCTTGTAATTCAAACTGTCATAAGTTGTATTGACCATTTTAAGAGCTGAATCTACCACAGACATGATAGCAGAAAAGGTTTAGAGATAGTGAGAAGGAAGAAAAAGTTTCAGAACTTTTTAAAGAACAGAGAACAAACTTTTTCTAACTTTTAGAAAACTTTTAGAATTTTAGAGAAACTTTTCAGAACTTTGTAAAAAGTTTTAGAGAAGAAAAGCAAAACGTTTTGGTTAGGTGTACATACACTGAACTGTTTTGTATATGATTCTCTTATGAAAAGTACACAATGACAAAGTGGTAAGTAGTTACAAGTACTTATCCCGAAGCTGCACAACCAATGTAGGAGGCTGGCCTGGCGTGTAGTGGGTACCAGAGGTACTTACACCTTGTGCTTGATCCAGTTATCCCTTATTAGTGTAGAAGAGGTGTTTCTAGCATCTTAGGCTGATAGAAGGTAGCTATGGCAAAGCAGCTTTGGCTGAACTAGGAGACACGTAAAGCTCCTACTATACCTCTTATATCATATGCACAATATCATAAGAAAACACAATACACAGAGTTACTAAAAAATAAAGGTACTTTATCTTTATGACAATATGCCAAAAGTATCTCAGTGAGTACCCTCAGTAAGAGGATAAGTTATATACCTCCCTGGCGAACATCGCACGAAAACACGGACTCAACCTCATATCCTACGCCGACGACACCCAGCTCATCTTATCCCTCACCAACAACCCCACCTCAGCAAGAGCCAGACTACACGAAGGCATGAAGGAAGTAGCGAAATGGATGACAGACAGCCGGCTTAAAGTGAATACAGAGAAGACGGAGGTCCTCATCCTCGGCCCTACACCAACCACCTGGGACGACTCCTGGTGGCCTCCCGCCCTAGGCAGCACTCCCCAACCCACCGACCACGCACGCAACCTCAGCTTCATCCTGGACTCTTCCCTCTCCATGACCAGATAGGTCAACTCGGTGACCTCGACATGCTTCAACACCCTCCGCATGCTCCGCAAGATCTTCCGCTGGATCCCCACCGACACCAGGAAGACCATCACCCACGCCCTCGTCACCAGTCGCTTGGACTATGGGAACGCTCTGTACGCCGGCATCACCATCAAGCTGCAGAGGAAACTTCAATGAATCCAGAACGCTGCCGCACGACTCATCCTGAACATACCCCGCCACCACCACATCTCCGGACACCTGAAGAAACTTCACTGGCTACCAGTCAACAAGAGGATCACCTTCAGACTCCTCACCCACGCACACAAAGCCCTGCACAACCTCGGACCAAAACTCATCAATCACCGCGTCTCCTTCTACACTCCTCCGCACACCCTACGCTCGACCGGACAAGCCCTGGCAGCCGTACCCCGCATCCGCAAAGCCACCGCCGGAGGAAGATCCTTTTCTTTCCTGGCAGCGAAGACCTGGAACTCTCTTCCCAGCCATCTTCGCGCCATACAGGACCACCTCTCCTTCAGAAGGCAGCTCAAGACCTGGCTCTTCGAGCACTGACCCCCCCCCCCCCCTCCCCCCCAGCGCCTTGAGACCCTTACGGGTGAGTAGCACGCTTTATAAATGTGATTGATTGAAGATATATGTACACAAACCAAAATTAGGTAAGTAATAGTAAGAAAAGTAATGCAAACAGTGTAGAATCACAATAGGTTGCAATAGGAGCACATAGGTATAGGGGCAACACAAACCATATACTCCAAAAGTGGAATGCGAACCACGAATGGACGCCAGACCTATGTGACCTTGTAGAGGGTCGCTGGGACTGTAAGAAAACAGTGACGGTTAGAAAAATACCCCACCCCAAGACGCTGAAAAGTAGGAGTAAAGTGCACCTACTACCCCCAGAGAGCACAGAAGTCGTGATGGGGGATTCTGCAGGAAGAACAAACACCAGCAATGCAACAACAGTGGATTTCCGGACCTGAGTACCTGTAAGACAAGGGGACCAAGTCCAATAGTCGCGACACTGTCGAGAGTGGGCAGGAGCCCAGGAAATGCCAGCTGAGGGTGCAAGGAAGCTGCCACCGGTTGGAAGAAGCTTGGAGTTCTGCAAGAAAGAAGAGGACTACGGACTTCTTCTTTGGAAGACGGATGTCTCACGTCGCGATGAAGCTTGCAGAGCTGTTCCCATGCAGAAAGACAGCAAACAAGCCTTGCTAGCTGCAAGGGTTACGATAGAGGTTTTTGGGTGCTGCTGTGGCCCGGGAGGGACCGGGATGTCGCCACTTGGATGAGGAGACCGAGGAGGTACCCAGCAACTCAGAGAGCCCTCACACAAGCAGGCAGCATCCGCAGAAGTACCCTAATAGACACTTAGAAGAAAAATGAACCAGAGTCCACGCAAAGTCACAAAAGGGAGTCTCGCGACGCCGGAGTTCAACTCAGAAGGTTGTGTACTGCAGGAAGGAGTGCCAGGGACCCAGGCTTGGCTGTGCAGGAAGGACATCCTGGAAGAGTGCACAGGAGCCGGAGCAGCTGCAAATTACGCAGTACACAGCTCTGCAGTCTAGCTTGGGGAGGCAAGGACTTACCTCCACCAAACTTGGACTGAAGAGTCACTGGACTGTGGGAGTCACTTGGACAGAGTTGCTGTGTTCCAGGGACCATGCTTGTCAGGATGAGAGGGGACCAAGAGGACCAGAGTTGCAGTCTTTTGGTGCCTGCGTTAGCAGGGGGAAGATTCAGTCGACCCACAGGAGATTTCTTCGGAGCTTCTGGTGCAGGGTGAAGGCAGGCTACCCCCAGAGTATGCACCTCCAGGAAACAGTTGAGAAAGCTGGCAGGATTAGGCGCTACAATGTTGCTGGTAGTCGTCTTGCTACTTTGTTGTGGTTTTGCAGGCGTCCTGAGCAGTCAGCCGTCGATCCTTTGGTAGAAGGCGAAGAGGGAGATGCAGAGGAACTCTGGTGAGCTCTTGCATTTGTTATTTAAAGAATTCCTGAAATCAGAGACCCTAAATAGCCAGAAAAGGAGGTTTGGCTACCAGGTTAGGAGGATTGGCTACCAAGAGAGGTAAGAGCCTATCAGAAGGAGCCTCTGACGTCACCTGCTGGCACTGGCCACTAAGAGCATTCCAGTGTGCCCCCAACACCTCTGTTTCCGAGATTGCAGAGGTCTGGGACACATTGGAGGAGCTCTGGACACCTCCCCTGGGAGGTACTGGCCAGGGGGGTGGTCACTCCCCTTTCCTTTGTCCAGTTTCGCGCCAGAGCAAGGCTGGGTTATCCCTGAACCGGTGTAGACTGGCTTATGCAGAGATGGGCACCATCTGTGCCCATCAAAGCATTTCCAGAGTCTGGGGGAGGCTATTCCTCCCCAGCCCTTCACACCTATTTCTAAACAGAGAGGGTGTCACACCCTCTCTCAGAGGAAATCCTTTGTTCTGCCTTCCTGGGCTGGGGCTGCCCAGACCCCAGGGAGGCAGAAACCTGTCTGAGGGGTTGTCAGCAGCAGCAGCTGCAGTGCAAACCCTGAAAAGGCAGTTTGTCAGTACCCGGGTTCTGTGCTAGAGACCCGGGGGATCATGGAATTGTCCCTCTAATACCAGAATGGTATTGGGGTGACAATTCCATAATCATAGACATGTTACATGGCCATGTTCGGAGTTACCATTGTGACGCTATACATAGGTAGTTACCTATGTATAGTGCACGCGTGTAATGGTGTCCCTGCACTCACAAAGTCTGGGAAATTTGGCCTGAACGATGTGGGGGCACCTTGGCTAGTGCCAGGGTGCCCACACACTAAGTACCTTTGCACCCAACCTTCACCAGGTGAAGGTTAGACATATAGGTGACTTATAAGTTACTTAAGTGCAGTGGTAAATGGCTGTGAAATAACGTGGACGTTATTTCACTCAGGCTGCACTGGCAGGCCTGTGTAAGAATTGTCAGAGCTCCCTATCGGTGGCAAAAGAAATGCTCCAACCCATAGGGATCTCCTGGAACCCCAATACCCTGGGTACCTCAGTACCATATACAAGGGAATTATATGGGTGTACCAGTATGCCTATATGAATTGGTAAATTTAGTCACTAGCCTGTTAGTGACAAATTTGGAAAGCAGAGAGAGCATAACCACTGAGGTTCTGGTTAGCAGAGCCTCAGTGAGACAGTTAGGCATTACACAGGGAACACATATAGGCAACATATGATCACTGGGGTCCTGGCTAGCAGGTTCCCAGTGACACATAACAAACACACTTACAACATAGGGTTTTCACTATGAGCCCCGGGCCCTGGCTAGCAGGATCCCAGTGACACAGTGAAAACACCCTGACATATACTCACAAACAGGCCAAAAGTGGGGGTAACAAGGCTAGAAAGAGGCTACTTTCCCACAGTCTGCCCCTAGCAGGGCTCCTAGTAATGCTTGTAGTAATGGAGGATCCCATCACAGTAGGGCATCCTTTATTACTAGAGGCCAGGTTACCAGGGTACAGACAGTTAGGGACAGGTCCCCCTCTGAAGTTTCCAATTTGTCTTCTGTGTCAAAGCACTCCCAACCCACCCACCCTGAGGATAACTTGTTAGAAAGGGAACTCAAAAAGTTGAGGGTTGAAGAGACCAGACTGAAGCTTAAACAGCAACACCTGGCCTTAGATAGGGATTCCCTAGACATTGAGAAGGAAAGACAGAGGTTGGGGTTAGGACCCCATGGTGGCATCAGCATTATTCCTGATAGTAATCCTGTTAGAGAGCATGATTCCAGGAATCTGCACAAGATAGTCCCCCCTTACAAGGAGGGGGATGACATGAACAAGTGGTTTGCTGCACTTGAGAGGGCCTGTATGGTACAGGGAGTCCCTCAAAGGCAATGGGCTGCTATTTTGTGGCTATCTTTCAATGGAAAGGGTAGGGATAGGCTCCTTACTGTTACAGAAAGTGAAGCTAACAATTACACAGTATTGAAGGATGCACTCTTGGATGGATTTGGCTTAACCACTGAACAATGCAGGATTAAGTTCAGAGACACCAGAAAAGAGTCCTCTCAATACTGGACAGATTTTGTGGACTGTTCAGTGAAGGCCTTGGAAGGGTGGTTACATGGCAGTAAGGCATCTGACTATGAAAGCCTGTATAATCTTATTCTGAATAACTGTGTGTCTGATTTGTTGCACCAATACCTAGTGGACTCGGATCTGACCTCTCCCCAAGAATTGGGAAAGAAGGCAGACAAGTGGGTCAGAACAAGGGTGAACAGAAAGGTTCATACAGGGGGTGACAAGGATGGCAAGAAGAAGGATGGTAAGTCTTCTGACAAGGGTGGGGACAAAAGTAAGCATACTGAGTCTTCATCTGGCCCACATAAATCCTCTGGTGGGGGTGGTGGGTCCAAATCCTCTTCTAATAATCAACCTAAAAAGCCTTGGTGTTATTTGAGTAAAGTCAAAGGCCATTGGGCAACTGATTCCAGTTGTCCAAAGAAAAACACCAAACCTCCCACAACCACAACCCCTGCTGCAAATTCTAGTGCCCCTACTAATAGCAGTGGTGGTGGGAAACCAACTAATAGCCAATCTAAGGGTGTAGCTGGGCTCACTATTGGCAATGTAGTTGGGGTTGTCTTGTTAGGGAGACCACAGAGGCTGTTTTAGTCTCTGAAGGTGCCATTGATTTGGCCACCTTGGTTGCTTGTCCCCTTAATCTGGATAAGTACAAGCAACTTCCCCTAATAAATGATGTTGAGGTTCAGGCCTACAGGGACACAGGAGCCAGTGTAACTATGGTGATAGAAAAACTGGTCCACCCTGAACAGCATCTACTTGGTCAGCAGTACCAAGTGACAGACAAACACAACAACACTCTTAGCCACCCCATGGCTGTTGTGAATCTCAACTGGGGGTGGGGTTTTACTGGTCCAAAAAAAGTTGTGGTTGCCTCAGATTTACCTATAGACTGTCTACTAGGGAATGATTTAGATCATGGGTGTAGGAAAGTACCATCTTGCCTGGCATGTTACCCCCATTTTTCACTGTATATATGTTGTTTTAGTTGTATGTGTCACTGGGACCCTGGTAACCCAGGGCCCCAGTGCTCATAAGTGTGCCTGAATGTGTTACCTGTGTAGTGACTAACTGTCTCACTGAGGCTCTGCTAATCAGAACCTCAGTGGTTATGCTCTCTCATTTCTTTCCAAATTGTCACTAACAGGCTAGTGACCATTTTTACCAATTTACATTGGCTTACTGGAACACCCTTATAATTCCCTAGTATATGGTACTGAGGTACCCAGGGTATTGGGGTTCCAGGAGATCCCTATGGGCTGCAGCATTTATTTTGCCACCCATAGGGAGCTCTGACAATTCTTACACAGGCCTGCCACTGCAGCCTGAGTGAAATAACGTCCACGTTATTCCACAGCCATTTTACACTGCACTTAAGTAACTTATAAGTCACCTATATGTCTAACCTTTACCTGGTAAAGGTTAGGTGCAAAGTTACTTAGTGTGAGGGCACCCTGGCACTAGCCAAGGTGCCCCCACATTGTTCAGAGCCAATTCCCTGAACTTTGTGAGTGCGGGGACACCATTACACGCGTGCACTACATATAGGTCACTACCTATATGTAGCTTCACAATGGTAACTCCGAATATGGTCATGTAACATGTCTATGATCATGGAATTGCCCCCTCTATGCCATCCTGGCATAGTTGGCACAATCCCATGATCCCAGTGGTCTGTAGCACAGACCCTGGTACTGCCAAACTGCCCTTCCTGGGGTTTCACTGCAGCTGCTGCTGCTGCCAACCCCTCAGACAGGCATCTGCCCTCCTGGGGTCCAGCCAGGCCTGGCCCAGGATGGCAGAACAAAGAACTTCCTCTGAGAGAGGGTGTGACACCCTCTCCCTTTGGAAAATGGTGTGAAGGCAGGGGAGGAGTAGCCTCCCCCAGCCTCTGGAAATGCTTTGTTGGGCACAGATGTGCCCAATTCTGCATAAGCCAGTCTACACCGGTTCAGGGACCCCTTAGCCCCTGCTCTGGCGCGAAACTGGACAAAGGAAAGGGGAGTGACCACTCCCCTGACCTGCACCTCCCCTGGGAGGTGTCCAGAGCTCCTCCAGTGTGCTCCAGACCTCTGCCATCTTGGAAACAGAGGTGCTGCTGGCACACTGGACTGCTCTGAGTGGCCAGTGCCACCAGGTGACGTCAGAGACTCTTGCTGATAGGCTCCTTCAGGTGTTAGTAGCCTATCCTCTCTCCTAAGTAGCCAAACCCTCTTTTCTGGCTATTTAGGGTCTCTGTCTCTGGGGAAACTTTAGATAACGAATGCAAGAGCTCATCCGAGTTCCTCTGCATCTCTCTCTTCACCTTCTGATAAGGAATCGACTGCTGACCGCGCTGGAAGCCTGCAAACCTGCAACATAGTAGCAAAGACGACTACTGCAACTCTGTAACGCTGATCCTGCCGCCTTCTCGACTGTTTTCCTGCTTGTGCATGCTGTGGGGGTAGCCTGCCTCCTCTCTGCACCAGAAGCTCTGAAGAAATCTCCCGTGGGTCGACGGAATCTTCCCCCTGCAACCGCAGGCACCAAAAAGCTGCATTACCGGTCCCTTGGGTCTCCTCTCAGCACGACGAGCGAGGTCCCTCGAATCCAGCGACTCTGTCCAAGTGACCCCCACAGTCCAGTGACTCTTCAGTCCAAGTTTGGTGGAGGTAAGTCCTTGCCTCACCTCGCTGGGCTGCATTGCTGGGAACAGCGACTTTGCAGCTACTCCGGCCCCTGTGCACTTCCGGCGGAAATCCTTTGTGCACAGCCAAGCCTGGGTCCACGGCACTCTAACCTGCATTGCACGACTTTCTAAGTTGGTCTCCGGCGACGTGGAACTCCTTTGTGCAACTTCGGCGAGCACTGTTTCACGCATCCTCATAGTGCCTGTTTATGGCACTTCTCCGGGTGCTACCTGCTTTAGTGAGGGTTCTTTGTCTTGCTCGACGTCCCCTCTCTCTTCAGGTCCAATTTGCGACCTCCTGGTCCCTCCTGGGCCCCAGCAGCGTCCAAAAACGCCAAACGCAAGATTTGCAGCTAGCAAGGCTTGTTGGCGTTCTTTCGGCGGGAAAATACTTCTGCACGACTCTCCACGGCGAGAGGGATCCGTCCACCAAAGGGGAAGTCTCTAGCCCTTTTCGTTCCTGCAGAAACCTCAGCTTCTTCTGTCCAGTAGAAGCTTCTTTGCACCCGCAGCTGGCATTTCCTGGGCATCTGCCCATCTCCGACTTGCTTGTGACTTTTGGACTTGGTCCCCTTGTTCCACAGGTACCCTAGATTGGAAATCCACAGTTGTTGCATTGCTGGTTTGTGTCTCTCCTGCATTATTCCTCTAACACGACTTCTTTGTCCTTAGGGGAACTTTAGTGCACTTTGCACTCACTTTTCAGGGTCTTGGGGAGGGTTATTTTTCTAACTCTCACTATTTTCTAATAGTCCCAGCGACCCTCTACAAGGTCACATAGGTTGGGGGTCCATTCGTGGTTCGCATTCCACTTTTGGAGTATATGGTTTGTGTTGCCCCTATCCCTATGTTTCCCCATTGCATCCTATTGTAACTATACATTGTTTGCACTGTTTTCTAAGACTATACTGCATATTTTTGCTATTGTGTATATATATCTTGTGTATATTTCCTATCCTCTCACTGAGGGTACACTCTAAGATACTTTGGCATATTGTCATAAAAATAAAGTACCTTTATTTTTAGTATAACTGTGTATTGTGTTTTCTTATGATATTGTGCATATGACACTGAGTGGTACTGTGGTAGCTTCACACGTCTCCTAGTTCAGCCTAAGCTGCTCTGCTAAGCTACCATTATCTATCAGACTAAGCTGCTAGACACCCTATACACTAATAAGGGATAACTGGGCCTGGTGCAAGGTGCAAGTACCCCTTGGTACTCACTACAAGCCAGTCCAGCCTCCTACAATGGGTACTCGCAAACATTTTCCTGGGGGCCAAAAAGTTTGGTCTGTGATGCGCCTGGGGGCCGCACTGATGCCAGGGCAGTGGCGGTCAAGTGGGGTGGCTTGGGGGATTGGTTTCAAGATAGGTGTAGGAGAAGCAAATGATATACATCTAGTGGCTGAAATAAACAATGGGAAACCAGAAAACCTGAAATGAATCCCGGCTTACCCACTTTTCCAAATTGTGTGATCCTAGGCAATTGTTTAGTCTCACTTTCCCTACTTTTTTTGGATTATCACATTTAAGATGACCTCGAAATACATGATTTATGGTGTGCGCTGCACAAAACCTGCTTCTATGTTTGATTTAATAAACTATAATGTTGTTAATGTATGATAGGAACCCAGGCCACCCATAAAGTGCACATACCAAGTGACTTGCTTTTTTAACTTTTTATTAGTGGTGTTCTCAGGGTAAGGGAAACAATTAATGTTTCAAAATGTATGTTTCCAAATGTATGTTTGAAAACTATCACTTTTAAAGGAATACATCTCAATGCACTGATAAAATATTTTTTGCTTAGGCAAAAAGGTTCTGCATGTTATCTAAATCCTTAGTTACTTCCTTTCTTTAACACCAATTAAGTTTGAAATAAATGATTGTGTGTGTATTTAATATTTTCATTGTTAGTGCGGAGTTGAGCAAACAGCTGCCCAGTGCTCCTGTTGCCCAAGGGGCCGCATGTAAAGGTCAGAGGGGCCGCATGAGGCCCGCGGGCCGTACTTTGAGTATCCATGATTTAGAGACATCAGCTTAGTCAGAAGTGGAGTTGGAGGCTCATGCAGCAATACTGGGCATTCCTGGGCATATTTTTGCTTTAACCAGGGCTCAGGCCAAAAAACAAAAAGGACAGGGTAAGTTGGATCCTGAAAGAATGGACCAAATGCTCCCTAAAGCTAGGAGTAGCAAGGGTAAATCCCTACCCACTATCCCTCCATCTACAGATGATTCCCTTTCTGAGGAAGAAGAATTCCCTCCCTGTGCAGAACCTTCACAATATGAGCTGGCAGCAGACACTGCTGAGCTTTTGGGTGGAGGGGAGCCTGCCAAGGAAGAGCTGAGTGTGGCACAGCAAACCTGTCCCACATAAGAGGGTCTCAGACAGCAAGCTGTCAAACAGAAAAATGGGGATGTCAGTGACAGCCGTAGAGTTTACTGGGAGGACAACCTCTTGTACACAGAGGCAAGGGACCCAAAACCTCGAGCAGCAGCCAGGAGATTGGTCATTCCCCTGCAGTACAGAGAGTTCCTTCTAACTCTTGCACATGACATTCCTTTGGCTGGGCATTTGGGCCAGATCAAAACATGGGAAAGACTTGTCCCCTTGTTTCACTGGCCTAGGATGTCAGAGGACAGTAAAGATTTTTGCAAGTCTTGTGTGACCTGCCAAGCCAGTGGCAAGACTGGTGGCACTCCAAAGGCCCCTCTAATTCCACTAACTGTGGTTGGGGTGCCCATTGAAAGGGTAGGGGTTGACATAGTTGGCCCCCTTGACCCTCCTACTGCTTCAGGCAATAGGTTAATCTTGGTGGTTGTGGACCATGCCACAAGATATCCTGAAGCCATTCCTCTAAGGACCAATACAGCCCCTGCAGTGGCAGAGGCCCTCCTGGGAATCTTTTCCAGGGTGGGTCTCCCTAAAGAGGTAGTATCAGACAGAGGTAGAAACTTCATGGCTGCATACTTGAAAGCAATGTGGAAGGAGTGAGGTGTTACCTACAAGTTCACCACTCCTTACCATCCACAGACTAATGGACTGGTAGAGAGGTTTAATAAAACTCTCAAAGGTATGATAATGGGACTCCCTGAAAAACTCAGGAGGAGATGGGATGTCCTGTTATACCTTGCCTCCTTTTTGCTTACAGGGAGGTACCCTAGAAAGGAATGGGCTTCAGCCCCTTTGAACTCCTTTTGGGCACCCTGTAAGAGGTCCACTCACTCTTGTGAAGGAGGGTTGGGAACAACCTTTAAAAGCTCCTAAACAGGACATAGTGGATTATCTACTTGGCCTAAGATCCAGATTGGATGAGTACATGAAAAAGGCCAGTAAAAACCTTCAGGCCAGCCAGGAGCTGCAAAAGCAATGGCATGACCAGAAGGCTGTTCTGATCCAGTACCAACCAGGACAGAAGGTGTGGGTATTGGAGCCTGTGGCCCCAAGAGCACTCCAGGAGAAATGGAGTGGACCCCATCTAATTGTTGAGAAAAAGGGTGAGGTTACCTATGTGGTAGACCTGGGCACTGCCAGGAGTCCCTTTAGGGTGCTTCATGTCAACCACCTAAAACCCTACTATGACAGGGCTGATCTCACCCTGCTCATGGCAACAGATGAAGGACAGGAAGAAGAGAGTGACCATCTCCCTGATCTCTTCTCCACCACTGAAGCAGATGCCTTAATGGAGGGAGTAGTTTTAGCAGATTGTCTGACTGCAGAACAGAAAGACAACTGCATCAATCTCCTAAGCCCATTTTCAGACCTCTTTTCACTTGTACCAGGTACAACATCCTGGTGTGAACATACAATTTACACTGGAGACAGCCTGCCTGTCGAATGTAAGATTTAATGGCAGCCTGACCATGTCAGAGATACTGCATTAAACAAGAGGTGCAGAAAATGTTGGATCTAGGAGTGATTGAGCCTTCTGAAAGCCCATGGGCTAGCCCAGTGGTGCCTGTACCAAAGCCTCACACAAAAGATGGAAAAAGGGAGATGAGGTTTTGTGTACACTACAGAGGTCTCAATCAGGTAACAAAAACTGATGCTCACCCTATACCCAGGGCAGAAGAGCTCATTGATACACTGGCATTTGCCAAGTATCCTAGCACTTTTGATTTGACTGCAGGATATTGGCAGATCAAATTGGCAGAAGATGCTAAACCTAAGACTGCATTTTCAACTATAGGAGGGCACTACCAATTTACAGTGATGCCCTTTGGTTTGAAAAGTGCACCTGCCACTTTTCAGGGGTTGGTGAACACAGTCCTGCAAGGGTTGGAGGCTTTCAGTGCACCAGATCTCGATGATATTGCTGTATTTAGCTCCACCTGGGATGAGCACCTGGTCCACCTTTGGAAAGTTTTGGAGGCCCTGCAAAAGGCAGGCCTCACTATCAAGGCCTCAAAGTGCCAGATAGGGCAGGGTAAGGTGGTTTATCTGGGACACCTGGTAGGTGGAGAACATATTGCACCACTACAGGGGAAAATCCAGACAATCATGGATTGGGTTCCCCCTACAACTCAGACCCAAGTGAGAGCCTTCTTTGGCCTCACAGGGTATTACAGGAGATTCATAAAAAATGATGGCTCCATAGCAGCCACTCTTAATGATCTCACAAGTAAGAAAATGCCTAAGAAGGTGTTATGGACAGCTAGCTGTCAGAAAGCTTTTGAGGACCTCAAACAGGCCATGTGCTCTGCACCTGTCTTAAAAAGCCCATGTTACTCCAAGAAATTAATCAAACTGATGCATCTGAATTAGGGGTAGGGGCAGTCTTATCACAACTGAATTCTGAGGACCAGATCACCAGTTGCTTTTATCAGCAGAAGGTTGACCCCTGGAGAAAAGCGTTGGTCTGCCATAGAGAGGGAGGCCTTTGCTGTGGTCTGGGCACTGAAAATGTTGAGGCCATACCTGTTTGGCACTCACTTTATTGTTCAGACAGACCACAAACCTCTACTTTGACTAAAACAAATGAAAGGTGAAAACCCTAAATTGTTGAGGTGGTCCATATCTCTACAGGGAATGGACTATACAGTGGAACATAGACCTGGGAGTACCCACTCCAATGCAGATGGACTCTCCAGATATTTCCACTTAAACAATGAAGACTCACCAGGTCATGGCTAGTCCTATTGTCTTTCGTTTGGGGAGGAGGGGTTGTGTAGCAAAGTACCATCTTGCCTGGCATGGTACCCCCATATTTCACCGTATGTATGTTGTTTTAGTCATTGTGTCACTGGGACCTTGCCAGGCAGGACCCCAGTGCTCATAGTATGTGCCCTGTATGTGTTCCCTGTGTGATGCCTAACTGTCTCACTGAGGCTCTGCTAACCAGAACCTCAGTGGTTATGCTCTGTCTGCTTTCCAAATTTGTCACTAACAGGTTAGTGACTAAATTCACCAATTCACATTGGCATACGGGTACACCCATATAATTCCCTTTTATATGGTACTGACGTACCCAGGATATTGGCGTTCCAGGAGATCCCTATGGGCTGCAGCATATCTTTTGCCACCCATAGGGAGCTCTGACAATTCTTACACAGGCCTGCCACTGCAGCCTGCGTGAAATAACATCCACGTTATTTCACAGCTATTTACCACTGCACATAAGTAACTTATAAGTCACCTATATGTCTAACCTTCACTTAGTGAAGGTTGGGTGCAAAGTTACTTAGTGTGTGGGCACCCTGGCACTAGCCAAGGTGCCCCCACATCGTTCATGGCAAATTCCCCGGACTTTGTGAGTGCGGGGACACCATTACACGCGTGCACTATACATATGTCACTACCTGTAGGAGGCTGGCCTGGCTTGTAGTGGGTACCAGAGGTACTTACACCTTGTGCCAGGTCCAGTTATCCCTTATTAGGGTAGAAGAGGTGTTTCTAGCAGCTTAGGCTGATAGAAGGTAGCTATGGCAAAGCAGCTTAGGCTGAACTAGTAGACATGTAAAGCTCCTACTATACCACTGGTCTCATATGCACAATATCATTAAAAAACACAATACACAGATATACTAAAAATAAAGGTACTTCATTTTTATGACAATATGCCAAAAGTATCTCAGTGAGTACCCTCAGTATGAGGATGAGAAATATACACAAGATATATGTACACATTACCAAAATTATGCAGTAATAGCAAAAGGAAGTAATGCAAGCAGTGTAAAGGTACAATAGATTGCAATAGGAGCACATAGGTATAGGGGCAACAAAAACCATATACCCCCAAAGTGGAATGCGAACCACGAATGGACCCCAAACCTATGTGAGCTTGTAGAGGGTCGCTGGGACTGTAAGAAAACAGTGAGGGTTAGAAAAAAAGCCCACCCCAAGACCCTGTAAGGTAGGTGTAAAGTGCACCTACAACCCCCAGAGAGCACAGAAGTCGTGATAGGGGGATTCTGCAAGGAAAACCAACACCAGCAATGCAACAACAGTGGATTTCTGGACCTGAGTATCTGTAAGACAAGGGGAACAAGTCCAAGAGTCGCGAAAGTGTCGAGAGTGAGCAGGAGCCCAGGAAATGCCAGCTGAGGGTGCAAGGAAGCTGCCACCGGATGGAAGAAGCTTGGTGTTTTGCAAGAACGAAGAGAACTAGGAACGTCCCCTTTGGGGGATGGATGTCTGACGTCATGAAGAAGCTTGCAGAGGTGTTTCCCCGCAGAAAAACCGCAAACAAGCCTTGCTAGCTGCAAGGGTCGCGGTTAGGGTTTTTGGATGCTGCTGTGGCCCAGGAGGGACCAGGATGTCACCACTTGGATGAGGAGACAGAGGGGACACCCAGCAAGTCAGGGAGCCCTCACAGAAGCAGGCAGCACCCGCAGAAGTACTGGAACAGGCACTTAGAAGAGGAGTGAACCAGAGTCCACGCGAAGTCACAAAAAGGAGTCCCACCACGCCGGAGGACAACTCAGAAGGTTGTGCACTGCAGGTTAGAGTGTCGGGGACCCAGGCTTGGCTGTGCACGAAGGAAATCCTGGAAGAGTGCACAGGAGCCGGAGCAGCTGCAAATCACGCGGTACCCAGCAATGCAGTCTAGCGTGGGGAGGCAAGGACTTACCTCCAACAAACTTGGACTGAAGAGTCACTGGACTGTGGGAGTCACTTGGACAGAGTTGCTGAGTTCCAGGGACCACGCTCATCATGCTGAGAGGGGACCCAGAGGACCGGTGATGCAGTCATTTGTTGCCTGCGGTTGCAGGGGGACGATTCCGTCGACCCACATGAGATTTCTTCGGAGCTCCTGGTGCAAGAAGAAGGCAGGCTACCCCCAGAGCATGCACCACCAGGAAACAGTCGAGAAAGCCGGCAGGATGAAGCGATACAAGGTTGCAGTAGTCGTCTTTGCTACTTTGTTGCGGTTTTGCAGGCGTCCTGAGCAGTCAGCGGTCGATCCTTGAATGAAGGTGAAGAGGGAGATGCAGAGGAACTCTGGTGAGCTCTTGCATTTGGTATCTGAAGAATTCCTCAAAGCAGAGACCCTATATAGCCAGAAAAGGAGGTTTGGCTACCTAGGAAGGAGGATTGGCTACTAAGAGAGGTAAGAGCCTATCAGAAGGAGTCTCTGAAGTCACCTGCTGGCACTGGCCACTCAGGGCAGTTCAGTGTGCCAGCAACACATCTGTTTCCAAGATGGCAGAGGTCTAGGGCACACTGGAGGAGCTCTGGGCACCTCCCCTGGGAGGTGCAGGTCAGGGGAGTGGTCACTCCCCTTTCCTTTGTCCAGTTTCACGCCAGAGCAGGGCTGGGGGATCCCTAAACCGGTGTAGACTGGCTTATGCGGAGATGGGCAGCATCTGTGCCCATCAAAGCATTTCCAGAGGCTGGGGGAGGCTACTCCTGCCCAGCCATCACCCCTATTTCCAAAGGGAGAGGGTATCACACCCTCTCTCAGAGGAAATTCTTTGTTCTGCCTTCCTGGGCCAGGGCTGCCTGGACCCCAGGAAGGCAGAAACCTGTCTGAGGGGTTGGCAGCAGCAGCAGCTGCAGTGGAGACCCCGGAAAGGTAGTTTGTCAGTACCCGGGTTCTGTGCTAGACACCCGGGGGATCATGGAATTGTCACCCCAATGCCAGAATGGAATTGGGATGACAATTCCATGATCTTAGACATGTTACATGGCCATGTTCGGAGTTACCATTGTGACGCTATACATAGGTAGTGACCTATGTATAGTGCACGCATGTAATGGTGTCCCCGCACTCACAAAGTACGGGGAATTTGCCCTGAACAATGTGGGGGCACCTTGGCTAGTGCCAGGGTGCCCACACACTAAGTAACTTTGCACCCAACCTTCACCAGGTGAATGTTAGACATATAGGTGACTTATAAGTTACTTAAGTGCAGTGGTAAATGGCTGTGAAATAACGTGGACGTTATTTCACTCAGGCTGCACTGGCAGGCCTGTGTAAGAATTGTCAGATCTCCCTATGGGTGGCAAAAGAAATGTTGCAGCCCATAGGGATCTCCTGGAACCCCAATACCCTGGGTACCTCAGTACCATATACTAGGGAATTATCTGGGAGTTCCAGTATGCCAATGTGAATTGGTGAAATTGGTCACTAGCCTGTTAGTGACAATTTGGAAAGCAGAGAGAGCATAACCACTGAGGTTCTGGTTAGCAGAGCCTCAGTGAGACAGTTAGTCATCACACAGGGAACACATACAGGGCAAACACTTATGAGCACTGGGGCCCTGCCTGCCAGGGTCCAAGTGACACATAGACTAAAACAACATATATACAATGAAATATGGGGGTAACATGCCAGGCAAGATGGTACTTTCCTACAACCTCTCATCTGATGTGCCTGCTTGGGACTCATCATTTACAATAAGCATGTTAAATAGAAACTCTTTTGTAAGGTTCTTTCCCATCACTAAACCTCTGTCTAAGCAGAGACTCCTTAGGCTCTTGTAATTCAAACTGTCATAAGTTGTATTGACCATTTTAAGAGCTGAATCTACCACAGACATGATAGCAGAAAAGGTTTAGAGATAGTGAGAAGGAAGAAAAAGTTTCAGAACTTTTTAAAGAACAGAGAACAAACCTTTTCTAACTTTTAGAATTTTAGAGAAACTTTTCAGAACTTTGTAAAAAGTTTTAGAGACTTGTCCTGCTATTTGATGGAGTTTTGTTTTGACCAATGACTTTGTGTTTCACCACTGCGCATATTAGTTGCTCAATGTTCACCAGTAGCACATGGTATGTTTTGTTCAGTTGAGCCGCCTATTGGCTTTGACATGGCATTAGCCATTACTTTCTGTATTCAGTTGAGCCGCCTATGGGCTTTGACATTGCATTAGTCATTACATTCTGTATTCTGCCTATTGGCTTTGACATGGCATTAGCCATTGCTTTCTGTATTCAGTTTAGCCGCCTATGGGCTTTGACATTGCATTAGCCATTACATTCTGTATTCTGCCTATTGGCTTTGACATGCTGTATCCAGTCTAGCCGCCTATTGGCTTTGACATTGCATGCCTATTGACTTTGACATGATGTATTCAATTTAGCTGCCTATTGACTTTGACATGCTATTAGATATTCTGCCTATGGGCTTTGACATGATATTATATATTGCATTTTGTATTCAGCTTAACTGCCTATTGGCTTTGACATGATATTCAGCTCCGCTGCCTATTGGCTTTGACATGATATTATACATTGCATTTTATATTCAGCTCAGCTGCCTATGGGCTTTGACATGATATAAGACATTGCATTTTGTATTCAGCTTAGATGCCTATTGGCTTTGACATGACACTAGACATTGCATTTGATATTTAGGTTAGCTGCCTATTGCCTTTAACATGACATTGCATTTGATATTTAGGTTAGCTGCCCATTGCCTTTAACGTGGAGTTCTGTATTTTTCCAAGCTGTGTTTTTGCACCAGAGAACCAAGATGTTTTGCTCTCACAGTAGACTAGACCTGATAAGAGAGAGTACATGGGCGTCGTTTCTCTTCCCTTGAGCTTGGGAACAGGAGTAGTCTTGGAGACCTGGCCAGTCTCCAAAAGGCTTGCTCAGTTTCCCAGGTCTGAGAGGAGGGGGCACACCTTTGTAACGAATGTAACAGGCTGCAGAGAGTCAGATTCGAATCTGCCGGACCTCGTGCTGGAGCTTGGCGCCAGCTGCCAGCATCCCGTGTGGGTAGATGACACTCTTTCTCGCGGCTGACAGGGGTCATCAGCTTGCAGACCTTAGAAAGATGTAGCTGTAAATAGTTCCTACACGGTGAAGTATTTGTTTTGCTTTGCATTCAATATTTTATAAATATAACCTGCTGTGTATATTGCAAACTGATATATTTTGTTTGATTAACGCGGACTTGAAAGCTACTAATTCGTCATTCATTCATAAACATTGTGGTTGGGGAAGAATAAAATAACAATAAAAGTCTTCTTTGACCTCACAAGTGCATTTCTGTTGTGTTATGTTAGTGCTTAGAAACTAAATAAGAGAAAAGCACTACAATTGGTACCAGAGGTCGTGGGGTGTCGGTCATTAAGAGGTGATTAAGAAGGGGTTTGACGAGTTAGTAGATTTCTAAGTGCACACTTTAAAAGTGTAATTGTTTTTTGTTGTTTGGAGAATTACAGAAATTGTTTTCTGTTTGGAGAATCACAGTAGCACGGCAGACCATGTCTGAGAATACATGTGTTGATGAACTGCCTGATGGTGCTAAGAAAAACTGTGAATTGTTTTCTGTTTGGGGAATTACAGAAGAAAATGCATGTGTAGCTAAAATGCCTGATGTTGTTTTGAGAAATAATTCCCGTTGTATATATGTAGAAAACGTGTGTTTTGGAAGTAATGATGACAGAAAGGTCTGGATACCTTTATCTGCTTACAGAGAAATGCAGGAGAAATGTAGGCAGTTGGAACATGAAAATAGGAATTTACGTGAGCAAATTAGCCAGGATACAATAATTCAAAATAAGACTGAAAGTTATAAAAGGGCTGTTTTTGAAGAATCTTTCTTGTCCCATTCCAGTAATGAGGGGGTTAAGACAGCTCCGAGCTGCACTGAGTTTCCATGTGAGCCAGGGTTTTTGGCAGACAATATGCATTCCTTAACTGATAACATGGACGAGAGAGCTCAGAATGTGATTTACGAGTTACCGTTGCAAAATGCACAAGTAAAACTAAGGATTTTAGAGCAAGACACCCCGAGTTTCATTAGCTTGTTTGATTTTTGGAAAAAGAATAGCCCTCATTTGAGAGAAATCCTAACACTTTTGTACATGGTCACTGTGAAAAATAATATGCAGCTGCGCGCTTGTGATTTGGCAAATGAAATAATGCAGACTTTAGGTTTTTGCGCAGTGCAAGAAGGAAATACTTATGTACATGTAATTCAAGAACAAGGGAAGAAAATACTGCCCCTAGCTAGAATCATACAATGGATCTGGTACTTGCAAGACAGGGCTAGAGTACCACAGGTAAAAGAATTATCAATGAAATTGTGTGCACCATTTGAATTCGTGTCTACTGAAGATAAAAAGCATGTTTGTTTTACTAATGATCCATTGACTGAAATGTTGCTTTCTGGCACAGTAGAAGGAACAGAGTTGTATAATGTGTGTCAGATTTTAAAGCAAGAGCTACGTGAGATGTGTCATTTTTACGCTGATTTTTGGTTCTTTGATAATGTTTTAGCCACATGGCTTGTACCTAACTGGTTCAATTACCTTGCAGATGTTAATGAGAAAAATGCAGAGAGAGAAGTGTACACCCAGAATTCTGCCTTAGTGGGGATAGCTATGTGGGTGCCCCAGAAATGTGAAAAGGCCACTTACAGGTGGGCAGAGATGAGAGAGATGCCCATTCCCCTAGATTTGATAAAAACTGTGCAGCATGCACAAAAGCAATCTGTCATGCAAGCAGTCACAGAGCAGTTGGGGAGAGGAAAGTTACCAGAACAGAAATGGCAAATTGATCAGGTTTTAGGGAGAGTGATTGCTGCAAATTACCAAGGAAAAATCGAAATTATGCTGATACCTAGAAAAGAATCTGATTCATTCATACAAATTGGAGACAGAATGGCCCAAATTGACAAAAGTGCAGTGAATGGAGGTTTGGTAAAGAATGAGTCTGCCCCAGCCCTTCTGACAGTGCAAGAAAAGGGAAGCTGTGGCGCAGCAGATAAAAACTTCAGTACTGATGTGTGGGCTGAAGCCCCAAGTGACCCTCCAGAACCTGCAGAGAATATAACAAAGGGCCCAAAAACGTCCTGCTGATTATAAAACAGGGAAAGGAAGAGGAAGGGTGCAGTTTAAATTAAAAATGTTATTTGCAAGAAAAGTCATACTTGTTTCTTTTGCAGATCCTACCACGTTTCGCCACTGTCCCTGAGTGTGCTGTGTGGTCCCCCTTCCGGTGTGTGCGTGTGGGGTCGGGGAAGGGACCGAATCCCCAACCTGAACATGGCTGAGTAAAGTGCCAGCACCATGGATCCATTTTGCGCAAACTGCGCCTTCAGTTCAAGTTCAACTTGTTTGCTGTGTTTTTTTTTTTTTTCCCCCTCTCGTATGGAACTCTGACTTTTGCTTACCTTCCAGCAAACCTTTCAGGTGGACCGTGCATCTTTACATGAGTAGAACTCATGCCACATAAAAGTAACACTGTTGAATTAGAGACTCATTCAGAAAAAAAGTGCCCAGTCTTTTCTATGTAGATGTATCTGATGTGAAAGGTTATGAAATCAATGTGTTAATTCACTTCTATTGCTTTACAGGGATTGCTTTGATCATAATGTTTTTTTTGTGCTGATGTTTTTTTTATGTTTGTTTGAAATATGAGATATGTGAAACAAAAATTCATTGGTCAAAGGGCGGAATGTCCTGCTATTTGATGGAGTTTTGTTTTGACCAATGACTTTGTGTTTCACCACTGCGCATATTAGTTGCTCAATGTTCACCAGTAGCACATGGTATGTTTTGTTCAGTTGAGCCGCCTATTGGCTTTGACATGGCATTAGCCATTACTTTCTGTATTCAGTTGAGCCGCCTATGGGCTTTGACATTGCATTAGTCATTACATTCTGTATTCTGCCTATTGGCTTTGACATGGCATTAGCCATTGCTTTCTGTATTCAGTTTAGCCGCCTATGGGCTTTGACATTGCATTAGCCATTACATTCTGTATTCTGCCTATTGGCTTTGACATGCTGTATCCAGTCTAGCCGCCTATTGGCTTTGACATTGCATGCCTATTGACTTTGACATGATGTATTCAATTTAGCTGCCTATTGACTTTGACATGCTATTAGATATTCTGCCTATGGGCTTTGACATGATATTATATATTGCATTTTGTATTCAGCTTAACTGCCTATTGGCTTTGACATGATATTCAGCTCCGCTGCCTATTGGCTTTGACATGATATTATACATTGCATTTTATATTCAGCTCAGCTGCCTATGGGCTTTGACATGATATAAGACATTGCATTTTGTATTCAGCTTAGATGCCTATTGGCTTTGACATGACACTAGACATTGCATTTGATATTTAGGTTAGCTGCCTATTGCCTTTAACATGACATTGCATTTGATATTTAGGTTAGCTGCCCATTGCCTTTAACGTGGAGTTCTGTATTTTTCCAAGCTGTGTTTTTGCACCAGAGAACCAAGATGTTTTGCTCTCACAGTAGACTAGACCTGATAAGAGAGAGTACATGGGCGTCGTTTCTCTTCCCTTGAGCTTGGGAACAGGAGTAGTCTTGGAGACCTGGCCAGTCTCCAAAAGGCTTGCTCAGTTTCCCAGGTCTGAGAGGAGGGGGCACACCTTTGTAACGAATGTAACAGGCTGCAGAGAGTCAGATTCGAATCTGCCGGACCTCGTGCTGGAGCTTGGCGCCAGCTGCCAGCATCCCGTGTGGGTAGATGACACTCTTTCTCGCGGCTGACAGGGGTCATCAGCTTGCAGACCTTAGAAAGATGTAGCTGTAAATAGTTCCTACACGGTGAAGTATTTGTTTTGCTTTGCATTCAATATTTTATAAATATAACCTGCTGTGTATATTGCAAACTGATATATTTTGTTTGATTAACGCGGACTTGAAAGCTACTAATTCGTCATTCATTCATAAACATTGTGGTTGGGGAAGAATAAAATAACAATAAAAGTCTTCTTTGACCTCACAAGTGCATTTCTGTTGTGTTATGTTAGTGCTTAGAAACTAAATAAGAGGAAAGCACTACAAGACTAAAAGCAAAACTTTTTGGTTAGGTGTACATACACTGAACTGTTTTGTATATGATTCTCTTATGAAAAGTACACAATGACAAAGTGGTAAGTAGTTACAAGTACTTATCCCAAAGCTGCACAGCCAATGTAGGAGGCTGGCCTGGCGTGTAGTGGGTACCAGAGGTACTTACACCTTGTGCCTGGTCCAGTTATCCCTTATTAGTGTAGAAGAGGTGTTTCTAGCATCTTAGGCTGATAGAAGGTAGGTATGGCAAATCAACTTTGGCTGAACTAGGAGACACGTAAAGCTCCTACTATACCTCTTATATCATATGCACAATATCATAAGAAAACACAATACACAGGGTTACTAAAAATAAAGGTACTTTATCTTTATGACAATATGCCAAAAGTATCTCAGCGAGTACCCTCAGTAAGAGGATAAGTTATATACACAAGATACATGTACACAAACCAAAATTATGTAAGTAATAGCAAGAAAAGTAATGCAAACAGTGTAGAATCACAATAGGTTGCAATAGGAGCACATAGGTATAGGGGCAACACAAACCATATACTCCAAAAGTGGAATGCGAACCACAAATGGACCCCAGACCTATGTGACCTTGAAGAGGGTCGCTGGGACTGTAAGAAAACAGTGAGGGTTAGAAAAATACCCCACCCCAAGATGCTGAAAAGTAGGAGTAAAATGCACCTACTACCCTCAGAGAGCACAGAATTCGTGATGGATTCTGCAGGAAGAACAAACACCAGCAATGCAACAACAGTGGATTTACAGACCTGAGTGCCTGTAAGACAAGGGAACCAAGTCCAATAGTCGCGTCACTGTCGAGAGTGGGCAGGAGCCCAGGAAATGCCAGCTGAGGGTACAAGGAAGCTGCCACCGGTTGGAAGAAGCTTGGAGTTCTGCAAGAAAGAAGAGGACTACGGACTTCTTCTTTGGAAGACGGATGTCTCACGTTGCGATGAAGCTTGCAGAGGTGTTCCCATGCAGAAAGACCGCAAACAAGCCTTGCTAGCTGCAAGGGTTATGATAGAGGTTTTTGGGTGCTGCTGTAGCCCGGGAGGGACCAGGATGTCGCCACTTGGATGAGGAGACAGAGGAGGTGCCCAACAACTCAGGGAGTCCTCACAGAAGCAGGCAGCATCCGCAGAAGTACCCTAATAGGCACTTAGAAGAAAAATGAACCGGAGTCCACGCAAAGTCACAAAAGGGAGTCCCACGACGCCGGAGTTCAACTCAGAAGGATGTGTACTGCAGGAAGGAGTGCCAGGGACCCAGGCTTGGCTGTGCAGGAAGGAAATCCTGGAAGAGTGCACAGGAGCCGGAGCAGCTGCAAATCACGCAGTACACAGCTCTGCAGTCTAGCGTGGGGAGGCAAGGACTTACCTCCACCAAATTTGGACTGAAGAGTCACTGGACTGTGGGAGTCACTTGGACAGAGTTGCTGTATTCCAGGGACCACGCTCGTCAGGATGAGAGGGGACCCAAAGGACCAGTGTTGCAGTCTTTTGGTGCCTGCGTTAGCAGGGGGAAGATTCAGTCGACCCACAGGAGATTTCTTCGGAGCTTCTGGGGCAGGGTGAAGGCAGGCTACCCCCAGAGCATGCACCTCCAGGAAACAGTTGAGAAAGCTGGCAGGATTAGGCGCTACAATGTTGCTGGTAGTCGTCTTGCTACTTTGTTGTGGTTTTGCAGGCGTCCTGAGCAGTCAGCGGTCGATCCTTTGGTAGAAGGCGAAGAGGGAGATGCAGAGGAACTCTGGTGAGCTCTTGCATTCGTTATCTAAAGAATTCCTGAAATCAGAGACCCTAAATAGCCAGAAAAGGAGGTTTGGCTACCAGGTTAGGAGGATTGGCTACCAAGAGAGGTAAGAGCCTATCAGAAGGAGCCTCTGACGTCACCTGCTGGCACTGGCCACTCAGAGCATTCCAGTGTGCCCCCAACACCTCTGTTTCCAAGATGGCAGAGGTCTGGGACACATTGGAGGAGCTCTGGACACCTCCCCTGGGAGGTACTGGCCAGGGGAGTGGTCAGTCCCCTTTCCTTTGTCCAGTTTCGTGCCAGAGCAGGGCTGGGGGATCCCTGAACCGGTGAAGACCATCTGTGCCCATCAAAGCATTTCCAGAGGCTGGGGGAGGCTATTCCTCCCCAGCCCTTCACACCTATTTCTAAACAGAGAGGGTGTCACACCCTCTCTCAGAGGAAATCCTTTTTTCTGCCTTCCTGGGCTGGGGCTGCCCAGACCCCAGGGGGGCAGAAACCTGTCTGAGGGGTTGTCAGCAGCAGCAGCTGCAGTGCAAACCCTGAAAAGGCAGTTTGTCAGTACCCGTGTTCTGTGCTAGAGACCCGGGGGATCATGGAATTGTCCCTCCAATACCAGAATGGTATTGGGGTGACAATTCCATAATCATAGACATGTTACATGGCCATGTTCGGAGTTACCATTGTGACGCTATACATAGGTAGTGACCTATGTATAGTGCACGCGTGTAATGGTGTCCCCGCACTCACAAAGTCTGGGAAATTTGCCCTGAACGATGTCGGGACACCTTGGCTAGTGCCAGGGTGCCCACACACTAAGTACCTTTGCACCCAACCTTCACCAGGTAAAGGTTAGACATATAGGTGACTTATAAGTTACTTAAGTGCAGTGGTAAATGGCTGTGAAATAACGTGGACGTTATTTCACTCAGGCTGCACTGGCAGGCCTGTGTAAGAATTGTCAAAGCTCCCTATGGGTGGCAAAAGAAATGCTCCAGCCCATAGGGATCTCCTGGAACCCCAATACCCTGGGTACCTCAGTACCATATACAAGGGAATTATATGGGTGTAGCAGTATGCCTATGTGAATTGGTAAATTTAGTCACTAGCCTGTTAGTGACAAATTTGGAAAGCAGAGAGAGCATAACCACTGTGGTTCTGGTTAGCAGAGCCTCAGTGAGACAGTTAGGCATTACACAGGGAACACATATAGGCCACAAACTTATGATCACTGGGGTCCTGGCTAGCAGGTTCCCAGTGACACATAACAAACACATTTACAACATAGGGTTTTCACTATGAGCCCCGGGCCCTGGCTAGCAGGATCCCAGTGACACAGTGAAAACACCCTGAAATATACTCACAAACATGCCAAAAGTGGGGGTAATGAGGCTAGAAAGAGGCTACTTTCCTAAAGTCTGCCCCCTAGCAGGGCTCCTAGTAATGCTTGTAGTAAAGGAGGTTCCCATCACAGTAGGGCATCCTTTATTCCTAGAGGCCAGGTTACCAGGGTCCAGACATTTAGGGACAGGCCCCCCTCTGAAGTTTCCAATTTGTCTTCTGTGTCAAAGCATTCCCAACCCACCCACCCTGAGGATAACTTGTCAAAAAGTTGAGGGTTGAAGAGATCAGACTGAAGCTTAAACAGCAACACCTGGCCTTAGATAGGGATTCCCTAGACATTGAGAAGGAAAGACAGAGGTTGGGGTTAGGACCCCATGGTGGCAGCAGCAGTATATCTGATAGTAATCCTGTTAGAGAGCATGATTCCAGGAATCTGCACAAGATAGTCCCCCCTTACATGGAGGGAGATGACATCAACAAGTGGTTTGCTGCACTTGAGATGGCCTGTATGGTACAGGGAGTCCCTCAAAGGCAGTGGGCTGCTATTGTGTGGCTATCTTTCAATGGAAAGGGTAGGGATAGGCTCCTTACTGTTACAGAAAGTGAAGCTAACAATTACACAGTATTGAAGGATGCACTCTTGGATGGATTTGGCTTAACCACTGAACAATGCAGGATTAAGTTCAGAGACACCAGAAAAGAGCCCTCTCAAGACTGGACAGATTTTGTGGACTGTTCAGTGAAGGCCTTGGAAGGGTGGTTACATGGCAGTAAGGTATCTGACTATGAAAGCCTGTATAATCTTATTCTGAGAGAGCATATTCTGAATAACTGTGTGTCTGATTTGTTGCACCAATACCTAGTGGACTCGGATCTGACCTCTCTCCAAGAATTGGGAAAGAAGGCAGACAAGTGGGTCAGAACAAGGGTGAACAGAAAGGTTCATACAGGGGGTGACAAGGATGGCAAGAAGAAGGATGGTAAGTCTTCTGACAAGGGTGGGGACAAAAGTAAGCATACTGAGTCTTCATCGGGCCCACAAAAATCCTCTGGTGGGGGTGGTGGGTCCAAATCCTCTTCTAATAATCAACCTAAAAAGCCTTGGTGTTATTTGAGTAAAGTCAAAGGCCATTGGGCAACTGATTCCAGTTGTCCAAAGAAAAACACCAAACCTCCCACTACCACAACCCCTGCTGCAAATTCTAGTGCCCCTACTAATAGCAGTGGTGGTGGGAAACCAACTAATAGCCAATCTAAGGGTGTAGCTGGGCTCACTATTGGCAATGTAGTTGGGGTTGGTCTTGTTAGGGAGACCACAGAGGCTGTTTTAGTCTCTGAAGGTGCCATTGATTTGGCCACCTTGGTTGCTTGTCCCCTTAATATGGATAAGTACAAGCAACTTCCCCTAATAAATGGTGTTGAGGTTCAGGTCTACAGGGACACAGGAGCCAGTGTAACTATGGTGATAAAAAAAATGGTCCACCCTGAACAGCATCTACTTAGTCAGCAGTACCAAGTGACAGACGCTCACACCAACACTCTTAGCCACCCCATGGCTGTTGTGAATCTCAACTGGGGGGGGGGGGTTTACTGGTCCAAAAAAAGTTGTGGTTGCCTGAGATTTACCTATAGACTGTCTACTAGGGAATGATTTAGAGCATGGGTACTCGCAAACATTTTCCCTGGGGCCAAAAAGTTTGGTCTGTGATGTGCCTGGGGGCCGCATTGATGCCAGGGCAGTGGCGGTCAAGTGGGGTGGCTTGGGGGATTGGTTTCAAGATAGGTGTAGGAGAAGCAAATTATATACATCTAGTGGCTGAAATAAACAATGGGAAACCAGAAAACCTGAAATGAATCCCGGCTTACCCACTTTTCCAAATTGTGTGATCCTAGGCAATTGTTTAGTCTCACTTTCCCTCCTTTTTTTGGAATATCACATTTAAGATGACCTCGAAATACATGATTTATGGTGTGCGCTTGTCGAAACCTGCTTCTATGTTTGATTTAATAAACTATAATGTTGTTAATGTATGATAGGAACCCAGGCCACCCATAAAGTGCACATACAAAGTGACTTGCTTTTTTAACTTTCTATTAGTGGTGTTCTCAGGGTAAGGGAAATAATTAATGTTTCAAAATTTATGTTTCCAAATGCATGTTTGAAAACTATCACTTTTAAAGGAATACATCTCAAAGCACTGATAAAATATTTTTTACTAAGGCAAAAAGGTTCTGCATGTTATCTAAATCCTTAGTTACTTCCTTTCTTTAACACCAATTAAGTTTGAAATAAATGATTGTGTGTGTATTTAATATTTTCATTGTTAGTGCGGAGTTGAGCAAACAGCTGCCCAGTGCTCCTGTTGCCCAAGGGGCCGCATGTAAAGGTCAGAGGGGCCGCATGAGGTCCGTGGGCCGTACTTTGAGTATCCATGATTTAGAGACATCAGCTTAGTCAGAAGTGGAGTTGGAGGCTCATGCAGCAATGCTGGGCATTCCTGGGTGTATTTTTGCTTTAACCAGGGCTCAGGCCAAAAAGCAAAAATGACAGGGTAAGTTGGATCCTGAAAGAATGGACAAAGTGCTCCCTAAAGCTAGGGGTAGCAAGGGTAAATCCCTACCCACTATCCCTCCATCTACAGATGATTCCCTTTCTGAGGAAGAGGAATTCCCTCCCTGTGCAGAACCTTCACAAGATGAGCTGGCAGCAGACACTGCTGAGCTTTTGGGTGGAGGGGAGCCTGCCAAGGAAGAGCTGAGTGTGGCACAGCAAACCTGTCCCACATAAGAGGGTCTCAGACAGCAAGCTGTCAAACAGAAAAATGGGGATGTCAGTGACAGCCATAGAGTTTACTGGGAGGACAACCTCTTGTACACAGAGGCAAGGGACCCAAAACCTCGAGCACCAGCCAGGAGATTGGTCATTCCCCTGCAGTACATAGAGTTCCTTCTAACTCTTGCACATGACATTCCTTTGGCTGGGCATTTGGGCCAGATCAAAACATGGGAAAGACTTGTCCCCTTGTTTCACTGGCCTAGGATGTCAGAGGACACTAAAGATTTTTGCAAGTCTTGTGTGACCTGCCAAGCCAGTGGCAAGACTGGTGGCACTCCAAAGGCCCCTCTAATTCCACTTACTGTGGTTGGGGTGCCCATTGAAAGGGTAGGGGTTGACATAGTTGGCCCCCTTGACCCTCCTACTGCTTCAGGCAATAGGTTAATCTTGGTGGTTGTGGACCATGCCACAAGATATCCTGAAGCAATTCCTCTAAGGACCACTACAGCCCCTGCAGTGGCAGAGGCCCTCCTGGGAATCTTTTCCAGTGTGGATCTCCCTAAAGAGGTAGTATCAGACAGAGGTAGCAACTTCATGGCTGCATACTTGAAAGCAATGTGGAAGGAGTGAGGTGTTACCTACAAGTTCACCACTCCTTACCATCCACAGACTAATGGACTGGTAGAGAGGTTTAATAAAACTCTCAAAGGTATGATAATGGGACTCCCTGAAAAACTCAGGAGGAGATGGGATGTCCTGTTATACCTTGCCTCCTTTTTGCTTACAGGGAGGTACCCCAGAAAGGAATGGGCTTCAGCCCCTTTGAACTCCTCTTTGGGCACCCTGTAAGAGGTCCACTCACTCTTGTGAAGGAGGGTTGGGAACAACCTTTAAAAGCTCCTAAACAGGACATAGTGGATTATCTACTTGGCCTAAGATCCAGATTGGATGAGTACATGAAAAAGGCCAGTAAAAACCTTCAGGCCAGCCAGGAGCTGCAAAAGCAATGGCATGACCAGAAGGCTGTTCTGATCCAGTACCAACCAGGACAGAAGGTGTGGGTATTGGAGCCTGTGGCCCCAAGAGCACTCCAGGACAAATGGAGTGGACCCCATCTAATTGTTGAAAAGAAGGGTGAGGTTACCTATTTGGTAGACCTGGGCACTGCCAGGAGTTCCCTTAGGGTGATTCATGTCAACCGCCTAAAACCCTACTATGACAGAGCTGATCTCACCCTGCTCATGGCCACAGTTGAAGGACAGGAAGAAGAGAGTGACCCTCTCCCTGATCTATTTTCCACCACTGAAGCAGAGGCCTTAATGGAGGGAGTAGTTTTAGCAGATTGTCTGACTGCAGAACAGAAAGACAACTGCATCAATCTCCTAAGCCCATTTTCAGACCTCTTTTCACTTGTACCAGGTACAACATCCTGGTGTGAACATACAATTTACACTGGAGACAGCCTGCCTGTCAAAAGTAAGATTTAATGGCAGCCTGACCATGTCAGAGATACTGCATTAAACAAGAGGTGCAGAAAATGTTGGATCTGGGAGTGATTGAGCCTTCTGGAAGCCCATGGGCTAGCCCAGTGGTGCCTGTACCAAAGCCTCACACAAAAGATGGAAAAGGGGAGATGAGGTTTTGAGTACACTACAGAGGTCTCAATCAGGTAACAAAAACTGATGCTCACCCTATACCCAGGGCAGAAGAGCTCATTGATACACTGGCATTTGCCAAGTATCCTAGCACTTTTGATTTGACTGCAGGATATTGGCAGATCAAATTGGCAGAAGATGCTAAACCCAAGACTGCATTTTCAACTAGGAGGGCACTACCAATTTACAGTGATGCCCTTTGGTTTGAAAAGTGCACCTGCCACTTTTCAGAGGTTGGTGAACACAGTCCTGCAAGGGTTGGAGGCTTTCAGTGCACCAGATCTCGATGATATTGCTGTATTTAGCTCCACCTGGGATGAGCACCTGGTCCACCTTTGGAAAGTTTTGGAGGCCCTGCAAAAGGCAGGCCTCACTATCAAGGCCTCAAAGTGCCAGATAGGGCAGGGTAAGGTGGTTTATCTGGGACACCTGGTAGGTGGAGAACATATTGCACCACTACAGGGGAAAATCCAGACAATCATGGATTGGGTTCCCCGTACAACTCAGACCCAAGTGAGAGCCTTCTTAGGCCTCACAGGGTATTACAGGAGATTCATAAAAAATTATGGCTCCATAGCAGCCCCTCTTAATGATCTCACAAGTAAGAAAATGCCTAAGAAGGTGTTATGGACAGCTAGCTGTCAGAAAGCTTTTGAGGACCTCAAACAGGCCATGTGCTCTGCACCTGTCCTAAAAAGCCCATGTTACTCCAAGAAATGTATTGTTCAAACTGGTGCATCTGAATTAGGGGTAGGGGCAGTCTTATCACGACTGAATTCTGAGGACCAGATCACCAGCTGCTTTTATCAGCAGAAGGTTGACCCCTGGAGAAAAGCGTTGGTCTGCCATAGAGAGGGAGGCCTTTGCTGTGGTCTGGGCACTGAAAATGTTGAGGCCATACCTGTTTGGCACTCACTTTATTGTTCAGACAGACCACAAACCTCTACTTTGACTAAAACAAATGAAAGGTGAAAACCCTAAATTGTTGAGGTGGTCCATATCTCTACAGGGAATGGACTATACAGTGGAACATAGACCTGGGAGTACCCACTCCAATGTAGATGGACTCTCCAGATATTTCCACTTAGACAATGAAGACTCATCAGGTCATGGCTAGTCCTATTGTCTTTCGTTTGGGGAGGGGGGGTTGTGTAGCAAAGTACCATCTTGCCTGGCATGGTACCCCCATATTTCACTGTATGTATGTTGTTTTAGTCCTTGTGTCACTGGAACCTTGCCAGGCAGGGCCCCAGTGCTGATAGTATGTGCCCTGTATGTGTTCCCTGTGTGATGCCTAACTGTCTCACTGAGGCTCTGCTAACCAGAACCTCAGTGGTTATGCTCTGTCTGCTATCCAAATTTGTCACTAACAGGCTAGTGACTAAATTCACCAATTCACATTGGCATACGGGTACACCCATATAATTCCCTTTTATATGGTACTGACGTACCCAGGGTATTGGCGTTCCAGGAGAGCCCTATGGGATGCAGCATTTCTTTTGCCACCCATAGGGAACTCTGACAATTCTTACGCAGGCCTGCCACTGCAGCCTGCGTGAAATAACGTCCACGTTATTTCACAGCCATTTACCACTGCACATAAGTAACTTATAAGTCACCTATATGTCTAACCTTCACTTAGTGAAGGTTGGGTGCAAAGTTACTTAGTGTGTGGGCACCCTGGCACTAGCCAAGGTGCCCCCACATGGTTCAGGGCAAATTCCCCGGACTTTGTGAGTGCTGGGACACCATTACACGCATGCACTATACATAGGTCACTACCTGTAGGAGGCTGGCCTGGCTTGTAGTGGGTACCAGAGGTACTTACACCTTGTGCCAGGTCCAGTTATCCCTTATTAGGGTAGAAGAGGTGTTTCTAGCAGCTTAGGCTGAACTAGTAGACATGTAAAGCTCCTACTATACCACTGGTGTCATATGCACAATATCATAAGAAAACACAATACACAGATATACTAAAAATAAAGGTACTTTATTTTTATGACAATATGCCAAAAGTATCTCAGTGAGTACCCTCAGTATGAGGATGAGAAATATACACAAGATATATGTATACAATACCAAAATTATGCAGTAATAGCAAAAGGAGTAATGCAAGCAGTGTAAAGTTACAATAGATTGCAATAGGAGCACATAGGTATAGGGGCAACACAAACCATATACTCCAAAAGTGGAATGCGGACCACGAATGGACCCCAAACCTATGTGAGCTTGTTGAGGGTTGCTGGGACTGTAACAAAACAGTGAGGGTTTGAAAAATAGCCCACCCCAAGACCCTGTAAGGTAGGTGTAAAGTGCACCTACAACCCCCAGAGAGCACAGAAGTCGTGATAGGGGGATTCTGCAAGGAAAACCAAGACCAGCAATGCAACAACAGTGGATTTCCGGACCTGAGTACCTGTAAGACAAGGGGACCAAGTCCAAGAGTCGCGACAGTGTCGAGAGTGGGCAGGAGCTCAGGAAATGCCAGCTGAGGGTGCAAGGAAGCTGCCACCGGATGGAAGAAGCTTGGTGTTTTGCAAGAACGAAGAGGACTAGGAACTTCCCCTTTGGAGGATGGATGTCCCACGTCGTGAAGAAGCTTGCAGAGGTGTTCCCACGCAGAAAGACCGCAAACAAGCCTTGCTAGCTGCAAGGGTCGCGGTTAGGGTTTTTGGATGCTGCTGTGGCCCAGGAAGGACCAGGATGTAGCCACTTGGATGAGGAGACAAAGGGGACGCCCAGCAAGTCATGGAGCCCTCATAGAAGTACCGCAACAGGCACTTAGAAGAGGAGTGAACCGGAGTCCACGCGAAGTCACAAAAGGGAGTCCCACGATGCCGGAGGACAACTCAGAAGGTTGTGCACTGCAGGTTAAAGTGTCGGGGACCCAGGCTTGGCTGTGCACGAAGGAAATCCTGTAAGAGTGCACAGGAGCCGGAGCAGCTGCAAATCATGCGGTACCCAGCAATGTAGTCTAGCGTGGGGAGGCAAGGACTTACCTCCACCAAACGTGGACTGAAGAGTCACTGGACTGTGGGAGTCACTTGAGCAGAGTTGCTGAGTTCCAGGGACCAAGCTCGTTGTGCTGAGAGGGGACCCAGTGGACTGCTGATGCAGTCTTTTGTTGCCTGCGATTGCAGGGGGAAGATTCCGTCGACCCACTGGAGATTTCTTCAGAGCTCCTGGTGCAAGAAGGAGGCAGGCTACCCCCAGAGCATGCAGCACCAGGAAACAGTTGAGAAAGCCGTCAGAATGAACCGATACAAGGTTGCAGTAGTCGTCTTTGCTACTTTGTTGCGGTTTTGCAGGCGTCCTGAGCAGTCAGCGGCCGATCCTTTGGCAGAAGGTGAAGAGGGAGATGCAGAGGAACTCTGGTGAGCCCTTGCATTCGGTATCTGAAGAATTCCCCAAAGCAGAGACCCTAAATAGCCAGAAAAGGAGGTTTGGCTACCTAGGAAGGAGGATTGGCTACTAAGAGAGGTAAGAGCCTATCAGAAGGAGTCTCTGACGTCACCTGCTGGCACTGGCCACTCAGGGCAGTCCAGTGTGCCAGCAACACCTCTGTTTCCAAGACGGCAGAGGTCTGGGGCACACTGGAGGAGCTCTGGGCACCTCCCCTTGGAGGTGCAGGTTAGGGGAGTGGTCACTCCCCTTTCCTTTGTCTAGTTTCGCGCCAGAGCAGGGCTGGGGGGTCCCTAAACCGGTGTAGACTGGCTTATGCAGAGATGGGCAGCATCTGTGCCCATCAAAGCATTTCCAGAGGCTGGGGGAGGCTACTCCTCCCCAGCCATCACACCTATTTCCAAAGGGAGAGGGTGTCACACCCTCTCTCAGAGGAAATTCTTTGTTCTGCCTTCCTGGGCCAGGGCTGCCTGGACCCCAGGAGGGCAGAAACCTGTCTGAGGGGTTGGCAGCAGCAGCAGCTGCAGTGGAGACCCCGGAAAGGCAGTTTGGCAGTACCCGTGTTTCTGCTAGAGACCCGGGGGATCATGGAATTGTCTCCCCAATGCCACAATGGCATTAGGGTGACAATTCCATGATCTTAGACATGTTACATGGCCATGTTCGGAGTTACCATTGTGACGCTATACATAGGTAGTGACCTATGTGTAGTGCACGCATGTAATGGTGTCCCCGCAATCACAAAGTACGGGGAATTTGCCCTGAACAATGTGGGGGCACCTTGGCTAGTGCCAGGGTGCCCACACACTAAGTAACTTTGCACCCAACTTTCACCAGGTGAATGTTAGACATATAGGTGACTTATAAGTTACTTAAGTGCAGTGGTAAATGGCTGTGAAATAACGTGGACGTTATTTCACTCAGGCTGCACAGGCAGGCCTGTGTAAGAATTGTCAGATCTCCCTATGGGTGGCAAAAGAAATGCTGCAGCCCATAGGGATCTCCTGGAACCCCAATTCCCTGGGTACCTCAGTACCATTTACTAGGGAATTATATGGGTGTTCCAGTATGCCAATGTAAGTTGGTGAAATTGGTCACTAGCCTGTTAGTGACAATTTGGAAAGCAGAGAGAGCATAACCACTGAGGTCCTCAGTGAGACACCTAGGCATCACACAGGGAACACATACATGGCACATACTTATGAGCACTCGGGCCCTGCCTGTCAGGGTCGCAGTGACACAGAGACTAAAACAACATATATACAGTGAAATATGGGGGTAACATGCCAGGCAAGATGGTACTTTCCTACACAACCCCCCTAAACGAAGGACAATAAGACTAGCCATGACCTGAAGAGTCTTCATTGTCTAAGTGGAAATATCTGGAGAGTCCATCTGCATTGGAGTGGGTACTCCCAGGTCTATGTTCCACTGTATAGTCCATTCCCTGTAGAGATATGGACCACCTCAACAATTTAGGGTTTTCACCTTTCATTTGTTTTAGCCAAAGTAGAGGTTTGTGGTCTGTATGAACAACGAAGTGAGTGCCAAACAGGTATGGCCTCAACTTCTTCAGTGCCCAGACCACAGCAAAGGCCTCCCTCTCTATGGCAGACCAACGCTTTTCTCTAGGGGTCAACCTCCTGCTGATAAAAGCAACAGGTTGATCCTGGCCCTCAGAATTGAGTTGTGATAAGACTGCCCCTACCCCTAATTCAGATGCATCAATTTGCACAATGAATTTCTTGGAGTAACATGGGCTTTTTAGGACAGGTGCAGTGCACATGGTCTGTTTGAGCTCCTCAAAAGCTTTCTGACAGCTAGCTGTCCACAATACCTTTTTAGGCATCTTCTTGCTAGTGAGATCATTCAGTGGGGCTGCAATGGAGCCATAGTTTTTAATGAATCTCCTGTAATACCCGGTGAGGCCTAGGAAGGCCCTCACCTGGGTCTGTGTTGTAGGGGGAACCCAATCCATGATTGTCTGGATTTTCCCCTGAAGTGGTACAATCTGTTCGCCACCTACCAGGTGTCCCGGATAAACCACCTTTCCCTGCCCTATCTGCCTCTTTGAAGCCTTGATAGTGAGGCCTGCCTTCTACAGGGCCTCCAAAACTTTCCACAGGTGGACCAGGTGATCATCCCAGGTGGAGCTAAAGACAGCTATATCGTCTAGATATGCTGCACTAAAAGCCTCCAACCCTTGCAGGACTGTATTCACCAACCTCTGAAAAGTGGCAAGTGCATTTTTCAAACCAAAAGGCATTACTGTGAATTGGTAGTGCCCTCCTATAGTAGAAAATGCAGTTTTTGCTTTAGCATCCTCTGCCTATTTGATCTGCCAATACCCTGCAGTCAAATCAAAGGTGCTTAGATACTTGGCAGATGCCAGTGTATCTATGAGCTCATCTGCCCTGGGTATAGGGTGAGCATCAGTTTTTGTCACCTGGTTGAGACCTCTGTAATCTATACAAAACCTCATCTCCCTTTTTCCATCTTTTGAGTGAGGCTTTGGTACAAGCACCACAGGAGAGGCCCATGGGCTTTCAGAAGGTTCAACCACTCCTAAGTCAAGCATTTTCTGAACTTCTTGCTTTATGCAGTCTCTGACATGGTCAGGCTGCCTATAGATGTTACTTTTGACAGGTATGCTGTCTCCAGTGTCAATTGTGTGTTCACACCAAGATGTGGTGCCTGGCACAGTTGAAAAGAGTTCAGAAAACTGACCAAGGAGATTTATGCAGTTGTCTTTCTGTTCTGCAGTAAGACAGTCTGCCAAAACTACTCCTTCCACTAAAGCATCCTCTTCTGTGGAGGAGAAGAGATCAGGGAGAGGGTCACTCTCTTCTTCCTGTTCCTCATCTGTTGCCATGAGCAGGGTGAGATCAGCCCTGTCATAGTAGGGTTTTAGGCAGTTGACATGAATCACGCTAAGGGGACTCCTGGCAGTGCCTAGGTCAACCAAGTAGGTGACCTCGTCCTTCTTTTCAACAATGAGATGGGGTCCACTCCATTTGTCCAGGAGTGCTCTTGGGGCCACAGGCTCCAATACCCACACCTTCTGTCCTGGTTGGTACTGAATCAGAACATCCTTCTGGTCATCCCATTGCTTTTGGAGCTCTTGGCTGGCCTGAAGGTTTTTACTGGCCTTTTCCATGTACTCCGCCATTCTGGATCTTAGGCCAAGTACATAGTCCACTATATCTTGCTTAGGAGCTTTTAAAGGTTGTTCCCAACCCTCCTTCACAAGTGTTAGTGGACCTCTTACAGGGTGCCCAAAGAGGAGTTCAAAGGGGCTGAAGCCCACTCCTTTCTGGGGTACCTCCCTGTAAGCAAAAAGGAGGCAAGGTAACAGGACATCCCATCTCCTCCTGAGTTTTTCAGGGAGTCTCATTATCATTCCTTTTAGAGTTTTATTAAACCTCTCTACCAGTTCATTTGTCTGTGGATGATAAGGTGTGGTGAATTTATATGTTACACCACATTCCTTCCACAAAGCCTTCAAGTATGCAGACATAAAGTTGCTACCCCTGTCTGATACAACCTCTTATGGAAAACCCACCCTGGAAAAGATTCCCAGGAGGGCTTTTGCCACTGCAGGTGCTGTAGTGGTCCTTAGAGGAATTGCTTCAGGATATCTTGTGGCATGGTCCACAACCACCAAGATAAACCTATTGCCTGAAGCAGTAGGAGGGTCAAGGGGGCCAACTATGTCAACCCCTACCCTTTCAAATGGAACCCCAACCACAGGTAGTGGAAGAAGGAGAGCCTTTGGAGTGCCACCAGTCTTGCCACTGGCTTGGAAGGTCACGCAAGACTTACAAAAATCTTTTGTGTCCTCTGACATCCTAGGACAGTGAAACAGGGGGACAAGCCTTTCCCATGTTTTAATCTGGCGCAAATACCCAGCCAAGGGAATGTCATGTGCCAGAGTTAGGAGGAACTCTCTGTACTGCAGGGGAATGACCAATCTCCTGGCTGCTCCAGGTTGTGGGTCTCTTGCCTCTGTGTACAAGAGGTTGTCCTCCCAGTAAACTCTATGGCTGTCACTGACATCCCCATTTTTCTGTTTGACAGCTTGCTGTCTGAGACCCTCTAATGTGGGACAGGATTGCTGTGCCACACTCAGCTCCTCCCTGGCATGCCCCCCTCCACCCAAAAGCTCAGCAGTGTCTGCTGCCAGCTCCTCTGGTGAAGGTTCTGCACAGGGAGGAAATTCTTCTTCCTCAGAAGTTGAATCATCTGTAGAGGGAGGGATAGTGGGTAGAGATTTACCCTTGCTACCCTTAGCTTTAGGGAGCACTTGGTCCATTGTTCCAGGATCCAAGTCTCCCTGTCCTTTTTGATTTTTGGCCTGATCCCTAGTTAAAGAAAAAATATGCCCAGGAATGCCCAGCATTGCTACATGAGCCTCCAACTCCACCTCTGCCAAGCTGATGTCTCTAAATCATTCCCTAGTAGACACTCTACAGGTAAATCTGAGGCAACCACAACTTTCTTTGGACCAGTAACCCCCCCAGTTGAGGTTCACAACAGCCATGGGGTGGCTAAGAGTGTTGTTATGAGCGTCTGTCACTTGGTACTGGTGACCAAGTAGGTGTTGTTCAGGGTGTACCAGTTTCTCTATCACCATGGTAACACTGGCACCTGTGTCCCTGTAGGCCTGAACCTCAACACCATTGATTAGGGGAAGTTGCTTGTACTTATCCATATTAAGGGGACAAGCAACCAAGGTGGCCAAATCAATGGCACCTTCAGAGACCAACACAGCCTCTGTGGTCTCCCTAACAAGACCAACCCCAACTAAATTACCAAAAGTGAGCCCAGCTACTCCCTTGGATTGGCTATTAGTAGGTTTGCTCCCACCACCACTGCTATTACTAGGGGCACTAGAGGTTGCATTAGGGGTTGTGGTAGTGGGAGGTTTGGTGTTTTTCTTTGGACAACTGGCATCAGTTGTCCAATGGCCTTTTACTTTACATAAATAACACCAAGGCTTTTTTACTTGATTTGAAGAGGATTTGGACCCACCAGCCCCACCAGAGTGTTTTTGTGGGCCTGATGAAGACTCATTTTTAGATGTGTCCCCACCCTTGTCACAAGACTTACCATCCTTCTTCTTGCCATCCTTGTCACCCCCTGTATGAACTTTTCTGTTTACTCTTGTTCTGACCCTTTTGTCTGCCTTCTTTCCCAATTCTTGGGGAGAGGTCAGATCTGAGTCCACTAGATATTGGTGCAACAAGTCAGACACACAGTTATTCAGAATATGCTCTCTCAGAATAAGATTATACAGGCTTTCATAGTCAGAAACTTTACTGCCATGTAACCACCCCTTCAAGGCCTTCACTGAACAGTCAACAAAGTCTATCCAGTCTTGTGAGGACTCTTTTCTGGTGTCTCTGAACTTAATCTTGTATTGTTCAGTGGTTAAGCCAAATCCATCCAAGAGTGCATCCTTCAAAACTGCAAAATTATTGGCATCACTTTCTCTAACAGTAAGGAGCCTATCCCTACCCTTTCCATTGAAAGATAGCCATAGAATAGCAGCCCACTGCCATTGAGAGACCCCCTGTACCATACAGGCCCCATCAAGTGCAGCAAACCACTTGTTAATGTCATCGCCCTCCATGTAAGGGCGAACTATCTTGTGCAGATTCCTGGAATCATGCTCTCTCACAGGATTACTATCAGGAATACTGCTGCTGCTACCATGGGGTCGAAACCCCAATCTCTGTCTCTCCTTCTCCAGGTCTAGGGATTCCCTGTCTAGAGCCAGCTGTTGCTGTTTAATCTTCAGCCAGGTCTCTTCCACTCTCAACTTTTTGAGTTCCCTTTCTAACATGTTGTCTTCAGGGTGGGTGGGTTGGGAATGCTTGGACACTGAGGATATATTGGAACCAACAGAGGGAGACCTGTCCGTAACAGCTTGCACTCTAACAACCTGGCCTCCAGGAACAAAAGCATCCCTACTATGATGTGAGCTCCTATTACTACCAACATTGCTAGGTGGTCTGCTAAGGGGCAGATTTGGAATAGAACCCTCCACACCTCCCTCAAGGGGTTCCCCTGAATCAGAGTGTATCATTCTCAATGAGCAGGTTAAATGGAAATTCTCTTGAAGGATTCTTTCCTATCACTAAACCTCTATCAATGCAGAGACCCCTTAGGCACTTAAAGTTTAGATTGTCATAAGTAGTATTGACCATTTTAAGAGAAGTTCCTACATCAGACATGATAGAAGAAGGTTTAGAGACAGTGAGAAGAGAGAAAAAGTTTCAGGACTTTTTAAAGAACAGGAAAAAAAAGCTTTTTTAACTTTTTAGAAACTTTTTGAAAGTTTAGGAGTACTTTTCAGCACTTAACAGAAAGTGTAAGAGGAGAAAAGCAAAACATTTTGGTTAGGTGTACATACACTGAACTTGTTTTGTATATTTTTCTGTTGTGAAAAGTACAAAATGACAAAGTGGTAAGTAGTTACAAGTACTTATCCCACCGCTTCACAACCAATGTAGGAGGGTGGCCTGTCTTGAAGTGGTACCAGGTCCAGTTATCCCTTATTAGTGTAGAAGAGGTGTTTCTAGCAGCTTAGGCTGATAGAAGGTAGCTATGGCAAAGCAGCTTAGGCTGAACTAGTAGACATGTAAAGCTCCTACTATACCACTGGTCTTATATGCACAATATCATAAAAAAACACAATACACAGATATACTAAAAATAAAGGTACTTCATTTTTATGACAATATGCCAAAAGTATCTCAGTGAGTTCCCTCAGTATGAGGATGAGAAATATACACAAGATATATGTACACATTACCAAAATTATGCAGTAATAGCAAAAGGAAGTAATGCAAGCAGTGTAAAGGTACAATAGATTGCAATAGGAGCACATAGGTATAGGGGCAACAAAAACCATATACTCCAAAAGTGGAATGCGAACCACGAATGGACCCCAAACCTATGTGAGCTTGTAGAGGGTCGCTGGGACTGTAAGAAAACAGTGAGGGTTAGAAAAAAAGCCCACCCCAAGACCCTGTAAGGTAGGTGTAAAGTGCACCTACAACCCCCAGAGAGCACAGAAGTCGTGATAGGGGGATTCTGCAAGGAAAACCAACACCAGCAATGCAACAACAGTGGATTTCTCGACCTGAGTATCTGTAAGACAAGGGGACCAAGTCCAAGAGTCGCGAAAGTGTTGAGAGTGAGCAGGAGCCCAGGAAATGCCAGCTGAGGGTGCAAGGAAGCTGCCACCGGATGGAAGAAGCTTGGTGTTTTGCAAGAACGAAGAGGACTAGGAACGTCCCCTTTGGGGGATGGATGTCTGACGTCATGAAGAAGCTTGCAGAGGTGTTTCCCTGCAGAAAAACCGCAAACAAGCCTTGCTAGCTGCAAGGGTCGCGGTTAGGGTTTTTGGATGCTGCTGTGGCCCAGGAGGGACCAGGATGTCACCACTTGGATGAGGAGACAGAGGGGACACCCAGCAAGTCAGGGAGCCCTCACAAAAGCAGGCAGCACCCGCAGAAGTACCGGAACAGGCACTTAGAAGAGGAGTGAACCAGAGTCCACGCGAAGTCACAAAAAGGAGTCCCACCACGCCGGAGGACAACTCAGAAGGTTGTGCACTGCAGGTTAGAGTGTCGGGGACCCAGGCTTGGCTGTGCACGAAGGAAATCCTGGAAGAGTGCACAGGAGCCGGAGCAGCTGCAAATCACGCGGTACCCAGCAATGCAGTCTAGCGTGGGGAGGCAAGGACTTACCTCCACCAAACGTGGACTGAAGAGTCACTGGACTGTGGGAGTCACTTGGACAGAGTTGCTGAGTTCCAGGGACCACGCTCGTCATGCTGAGAGGGGACCCAGAGGACCAGTGATGCAGTCATTTGTTGCCTGCGGTTGCAGGGGGACGATTCCGTCGACCCCCAGGAGATTTCTTCAGAGCTCCTGGTGCAAGAAGAAGGCAGGCTACCCCCAGAGCATGCACCACCAGGAAACAGTCGAGAAAGCCGGCAGGATGAAGCGATACAAGGTTGCAGTAGTCGTCTTTGCTACTTTGTTGCGGTTTTGCAGGCGTCCTGAGCAGTCAGCGGTCGATCCTTGGCAGAAGGTGAAGAGGGAGATGCAGAGGAACTCTGGTGAGCTCTTGCATTTGGTATCTGAAGAATTCCTCAAAGCAGAGACCCTAAATAGCCAGAAAAGGAGGTTTGGCTACCTAGGAAGGAGGATTGGCTACTAAGAGAGGTAAGAGCCTATCAGAAGGAGTCTCTGACGTCACCTGCTGGCACTGGCCACTCAGGGCAGTTCAGTGTTCCAGCAACACATCTGTTTCCAAGATGGCAGAGGGCTGGGGCACACTGGAGGAGCTCTGGGCACCTCCCCTGGGAGGTGCAGGTCAGGGGAGTGGTCACTCCCCTTTCCTTTGTCCAGTTTCACGCCAGAGCAGGGCTGGGATCCCTAAACCGGTGTAGACTGGCTTATGCGGAGATGGGCAGCATCTGTGCCCATCAAAGCATTTCCAGAGGCTGGGGGAGGCTACTCCTCCCCAACCATCACACCTATTTCCAAAGGGAGAGGGTGTCACACCCTCTCTCAGAGGAAATTCTTTGTTCTGCCTTCCTGGGCCAGGGCTGCCTGGACCCCAGGAAGGCAGAAACCTGTCTGAGGGGTTGGCAGCAGCAGCAGCTGCAGTGGAGACCCCGGAAAGGTAGTTTGTCAGTACCCGGGTTCTGTGCTAGACACCCGGGGGATCATGGAATTGTCACCCCAAAGCCAGAATGGCCTTGGGGTGACAATTCCATGATCTTAGACATGTTACATGGCCATGTTCGGAGTTACCATTGTGACGCTATACATAGGTAGTGACCTATGTATAGTGCACACCTGTAATAGTGTCCCCGCACTCACAAAGTCCGGGAAATTTGCCCTGAACAATGTGGGGGCACCTTGGCTAGTGCCAGGGTGCCCACACACTAAGTAACTTTGCACCCAACCTTCACCAGGTGAAGTTTAGACATATAGGTGACTTATAAGTTACTTAAGTGCAGTGGTAAATGGCTGTGAAATAACGTGGACGTTATTTCACTCAGGCTGCACTGGCAGGCCTGTGTAAGAATTGTCAGATCTCCCTATGGGTGGCAAAAGAAATGTTGCAGCCCATAGGGATCTCCTGGAACCCCAATACCCTGGGTACCTCAGTACCATATACTAGGGAATTATCTGGGAGTTCCAGTATGCCAATGTGAATTGGTGAAATTGGTCACTAGCCTGTTAGTGACAATTTGGAAAGCAGAGAGAGCATAACCACTGAGGTTCTGGTTAGCAGAGCCTCAGTGAGACAGTTAGTCATCACACAGGGAACACATACAGGGCAAACACTTATGAGCACTGGGGCCCTGCCTGGCAGGGTCCCAGTGACACATAGACTAAAACAACATATATAAAGTGAAATATGGGGGTAACATGCCAGGCAAGATGGTACTTTCCTACAACCTCTCATCTGATGTGCCTGCTTGGGACTCATCATTTACAATAAGCATGTTAAATAGAAACTCTTTTGTAGGGTTCTTTCCCATCACTAAACCTCTGCCTAAGCAGAGACTCCTTAGGCTCTTGTAATTCAAACTGTCATAAGTTGTATTGACCATTTTAAGAGCTGAATCTACCACAGACATGATAGCAGAAAAGGTTTAGAGATAATGAGAAGGAAGAAAAAGTTTCAGAACTTTTTAAAGAACAGAGAACAAACCTTTTCTAACTTTTAGAAAACTTTTAGAATTTTAGAGAAACTTTTCAGAACTTTGTAAAAAGTTTTAGAGACTAAAAGCAAAACTTTTTGGTTAGGTGTACATACACTGAACTGTTTTGTATATGATTCTCTTATGAAAAGTACACAATGACAAAGTGGTAAGTAGTTACAAGTACTTATCCCAAAGCTGCACAACCAATGTAGGAGGCTGGCCTGGCGTGTAGTGGGTACCAGAGATACTTACACCTTGTGCCTGGTCCAGTTATCCCTTATTAGTGTAGAAGAGGTATTTCTAGCATCTTAGGCTGATAGAAGGTAGCTATGGCAAATCAACTTTGGCTGAACTAGGAGACACGTAAAGCTCCTACTATACCTCTTATATCATATGCACAATATCATAAGAAAACACAATACACAGAGTTACTAAAAATAAAGGTACTTTATCTTTATGACAATATGCCAAGAGTATCTCAGTGAGTACCCTTTGTAAGAGGATAAGTTATATACACAAGATATATGTACACAAACCAAAATTATGTAAGTAATAGCAAGAAAAGTAATGCAAACAGTGTAGAATCACAATAGGTTGCAATGGGAGCACATAGGTATAGGGCAACACAAACCATATACTCCAAAAGTGGAATGCGAACCACGAATGGACCCCAGACCTATGTGACCTTGAAGAGGGTCGCTGGGACTGTAAGAAAACAGTGAGGGTTAGAAAAATACCCCACCCCAAGACGCTGAAAAGTAGGAGTAAAATGCACCTACTACCCTCAGAGAGCACAGAAGTCATGATGGATTCTGCAGGAAGAACAAACACCAGCAATGCAACAACAGTGGATTTACAGACCTGAGTACCTGTAAGGCAAGGGAACCAAGTCCAATAGTCGCGAAACTGTCGAGAGTGGGCAGGAGCCCAGGAAATGCCAGCTGAGGGTGCAAGGAAGCTGCCACCGGTTGGAAGAAGCTTGGAGTTCTGCAAGAAAGAAGAGGACTACGGACTTCTCCTTTGGAAGACGGATGTCTCACGTTGCGATGAAGCTTGCAGAGGTGTTCCCATGCAGAAAGACCGCAAACAAGCCTTGCTAGCTGCAAGGGTTATGATAGAGGTTTTTGGGTGCTGCTGTAGCCCGGAAGGGACCAGGATGTCGCCACTTGGATGAGGAGACAGAGGAGGTGCCCAGCAACTCAGGGAGCCCTCACAGAAGCAGGCAGCATCCGCAGAAGTACCCTAATAGGCACTTAGAAGAAAAATGAACCGGAGTCCACGCAAAGTCACAAAAGGGAGTCCCACGACACCGGAGTTCAACTCAGAAGGTTGTGTACTGCAGGAAGGAGTGCCAGGGACCCAGGCTTGGCTGTGCAGGAAGGAAATCCTGGAAGAGTGCACAGGAACCGGAGCAGCTGCAAATCACGCAGTACACAGCTCTGCAGTCTAGCGTGGGGAGGCAAGGACTTACCTCCACCAAACTTGGACTGAAGAGTCACTGGACTGTGGGAGTCACTTGGACAGAGTCGCTGCGTTCCAGGGACCACGCTCGTCAGGATGAGAGGGGACCCAGAGGACCAGTGTTGCAGTCTTTTGGTGCCTGCGTTAGCAGGGGGAAGATTCAGTCGACCCACAGGAGATTTCTTCAGAGCTTCTGGGGCAGGGGGAAGGCAGGCTACCCCCAGAGCATGCACCTCCAGGAAACAGTTGAGAAAGCTGGCAGGATTAGGCGCTACAATGTTGCTGGTAGTCGTCTTGCTACTTTGTTGTGGTTTTGCAGGCGTCCTGAGCAGTCAGCGGTCGATCCTTTGGTAGAAGGCGAAGAGGGAGATGCAGAGGAACTCTGGTGAGCTCTTGCATTCGTTATCTAAAGAATTCCTGAAATCAGAGACCCTAAATAGCCAGAAAAGGAGGTTTGGCTACCAGGTTAGGAGGATTGGCTACCAAGAGAGGTAAGAGCCTATCAGAAGGAGCCTCTGACGTCACCTGCTGGCACTGGCCACTCAGAGCATTACAGTGTGCCCCCAACACCTCTGTTTCCAAGATGGCAGAGGTCTGGGACACATTGGAGGAGCTCTGGACACCTCCCCTGGGAGGTACTGGCCAGGGGAGTGGTCAGTCCCCTTTCCTTTGTCCAGTTTCGTGCCAGAGCAGGGCTGGGGGATCCCTGAACCGGTGTAGACTGGCTTATGCAGAGATGGGCACCATCTGTGCCCATCAAAGCATTTCCAGAGGCTGGGGGAGGCTATTCCTCCCCAGCCCTTCACACCTATTTCTAAACAGAGAGGGTGTCACACCCTCTCTCAGAGGAAATCCTTTGTTCTGCCTTCCTGGGCCAGGGCTGCCTGGACCCCAGGAGGGCAGAAACCTGTCTGAGGGGTTGGCAGCAGCAGCAGCTGCAGTGGAGACCCCGGAAAGGCAGTTTGGCAGTACCCGTGTTTCTGCTAGAGACCCGGGGGATCATGGAATTGTCTCCCCAATGCCACAATAGCATTGGGGTGACAATTCCATGATCTTAGACATGTTACATGGCCATGTTCGGAGTTACCATTGTGACGCTATACATAGGTAGTGACCTATGTATAGTGCACACCTGTAATAGTGTCCCCGCACTCACAAAGTCTGGGAAATTTGCCCTGAACAATGTGGGGGCACCTTGGCTAGTGCCAGGGTGCCCACACACTAAGTAACTTTGCACCCAACCTTCACCAGGTGAAGTTTAGACATATAGGTGACTTATAAGTTACTTAAGTGCAGTGGTAAATGGCTGTGAAATAACGTGGACGTTATTTCACTCAGGCTGCACTGGCAGGCCTGTGTAAGAATTGTCAGATCTCCCTATGGGTGGCAAAAGAAATGTTGCAGCCCATAGGGATCTCCTGGAACCCCAATACCCTGGGTACCTCAGTACCATATACTAGGGAATTATCTGGGAGTTCCAGTATGCCAATGTGAATTGGTGAAATTGGTCACTAGCCTGTTAGTGACAATTTGGAAAGCAGAGAGAGCATAACCACTGAGGTTCTGGTTAGCAGAGCCTCAGTGAGACAGTTAGTCATCACACAGGGAACACATACAGGGCAAACACTTATGAGCACTGGGGCCCTGCCTGGCAGGGTCCCAGTGACACATAGACTAAAACAACATATATAAAGTGAAATATGGGGGTAACATGCCAGGCAAGATGGTACTTTCCTACAACCTCTCATCTGATGTGCCTGCTTGGGACTCATCATTTACAATAAGCATGTTAAATAGAAACTCTTTTGTAGGGTTCTTTCCCATCACTAAACCTCTGTCTAAGCAGAGACTCCTTAGGCTCTTGTAATTCAAACTGTCATAAGTTGTATTGACCATTTTAAGAGCTGAATCTACCACAGACATGATAGCAGAAAAGGTTTAGAGATAATGAGAAGGAAGAAAAAGTTTCAGAACTTTTTAAAGAACAGAGAACAAACCTTTTCTAACTTTTAGAAAACTTTTAGAATTTTAGAGAAACTTTTCAGAACTTTGTAAAAAGTTTTAGAGACTAAAAGCAAAACTTTTTGGTTAGGTGTACATACACTGAACTGTTTTGTATATGATTCTCTTATGAAAAGTACACAATGACAAAGTGGTAAGTAGTTACAAGTACTTATCCCAAAGCTGCACAACCAATGTAGGAGGCTGGCCTGGCGTGTAGTGGGTACCCGAGGTACTTACACCTTGTGCCTGGTCCAGTTATCCCTTATTAGTGTAGAAGAGGTATTTCTAGCATCTTAGGCTGATAGAAGGTAGCTATGGCAAATCAACTTTGGCTGAACTAGGAGACACGTAAAGCTCCTACTATACCTCTTATATCATATGCACAATATCATAAGAAAACACAATACACAGAGTTACTAAAAATAAAGGTACTTTATCTTTATGACAATATGCCAAGAGTATCTCAGTGAGTACCCTTTGTAAGAGGATAAGTTATATACACAAGATATATGTACACAAACCAAAATTATGTAAGTAATAGCAAGAAAAGTAATGCAAACAGTGTAGAATCACAATAGGTTGCAATGGGAGCACATAGGTATAGGGCAACACAAACCATATACTCCAAAAGTGGAATGCGAACCACGAATGGACCCCAGACCTATGTGACCTTGAAGAGGGTCGCTGGGACTGTAAGAAAACAGTGAGGGTTAGAAAAATACCCCACCCCAAGACGCTGAAAAGTAGGAGTAAAATGCACCTACTACCCTCAGAGAGCACAGAAGTCGTGATGGATTCTGCAGGAAGAACAAACACCAGCAATGCAACAACAGTGGATTTACAGACCTGAGTACCTGTAAGACAAGGGAACAAAGTCCAATAGTCGCGAAACTGTCGAGAGTGGGCAGGAGCCCAGGAAATGCCAGCTGAGGGTGCAAGGAAGCTGCCACCGGTTGGAAGAAGCTTGGAGTTCTGCAAGAAAGAAGAGGACTACGGACTTCTCCTTTGGAAGACGGATGTCTCACGTTGCGATGAAGCTTGCAGAGGTGTTCCCATGCAGAAAGACCGCAAACAAGCCTTGCTAGCTGCAAGGGTTATGATAGAGGTTTTTGGGTGCTGCTGTAGCCCGGAAGGGACCAGGATGTCGCCACTTGGATGAGGAGACAGAGGAGGTGCCCAGCAACTCAGGGAGCCCTCACAGAAGCAGGCAGCATCCGCAGAAGTACCATAATAGGCACTTAGAAGAAAAATGAACCGGAGTCCACGCAAAGTCACAAAAGGGAGTCCCACGACACCGGAGTTCAACTCAGAAGGTTGTGTACTGCAGGAAGGAGTGCCAGGGACCCAGGCTTGGCTGTGCAGGAAGGAAATCCTGGAAGAGTGCACAGGAACCGGAGCAGCTGCAAATCACGCAGTACACAGCTCTGCAGTCTAGCGTGGGGAGGCAAGGACTTACCTCCACCAAACTTGGACTGAAGAGTCACTGGACTGTGGGAGTCACTTGGACAGAGTCGCTGCGTTCCAGGGACCACGCTCGTCAGGATGAGAGGGGACCCAGAGGACCAGTGTTGCAGTCTTTTGGTGCCTGCGTTAGCAGGGGGAAGATTCAGTCGACCCACAGGAGATTTCTTCGGAGCTTCTGGGGCAGGGTGAAGGCAGGCTACCCCCAGAGCATGCACCTCCAGGAAACAGTTGAGAAAGCTGGCAGGATTAGGCGCTACAATGTTGCTGGTAGTCGTCTTGCTACTTTGTTGTGGTTTTGCAGGCGTCCTGAGCAGTCAGCGGTCGATCCTTTGGTAGAAGGCGAAGAGGGAGATGCAGAGGAACTCTGGTGAGCTCTTGCATTCGTTATCTAAAGAATTCCTGAAATCAGAGACCCTAAATAGCCAGAAAAGGAGGTTTGGCTACCAGGTTAGGAGGATTGGCTACCAAGAGAGGTAAGAGCCTATCAGAAGGAGCCTCTGACGTCACCTGCTGGCACTGGCCACTCAGAGCATTACAGTGTGCCCCCAACACCTCTGTTTCCAAGATGGCAGAGGTCTGGGACACATTGGAGGAGCTCTGGACACCTCCCCTGGGAGGTACTGGCCAGGGGAGTGGTCAGTCCCCTTTCCTTTGTCCAGTTTCGTGCCAGAGCAGGGCTGGGGGATCCCTGAACCGGTGTAGACTGGCTTATGCAGAGATGGGCACCATCTGTGCCCATCAAAGCATTTCCAGAGGCTGGGGGAGGCTATTCCTCCCCAGCCCTTCACACCTATTTCTAAACAGAGAGGGTGTCACACCCTCTCTCAGAGGAAATCCTTTTTTCTGCCTTCCTGGGCTGGGGCTGCCCAGACCCCAGGGGGGCAGAAGCCTGTCTGAGGGGTTGTCAGCAGCAGGAGCTGCAGTGCAAACCCTGAAAAGGCAGTTTGGCAGTACCCGGGTTCTGTGCTAGAGACCCAGGGGATCATGGAATTGTCCCTCCAATACCAGAATGGTATTGGGGTGACAATTCCATAATCTTAGACATGTTACATGGCCATGTTCGGAGTTACCATTGTGACGCTATACATAGGTGGTGACCTATGTATAGTGCACGCGTGTAATGGTGTCCCCGCACTCACAAAGTCTGGGGAATTTGCTCTGAACAATGTGGGGGCACCTTGGCTAGTGCCAGGGTGCCCACACACTAAGTAACTTTGCACCCAACCTTCACCAGGTGAAGGTTAGACATATAGGTGACTTATAAGTTACTTAAGTGCAGTGGTAAATGGCTGTGAAATAACGTGGACGTTATTTCACTCAGGCTGCACTGGCAGGCCTGTGTAAGAATTGTCAGAGCTCCCTATGGGTGGCAAAAGAAATGCTCCAGCCCATAGTGATCTCCTGGAACCCCAATACCCTGGGTACCTCAGTACCATATACAAGGGAATTATATGGGTGTACCAGTATGCCTATGTGAATTGGTAAATTTAGTCACTAGCCTGTTAGTGACAAATTTGGAAAGCAGAGAGAGCATAACCACTGTGGTTCTGGTTAGCAGAGCCTCAGTGAGACAGTTAGGCATTACACAGGGAACACATATAGGCCACAAACTTATGATCACTGGGGTCCTGGCTAGCAGGTTCCCAGTGACACATAACAAACACACTTACAACATAGGGTTTTCACTATGAGCCCCGGGCCCTGGCTAGCAGGATCCCAGTGACACAGTGAAAACACCCTGACATATACTCACAAACATGCCAAAAGTGGGGGTAATGAGGCTAGAAAGAGGCTACTTTCCTACAGTCTGCCCCCTAGCAGGGCTCCTAGTAATGCTTGTAGTAAAGGAGGTTCCCATCACAGTAGGGCATCCTTTATTCCTAGAGGCCAAGTTACCAGGGTCCAGACATTTAGGGACAGGTCCCCCTCTGAAGTTTCCAATTTGTCTTCTGTGTCAAAGCATTCCCAACCCACCCACCCTGAGGATAACTTGTCAAAAAGTTGAGGGTTGAAGTGATCAGACTGAAGCTTAAACAGCAACACCTGGCCTTAGATAGGGATTCTCTAGACATTGAGAAGGAAAGACAGAGGTTGGGGTTAGGACCCCATGGTGGCAGCAGCAGTATATCTGATAGTAATCCTGTTAGAGTGCATGATTCCAGGAATCTGCACAAGATAGTCCCCCCTTACAAGGAGGGAGATGACATCAACAAGTGGTTTGCTGCACTTGAGAGGGCCTGTATGGTACAGGGAGTCCCTCAAAGGCAGTGGGCTGCTATTTTGTGGCTATCTTTCAATGGAAAGGGTAGGGATAGGCTCCTTACTGTTACAGAAAGTGAAGCTAACAATTACACAGTATTGAAGGATGCACTCTTGGATGGATTTGGCTTAACCACTGAACAATGCAGGATTAAGTTCAGAGACACCAGAAAAGAGTCCTCTCAAGACTGGACAGATTTTGTGGACTGTTCAGTGAAGGCCTTGGAAGGGTGGTTACATGACAGTAAGGTATCTGACTATGAAAGCCTGTATAATCTTATTCTGAGAGAGCATATTCTGAATAACTGTGTGTCTGATTTGTTGCACCAATACCTAGTGGACTCGGATCTGACCTCTCCCCAAGAATTGGGAAAGAAGGCAGACAAGTGGGTCAGAACAAGGGTGAACAGAAAGGTTCATACAGGGGGTGACAAGGATGGCAAGAAGAAGGATGGTAAGTCTTCTGACAAGGGTGGGGACAAAAGTAAGCATACTGAGTCTTCATCAGGGCCCACAAAAATCCTCTGGTGGGGGTGGTGGGTCCAAATCCTCTTCTAATAATCAACCTAAAAAGCCTTGGTGTTATTTGAGTAAAGTCAAAGGCCATTGGGCAACTGATTCCAGTTGTCCAAAGAAAAACACCAAACCTCCCACTACCACAACCCCTGCTGCAAATTCTAGTGCCCCTACTAATAGCAGTGGTGGTGGGAAACCAACTAATAGCCAATCTAAGGGTGTAGCTGGGCTCACTATTGGCAATGTAGTTGGGGTTGGTCTTGTTAGGGAGACCACAGAGGCTGTTTTAGTCTCTGAAGGTGCCATTGATTTGGCCACCTTGGTTGCTTGTCCCCTTAATATGGATAAGTACAAGCAACTTCCCCTAATAAATGGTGTTGAGGTTCAGGTCTACAGGGACACAGGAGCCAGTGTAACTATGGTGATAGAAAAAATGGTCCACCCTGAACAGCATCTACTTAGTCAGCAGTACCAAGTGACAGACGCTCACACCAACACTCTTAGCCACCCCATGGCTGTTGTGAATCTCAACTGGGGGGGGGGGGGTTTACTGGTCCAAAAAAAGTTGTGGTTGCCTCAGATTTACCTATAGACTGTCTACTAGGGAATGATTTAGAGCATGGGTACTCGCAAACATTTTCCCGGGGGCCAAAAAGTTTGGTCTGTGATGCGCCTGGGGGCCGCATTAATGCCAGGGCAGTGGCGGTCAAGTGGGGTGGCTTGGGGGATTGGTTTCAAGATAGGTGTAGGAGAAGCAAATTATATACATCTAGTGGCTGAAATAAACAATGGGAAACCAGAAAACCTGAAATGAATCCCGGCTTACCCACTTTTCCAAATTGTGTGATCCTAGGCAATTGTTTAGTCTCACTTTCCCTCCTTTTTTGGATTATCACATTTAAGATGACCTCGAAATACATGATTTATGGTGTGCGCTTGTCGAAACCTGCTTCTATGTTTGATTTAATAAACTATAATGTTGTTAATGTATGATAGGAACCCAGGCCACCCATAAAGTGCACATACAAAGTGACTTGCTTTTTTAACTTTCTATTAGTGGTGTTCTCAGGGTAAGGGAAATAATTAATGTTTCAAAATTTATGTTTCCAAATGTATGTTTGAAAACTATCACTTTTAAAGGAATACATCTCAATGCACTGATAAAATATTTTTTACTAAGGCAAAAAGGTTCTGCATGTTATCTAAATCCTTAGTTACTTCCTTTCTTTAACACCAATTAAGTTTGAAATAAATGATTGTGTGTGTATTTAATATTTTCATTGTTAGTGCTGAGTTGAGCAAACACCTGCCCAGTGCTCCTGTTGCCCAAGGGGCCGCATGTAAAGGTCAGAGGGGCTGCATGAGGCCCGCGGGCCGTACTTTGAGTATCCATGATTTAGAGACATCAGCTTAGTCAGAAGTGGAGTTGGAGGCTCATGCAGCAATGCTGGGCATTCCTGGGTGTATTTTTGCTTTAACCAGGGCTCAGGCCAAAAAGCAAAAATGACAGGGTAAGTTGGATCCTGAAAGAATGGACAAAGTGCTCCCTAAAGCTAGGGGTAGCAAGGGTAAATCCCTACCCACTATCCCTCCATCTACAGATGATTCCCTTTCTGAGGAAGAGGAATTCCTCCCTGTGCAGAACCTTCACAAGATGAGCTGGCAGCAGACACTGCTGAGCTTTTGGGTGGAGGGGAGCCTGCCAAGGAAGAGCTGAGTGTCGCACAGCAAACCTGTCCCACATAAGAGGGTCTCAGACAGCAAGCTGTCAAACAGAAAAATGGGGATGTCAGTGACAGCCATAGAGTTTACTGGGAGGACAACCTCTTGTACACAGAGGCAAGGGACCCAAAACCTCGAGCACCAGCCAGGAGATTGGTCATTCCCCTGCAGTACAGAGAGTTCCTTCTAACTCTTGCACATGACTTTCCTTTGGCTGGGCATTTGGGCCAGATCAAAACATGGGAAAGACTTGTCCCCTTGTTTCACTGGCCTAGGATGTCAGAGGACACTAAAGATTTTTGCAAGTCTTGTGTGACCTGCCAAGCCAATGGCAAGACTGGTGGTACTCCAAAGGCCCCTCTAATTCCACTTACTGTGGTTGGGGTGCCCATTGAAAGGGTAGGGGATGACATAGTTGGCCCCCTTGACCCTCCTACTGCTTCAGGCAATAGGTTACTCTTGGTGGTTGTGGACCATGCCACAAGATATCCTGAAGCAATTCCTCTAAGGACCACTACAGCCCCTGCAGTGGCAGAGGCCCTCCTGGGAATCTTTTCCAGGGTGGATCTCCCTAAAGAGGTAGTATCAGACAGAGGTAGCAACTTCATGGCTGCATACTTGAAAGCAATGTGGAAGGAGTGAGGTGTTACCTACAAGTTCACCACTCCTTACCATCCACAGACTAATGGACTGGTAGAGAGGTTTAATAAAACTCTCAAAGGTATGATAATGGGACTCCCTGAAAAACTCAGGAGGAGATGGGATGTCCTGTTATACCTTGCCTCCTTTTTGCTTACAGGGAGGTACCCCAGAAAGGAATGGGCTTCAGCCCCTTTGAACTCCTCTTTGGGCACCCTGTAAGAGGTCCACTCACTCTTGTGAAGGAGGGTTGGGAACAACCTTTAAAAGCTCCTAAACAGGACATAGTGGATTATCTACTTGGCCTAAGATCCAGATTGGATGAGTACATGAAAAAGGCCAGTAAAAACCTTCAGGCCAGCCAGGAGCTGCAAAAGCAATGGCATGACCAGAACGCTGTTCTGATCCAGTACCAACCAGGACAGAAGGTGTGGGTATTGGAGCCTGTGGCCCCAAGAGCACTCCAGGACAAATGGAGTGGACCCCATCTAATTGTTGAAAAGAAGGGTGAGGTTACCTATTTGGTAGACCTGGGCACTGCCAGGAGTCCCCTTAGGGTGATTCATGTCAACCACCTAAAACCCTACTATGACAGAGCTGATCTCACCCTGCTCATGGCAACAGTTGAAGGACAGGAAGAAGAGAGTGACCCTCTCCCTGATCTCTTCTCCACCACTGAAGCAGAGGCCTTAATGGAGGCAGTAGTTTTAGCAGATTGTCTGACTGCAGAACAGAAAGACAACTGCATCAATCTCCTAAGCCCATTTTCAGACCTCTTTTCACTTGTACCAGGTACAACATCCTGGTGTGAACATACAATTTACACTGGAGACAGCCTGACTGTCAAAAGTAAGATTTAATGGCAGCCTGACCATGTCAGAGATACTGCATTAAACAAGAGGTGCAGAAAATGTTGGATCTGGGAGTGATTGAGCCTTCTGAAAGCCTATGGGCTAGCCCAGTGGTGCCTGTACCAAAGCCTCACACAAAAGATGGAAAAAGGGAGATGAGGTTTTGTGTACACTACAGAGGTCTCAATCAGGTAACAAAAACTGATGCTCACCCTATACCCAGGGCAGAAGAGCTCATTGATACACTGGCATTTGCCAAGTATCCTAGCACTTTTGATTTGACTGCAGGATATTGGCAGATCAAATTGGCAGAAGATGCTAAACCCAAGACTGCATTTTCAACTATAGGAGGGCACTACCAATTTACAGTGATGCCCTTTGGTTTGAAAAGTGCACCTGCCACTTTTCAGAGGTTGGTGAACACAGTCCTGCAAGGGTTGGAGGCTTTCAGTGCAGCATATCTCGATGATATTGCTGTATTTAGCTCCACCTGGGATGAGCACCTGGTCCACCTTTGGAAAGTTTTGGAGGCCCTGCAAAAGGCAGGCCTCACTATCAAGGCCTCAAAGTGCCAGATAGGGCAGGGTAAGGTGGTTTATCTGGGACACCTGGTAGGTGGAGAACATATTGCACCACTACAGGGGAAAATCCAGACAATCATGGATTGGGTTCCCCGTACAACTCAGACCCAAGTGAGAGCCTTCTTAGGCCTCACAGGGTATTACAGGAGATTCATAAAAAATTATGGCTCCATAGCAGCCCCTCTTAATGATCTCACAAGTAAGAAAATGCCTAAGAAGGTATTATGGACAGCTAGCTGTCAGAAAGCTTTTGAGGACCTCAAACAGGCCATGGACTCTGCACCTGTCCTAAAAAGCCCATGTTACTCCAAGAAATGTATTGTTCAAACTGATGCATCTGAATTAGGGGTAGGGGCAGTCTTATCACAACTGAATTCTGAGGACCAGATCACCAGTTGCTTTTATCAGCAGAAGGTTGACCCCTGGAGAAAAGCGTTGGTCTGCCATAGAGAGGGAGGCCTTTGCTGTGGTCTGGGCACTGAAAATGTTGAGGCCATACCTGTTTGGCACTCACTTTATTGTTCAGACAGACCACAAACCTCTACTTTGACTAAAACAAATGAAAGGTGAAAACCCTAAATTGTTGAGGTGGTCCATATCTCTACAGGGAATGGACTATACAGTGGAACATAGACCTGGGAGTACCCACTCCAATGCAGATGGACTCTCCAGATATTTCCACTTAGACAATGAAGACTCATCAGGTCATGGCTAGTCCTATTGTCTTTCGTTTGGAGAGGGGGGGTTGTGTAGCAAAGTACCATCTTGCCTGGCATGGTACCCCCATATTTCACTGTATGTATGTTGTTTTAGTCCTTGTGTCACTGGGACCTTGCCAGGCAGGGCCCCAGTGCTGATAGTATGTGCCCTGTATGTGTTCCCTGTGTGATGCCTAACTGTCTCACTGAGGCTCTGCTAACCAGAACCTCAGTGGTTATGCTCTGTCTGCTATCCAAATTTGTCACTAACAGGCTAGTGACTAAATTCACCAATTCACATTGGATTCACATTGGCATACGGGTACACCCATATAATTCCCTTTTATATGGTACTGACGTACCCAGGGTATTGGCGTTCCAGGAGATCCCTATGGGATGCAGCATTTCTTTTGCCACCCATAAGGAGCTCTGACAATTCTTACACAGGCCTGCCACTGCAGCCTGTGTGAAATAACGTCCACGTTATTTCACAGCCATTTACCACTGCACATAAGTAACTTATAAGTCACCTATATGTCTAACCTTCACTTAGTGAAGGTTGGGTGCAAAGTTACTTAGTGTGTGGGCACCCTGGCACTAGCCAAGGTGCCCCCACATCGTTCAGGGCAAATTCCCCGGACTTTGTGAGTGCGGGGACACCATTACACGTGTGCACTATACATAGGTCACTACCTGTAGGAGGCTGGCCTGGCTTGTAGCGGGTACCAGAGGTACTTACACCTTGTGCCAGGTCCAGTTATCCCTTATTAGGGTAGAAGAGGTGTTTCTAGCAGCTTAGGCTGATAGAAGGTAGCTATGGCAAAGCAGCTTAGGCTGAACTAGGAGACATGTAAAGCTCCTACTATACCACTGGTGTCATATGCACAATATCATAAGAAAACACAATACACAGATATACTAAAAATAAAGGTACTTTATTTTTATGACAATATGCCAAAAGTATCTCAGTGAGTACCCTCAGTATGAGGATGAGAAATATACACAAGATATATGTATACAATACCAAAATTATGCAGTAATAGCAAAAGGAAGTAATGCAAGCAGTGTAAAGTTACAATAGATTGCAATAGGAGCACATAGGTATAGGGGCAACACAAACCATATACTCCAAAAGTGGAATGCGAACCACGAATGGACCCCAAACCTATGTGAGCTTGTAGAGGGTTGCTGGGACTGTAACAAAACAGTGAGGGTTAGAAAAGTAGCCCACCCCAAGACCCTGTAAGGTAGGTGTAAAGTGCACCTACAACCCCCAGAGAGCACAGAAGTCGTGATAGGGGGATTCTGCAAGGAAAACCAAGACCAGCAATGCAACAACAGTGGATTTCCGGACCTGAGTACCTGTAAGACAAGGGGACCAAGTCCAAGAGTCGCGACAGTGTCGAGAGTGGGCAGGAGCTCAGGAAATGGCAGCTGAGGGTGCAAGGATGCTGCCACCGGATGGAAGAAGCTTGGTGTTTTGCAAGAACGAAGAGGACTAGGAACTTCCCCTTTGGAGGATGGATGTCCCACGTCGCGAAGAAGCTTGCAGAGGTGTTCCCACACAGAAAGACCGCAAACAAGCCTTGCTAGCTGCAAGGGTCGCGGTTAGGCTTTTTGGATGCTGCTGTGGCCCAGGAAGGACCAGGATGTAGCCACTTGGATGAGGAGACAGAGGGGACGCCCAGCAAGTCATGGAGCCCTCACAGAAGTACTGCAACAGGCACTTAGAAGAGGAGTGAACCGGAGTCCACGCGAAGTCAGAAAAGGGAGTCCCACGATGCCGGAGGACAACTCAGAAGGTTGTGCACTGCAGGTTAGAGTGTCGGGGACCCAGGCTTGGCTGTGCACAAAGGAAATCCTGTAAGAGTGCACAGGAGCCAGAGCAGCTGCAAATCATGCGGTACCCAGCAATGTAGTCTAGCGTGGGGAGGCAAGGACTTACCTCCACCAAACTTGGACTGAAGAGTCACTGGACTGTGGGAGTCACTTGGGCAGAGTTGCTGAGTTCCAGGGACCAAGCTCGTCGTGCTGAGAGGGGACCCAGTGGACTGCTGATGCAGTCTTTTGTTGCCTGCGATTGCAGGGGGAAGATTCCGTCGACCCACTGGAGATTTCTTCAGAGCTCCTGGTGCAAGAAGGAGGCAGGCTACCCCCAGAGCATGCACCACCAGGAAACAGTTGAGAAAGCCGTCAGAATGAACCGATACAAGGTTGCAGTAGTCGTCTTTGCTACTTTGTTGCGGTTTTGCAGGCGTCCTGAGCAGTCAGCGGTCGATCCTTTGGCAGAAGGTGAAGAGGGAGATGCAGAGGAACTCTGGTGAGCTCTTGCATTCGGTATCTGAAGAATTCACCAAAGCAGAGACCCTAAATAGCCAGAAAAGGAGGTTTGGCTACCTAGGAAGGAGGATTGGCTACTAAGAGAGGTAAGAGCCTATCAGAAGGAGTCTCTGACATCACCTGCTGGCACTGGCCACTCAGGGCAGTCCAGTGTGCCAGCAACACCTCTGTTTCCAAGACGGCAGAGGTCTGGGGCACACTGGAGGAGCTCTGGGCACCTCCCCTTGGAGGTGAAGGTTAGGGGAGTGGTCACTCCCCTTTCCTTTGTCCAGTTTCGCGCCAGAGCAGGTCTGGGGGGTCCCTAAACCGGTGTAGACTGGCTTATGCAGAGATGGGCAGCATCTGTGCCCATCAAAGCATTTCCAGAGGCTGGGGGAGGCTACTCCTCCCCAGCCATCACACCTATTTCCAAAGGGAGAGGGTGTCACACCCTCTCTCAGAGGAAATCCTTTGTTCTGCCTTCCTGGGCCAGGGCTGCCTGGACCCCAGGAGGGCAGAAACCTGTCTGAGGGGTTGGCAGCAGCAGCAGCTGCAGTGGAGACCCCGGAAAGGCAGTTTGGCAGTACCCGTGTTTCTGCTAGAGACCCGGGGGATCATGGAATTGTCTCCCCAATGCCACAATAGCATTGGGGTGACAATTCCATGATCTTAGACATGTTACATGGCCATGTTCAGAGTTACCATTTTGACGCTATACATAGGTAGTGACCTATGTATAGTGCACGCATGTAATGTTGTCCCCGCAATCACAAAGTACGGGGAATTTGCCCTGAACAATATGGGGGCACCTTGGCTACTGCCAGGGTGCCCACACACTAAGTAAATTTGCACCCAACCTTCACCAGGTGAATGTTAGACATATAGGTGACTTATAAGTTACTTAAGTGCAGTGGTAAATGGCTGTGAAATAACGTGGACATTATTTCACTCAGGCTGCACAGGCAGGCCTGTGTAAGAATTGTCAGATCTCCCTATGGGTGGCAAAAGAAATGCTTCAGCCCACAGGGATCTCCTGGAACCCCAATTCCCTGGGTACCTCAGTACCATATACTAGGGAATTATATGGGTGTTCCAGTATGCCAATGTGAATTGGTGAAATTGGTCACTAGCCTGTTAGTGACAATTTGGAAAGCAGAGAGAGCATAACCACTGAGGTCCTCAGTGAGACACCTAGGCATCACACAGGGAACACATACACGGCACATACTTATGAGCACTCGGGCCCTGCCTGGCAGGGTCCCAGTGACACAGAGACTAAAACAACATATAGACAGTGAAATATGGGGGTAACATGCCAGGCAAGATGGTACTTTCCTACACAACCCCCCCAAACGAAGGACAATCAGACTAGCCATGACCTGATGAGTCTTCATTGTCTAAGTGGAAATATCTGGAGAGTCCATCTGCATTGGAGTGGGTACTCCCAGGTCTATGTTCCACTGTATAGTCCATTCCCTGTAGAGATATGGACCACCTCAACAATTTAGTGTTTTCACCTTTCATTTGTTTTAGCCAAAGTAGAGGTTTGTGGTCTGTATGAACAATGAAGTGAGTGCCAAACAGGTATGGCCTCAACTTCTTCAGTGCCCAGACCACAGCAAAGGCCTCCCTCTCTATGGCAGACCAACGCTTTTCTCTAGGGGTCAACCTCCTGCTGATAAAAGCAACAGGTTGATCCTGGCCCTCAGAATTGAGTTGTGATAAGACTGCCCCTACCCCTAATTCAGATGCATCAGTTTGAACAATGAATTTCTTGGAGTAACATGGGCTTTTTAGGACAGGTGCAGTGCACATAGTCTGTTTGAGCTCCTCAAAAGCTTTCTGACAGCTAGCTGTCCACAATACCTTTTTAGGCATCTTCTTGCTAGTGAGATCATTAAGTGGGGCTGCAATGGAGCCATAGTTTTTAATGAATCTCAGGTAATACCCGGTGAGGCCTAGGAAGGCTCTCATCTGGGTCTGTGTTGTAGGGGGAACCCAATCCATGATTGTCTGGATTTTCCCCTGAAGTGGTGCAATCTGTTCGCCACCTACCAGGTGTCCCAGATAAACCACCTTTCCCTGCCCTATCTGCCACTTTGAAGCCTTGATAGTGAGGCCTGCCTTCTACAGGGCCTCCAAAACTTTCCACAGGTGGACCAGGTGATCATCCCAGGTGGAGCTAAAGACAGCTATATCTTCTAGATATGCTGCACTAAAAGCCTCCAACCCTTGCAGGACTGTATTCACCAACCTCTGAAAAGTGGCAAGTGCATTTTTCAAACCAAAGGGCATTACTGTGAATTGGTAGTGCCCTCCTATAGTAGAAAATGCAGTTTTTGCTTTAGCATCCTCTGCCTATTTGATCTGCCAATACCCTGCAGTCAAATCAAAGGTGCTTAGATACTTGGCAGATGCCAGTGTATCTATGAGCTCATCTGCCCTGGGTATAGGGTGAGCATCAGTTTTTGTCACCTGGTTGAGACCTCTGTAATCTCTACAAAACCTCATCTCCCTTTTTCCATCTTTTGAGTGAGGCTTTGGTACAAGCACCACAGGAGAGGCCCATGGGATTTCAGAAGGTTCAACCACTCCTAAGTCAAGCATTTTTTGAACTTCTTGCTTTATGCAGTCTCTGACATGGTCAGGCTGCCTATAGATGTTACTTTTGACAGGCATGCTGTCTCCAGTGTCAATTGTGTGTTCACACCAAGATGTGGTGCCTGGCACAGTTGAAAAGAGTTCAGAAAACTGACCAAGGAGATTTATGCAGTTGTCTTTCTGTTCTGCAGTAAGACAGTCTGCCAAAACTACTCCTTCCACTAGAGCATCCTCTTCTGTGGAGGAGAAGAGATCAGGGAGAGGGTCACTCTCTTCTTCCTGTTCCTCATCTGTTGCCATGAGCAGGGTGAGATCAGCCCTGTCATAGTAGGGTTTTAGGCAGTTGACATGAATCACGCTAAGGGGACTCCTGGTAGTGCCTAGGTCAACCAAGTAGGTGACCTCGTCCTTCTTTTCAACAATGAGATGGGGTCCACTCCAATTGTCCAGGAGTGCTCTTGGGACCACAGGCTCCAATACCCACACCTTCTGTCCTGGTTGGTACTGAATCAGAACAGCCTTCTGGTCATCCCATTGCTTTTGGAGCTCTTGGCTGGCCTGAAGGTTTTTACTGGCCTTTTCCATGTACTCCGCCATTCTGGATCTTAGGCCAAGTACATAGTCCACTATATCTTGCTTAGGAGCTTTTAAAGGTTGTTCCCAACCCTCCTTCACAAGTGTTAGTGGACCTCTTACAGGGTGCCCAAAGAGGAGTTCAAAGGGGCTGAAGCCCACTCCTTTCTGGGGTACCTCCCTGTAAGCAAAAAGGAGGGAAGGTAACAGGACATCCTATCTCCTCCTGAGTTTTTCAGGGAGTCTCATTATCATTCCTTTTAGAGTTTTATTAAACCTCTCTACCAGTCCATTTGTCTGTGGATGATAAGGTGGGGTGAATTTGTATGTTACACCACATTCCTTCCACAAAGCCTTCAAGTATGCAGACATAAAGTTGCTACCCCTGTCTGATACAACCTCTTTTGGAAAACCCACCCTGGAAAAGATTCCCAGGAGGGCTTTTGCCACTGCAGGTGCTCTAGTGGTCCTTAGAGGAATTGCTTCAGGATATCTTGTGGCATGGTCCACAACCACCAAGATAAACCTATTGCCTGAAGCAGTAGGAGAGTCAAGATGGCCAACTATGTCAACCCCTACCCTTTCAAAGGGAACCCCAACCACAGGAAGTGGAATAAGGGGAGCCTTTGGAGTGCCACCAGTCTTGCCACTGGCTTGGCAGGTCACGCAAGACTTACAAAAATCTTTTGTGTCCTCTGACATCCTAGGACAGTGAAACAGGGGGACAAGACTTTCCCATGTTTTAATCTGGCCCAAATGCCCAGCTAAGGGAAAGTCATGTGCCAGAGTTAGGAGGAACTCTCTGTACTGCAGGGGAATGACCAATCTCCTGGCTGCTCCAGGTTTTGGGTCTCTTGCCTCTGTGTACAAGAGGTTGTCCTCCCAGTAAACTCTATGTGAGTCACTGACATCCCCATTTTGCTGCTTGACAGCTTGCTGTCTGAGACCCTCTAATGTGGGACAGGATTGCTGTGCCACACTCAACTCTTCCCTGGCAGGCTCCCCTCCACCCAAAAGCTCAGCAGTGTCTGCTGCCAGCTCCTCTTGTGAAGGTTCTGCACAGGGAGGACATTCTTCTTCCTCAGAAGTTGAATCATCTGTAGAGGGAGGTATAGTGGGTAGGGATTTACCCTTGCTACCCCTAGCTTTAGGGAGCACTTGGTCCATTGTTCCAGGATCCAAGTCTCCCTGTCCTTTTTGCTTTTTGGCCTGAGCCCTAGTTAAAGAAAAAATATATGCCCAGGAATGCCCAGCATTGCTGCATGAGCCTCCAACTCCACTTCTGCCCAAGCTGATGTCTCTAAATCATTCCCTAGTAGACACTCTACAGGTAAATCTGAGACAACCACAACTTTCTTTGGACCAGTAACCCCCCCAGTTGAGATTCACAACAGCCATGGGGTGGCTAAGAGTGTTGTTATGAGCGTCTGTCACTTGGTACTGGTGACCAAGTAGGTGTTGTTCAGGGTGTGCCAGTTTCTCTATCACCATGGTAACACTGGCACCTGTGTCCCTGTAGGCCTGAACCTCAACACCATTGATTAGGGGAAGTTGCTTGTACTTATCCATATTAAGGGGACAAGCAACCAAGGTGGCCAAATCAATGGCACCTTCAGAGACTAACACAGCCTCTGTAGTCTCCCTAACAAGACCAACCCCAACTAAATTACCAAAAGTGAGCCCAGCTACTCCCTTGGATTGGCTATTGGTAGGTTTGCTCCCACCACCACTGCTATTACTAGGGGCACTAGAGGTTGCAGTAGGGGTTGTGGTAGTGGGAGGTTTGGTGTTTTTCTTTGGACAACTGGCATCAGTTGTCCAATGGCCTTTTACTTTACATAAATAACACCAAGGCTTTTTTGAAGAGGATTTGGACCCCCCACCAGAGTGTTTTTGTGGGCCTGATGAAGACTCATTTTAAGATGTGTCCCCACCCTTGTCAGAAGACTTACCATCCTTCTTCTTGCCATCCTTGTCACCCCCTGTATGAACTTTTCTGTTCACTCTTGTTCTGACCCATTTGTCTGCCTTCTTTCCCAATTCTTGGGGAGAGGTCAGATGTGAGTCCCCTAGATATTGGTGCAACAAGTCAGACACACAGTTATTCAGAATATGCTCTCTCAGAATAAGATTATACAGGCTTTCATGGTCAGAAACTTTACTGCCATGTAACCTCCCCTCCAAGGCCTTCACTGAACAGTCAACAAAGTCTATCCAGTCTTGTGAGGACTCTTTTCTGGTGTCTCTGAACTTAATCCTGTATTGTTCAGTGGTTAAGCCAAATCCATCCAAGAGTGCATCCTTCAAAACTGCAAATGTATTGGCATCACTTTCTCTAACAGTAAGGAGCCTATCCCTACCCTTTCCATTGAAAGATAGCCAAAGAATAGCAGCCCACTGCCTTTGAGGGACCCCCTGTACCATACAGGCCCCATCAAGTGCAGCAAACCACTTGTTAATGTCATCCCCCTCCTTGTAAGGGCGAACTATCTTGTGCAGATTCCTGGAATCATGCTCTTTCACAGAATTACTATCAGGAATACTGCTGCTGCCACCATGGGGTCGAAATCCCCAATCTTTGTCTCTCCTTCTCCAGGTCTAGGGATTCCCCGTCTAGAGCCAGCTGTTGCTGTTTAAGCTTAAGCCAGGTCTCTTCCACTCTCAACTTTTTGAGTTCCCTTTCTAACATGTTGTCTTCAGGGTGGGTGGGTTGGGAATGCTTGGACACTGAGGATATATTGGAACCAACAGAGGGAGACCTGTCCCTAACAGCTTGCACTCTAACAACTTAGCCTCCAGGAAAAAAAGAATCACTACAATGATGGGAGCTCCCATTACTACCAACATTACTAGGTGGTCTGCTAAGGGGCAGATTTGGAATAGAACCCTCCACACCTCCCTCAAGGGGTTCCCCTGAGTCAGAGTGTGAGCTATCTACCATCTTCTCAATTGAAGTGCCAGCTAGGGACATATCATTCTCAATCAGCAGGTTAAATAGAAATTCTCTTGAAGGATTCTTTCCTATCACTAAACCTCTATCAATGCAGAGACTCCTTAGGCTCTTAAAGTTTAGATTGTCATAAGTAGTATTGACCATTTTAAGAGAAGTTCTTACATCAGACATGATAGAAGAAGGTTTAGAGACAGTGAGAAGAGAGAAAAAGTTTCAGGACTTTTTAAAGAACATGAAAAAAAAGCTTTTTCAAACTTTTTAAAACTTTTAGAAAGTTTAGGAGTACTTTTCAGCACTTAGCAGAAAGTGTAAGAGGAGAAAAGCAACACTTTTTGGTTAGGTGTACATACACTGAACTTGTTTTGTATATTTTTCTGTTATGAAAAGTACAAAATGACAAAGTGGTAGGTAGTTACAAGTACTTATCCCACCGCTTCACAACCAATGTAGGAGGCTGGCCTGGCTTGAAGTGGTACCAGAGGTACTTACACCTTGTGCCAGGTCCAGTTATCCCTTAATAGTGTAGAAGAGGTGTTTCTAGCAGCTTAGGCTGATAGAAGGTAGCTATGGCAAAGCAGCTTAGGCTGAACTAGGAGACATGTAAAGCTCCTACTATACCACTGGTGTCATATGCACAATATCATAAGAAAACACAATACACAGATATACTAAAAATAAAGGTACTTCATTTTTATGACAATATGCCAAAAGTATCTCAGTGAGTTCCCTCAGTATGAGGATGAGAAATATACACAAGATATATGTACACAATACCAAAATTATGCAGTAATAGGAAAAGGAAGTAATGCAAGCAGTGTAAAGGTACAATAGATTGCAATAGGGGCAACACAAACCTTATACTCCAAAAGTGGAATGCGAACCACGAATGGACCTCAAACCTATGTGAGCTTGTAGAGGGTAGCTGGGACTGTAAGAAAACAGTGAAGTTTAAAAAAATAGCCCACCCCAAGACCCTGTAAGGTAGGTGTAAAGTGCACCTGCAACCCCCAGAGAGCACAGAAGTCGTGATAGGGGGATTTTGCAAGGAAAACCAACACCAGCAATGCAACAACAGTGGATTTCTGTACCTGAGTACCTGTAAGACAAGGGGACCAAGTCCAAGAGTCGCGACAGTGTCGAGAGTGAGCAGGAGCACAGGAAATGCCAGCTGAGGGTGCAAGGAAGCTGCCACCGGATGGAAGAAGCTTGGTGTTTTGCAAGAACGAAGAGGACTAGGAACTTCCCCTTTGGGGGATGGATGTCCGACGTCGTGAAGAAGCTTGCAGAGGTGTTCCCACACAGAAAGACCGCAAACAAGCCTTGCTAGCTGCAAGGGTCGCGGTTACGGTTTTTGGATGCTGCTGTGGCCCAGGAGGGACCAGGATGTCACCACTTGGATGAGGAGACAGAGGGGACGCCCAGCAAGTCAGGGAGCCCTCACAGAAGCAGGCAGCACCCGCAGAAGTACTGGAACAGGCACTTAAATGAGGAGTGAACCGGAGTCCACGCGAAGTCACAAAAGGGAGTCTCACGACGCTGGAGTTCAACTCAGAAGGTTGTGTACTGCAGGAAGGAGTGCCAGGGTCCCAGGCTTGGCTGTGCACGAAGGAAATTCTGTAAGAGTGCACAGGAGCCGGAGCAGCTGCAAATCCCGCGGTACCCAGCAATGCAGTCTAGCGTGGGGAGGCAAGGACTTACCTCCACCAAACGTGGACTGAAGAATCACTGGACTGTGGGAGTCACTTGGACAGAGTTGCTGAGTTCCAGGGACCATGCTCGTCGTGCTGAGAGGGGACCCAGAGGACCGGTGATGCAGTCATTTGTTGCCTGCGGTTGTAGGGGGAAGATTCCACCGACCCACAGGAGATTTCTTCAGAGCTCCTGGAGCAAGAAGAAGGCAGGCTACCCCCAGAGCATGCACCACCAGAAAACAGTCGAGAAAGCCGGCAGGATGAACCGATACAAGGTTGCAGTAGTCGTCTTTGCTACTTTGTTGCGGTTTTGCAGGCGTCCTGAGCAGTCAGCGGTCGATCCTTTGGCAGAAGGTGAAGAGGGAGATGCAGAGGAACTCTGGTGAGCTCTTGCATTTGGTATCTGAAGAATTCCTCAAAGCAGAGACCCTAAATAGCCAGAAAAGGAGATTTGGCTGCCTAGGAAGGAGGATTGGCTACTAAGAGAGGTAAGAGCCTATCAGAAGGAGTCTCTGATGTCACCTGCTGGCACTGGCCACTCAGGGCAGTTCAGTGTGCCAGCAACACCTCAGTTTCCAAGATGGCAGAGGTCTGGGGCACACTGGAGGAGCTCTGGGCACCTCCCCTGGGAGGTGCAGGTAAGGGGAGTGGTCACTCCACTTTCCTTTGTCCAGTTTCGTGCCAGAGCAGGGCTGGGGGATCCCTAAACCGGTGTAGACTGGCTTATGCAGAGTGGGGGAGCATCTGTGCCCATCAAAGCATTTCGAGAGGCTGGGGGAGGCTACTTCTCCCCAGCCATCACACCTATTTCCAAAGGGAGAGAGTGTCATACCCTCTCTCAGAGGAAATCCTTTGTTCTGCCTTCCTGGGCCAGGGCTGCCTGGACCCCAGGAGGGCAGAAACCTGTCTGAGGGGTTGGCAGCAGCAGCGGCTGCAGTGGAGACCCCGGAAAGGTAGTTTGGCAGTCCCCGGGTTCTGTGCTAGAGACCCGGGGGATCATGGAATTGTCTCCCCAATGCCAGAATGGCATTGGGGTGACAATTCCATGATCTTAGACATGTTACATGGCCATGTTCGGAGTTACCATTGGGACGCTATACATAGGTAGTGACCTATGTTTAGTTCACACGTGTAATGGTGTCCCCGCACTCACAAAGTCCGGGGAATTTGCCCTGAACAATGTGGGGGCACCTTGGCTAGTGCCAGGGTGCCCACACACTAAGTAACTTTGCACCCAACCTTCACCAGGTGAAGGTTGTACATATGGGTGACTTATAAGTTACTTAAGTGCAGTGGTATATGGCTGTGAAATAACGTGGACGTTATTTCACTCAGGCTGCACTGGCAGGCCTGTGTAAGAATTGTCAGATCTCCCTATGGGTGGCAAAAGAAATGCTGCAACCCATAGGGATCTCCTGGAACCCCAATGCCCTGGGTACCTCAGTACCATATACTAGGGAATTATATGGGTGTTCCAGTATGCCAATGGGAATTGGTGAAATTGGTCACTAGCCTGTTAGTGGCAATTTGGAAAGCAGAGAGAGCATAACCACTGAGGTTTGGTTAGCAGAGCCTCAGTGAGACAGTTAGTCATCACACAGGGAACACATACAGGGCAAACACTTATGAGCACTGGGGCCCTGCCTGGCAGGGTCCCAGTGACAAATAGACTAAAACAACATATATACAGTGAAATATGGGGGTAACATGCCAGGCAAGATGGTACTTTCCTACAACCTCTCATCTGATGTGTCTGCTTGGGACTCATCATTTACAATAAGCATGTTAAATAGAAATTCTTTTGTAGGGTTCTTTCCTATCACTAAACCTCTATCTAAGCAGAGACTCCTTAGGCTCCTGTAATTCAAACTGTCATAAGTTGTATTGACCATTTTAAGAGCTGATTCTACCACAGACATGATAGCAGAAAAGGTTTAGAGAAAGTGAGAAGGAAGAAAAAGTTTCAGAACTTTTTAAAGAACAGAGAACAAACTTTTTCTAACTTTTAGAAAACTTTTAGAAGTTTAGAGAAAGTTTTCAGAACTTTGTAAAAAGTTTTAGAGAAGAAAAGCAAAACTTTTTGGTTAGGTGTACATACACTGAACTGTTTTGTATATGATTCTCTTATGAAAAGAACACAATGACAAAGTGGTAAGTAGTTACAAGTACTTATCCCAAAGGTGCACAACCAATGTAGGATGCTGGCCTGGCGTGTAGTGGGTACCAGAGGTATTACACCATGTGCCAGGTCCAGTTATCCCTTATTAGTGTAGAAGAGTTGTTTCTAGCAGCTTAGGCTGATAGAAGGTAGCTATGGCAAAGCAGCTTTGGCTGAACTAGGAGACATGTAAAGCTCCTACTATACCACTTATATCATATGCACAATATCATAAGAAAACACAATACACAGAGTTATTAAAAATAAAGGTACTTTATCTTTATGACAATATGCCAAAATTATCTCAGTGAGTACCCTCAGTAAGAGGATAAGTTATATACACAAGATATATGTACACAAACCAAAATTAGGTAAGTAATAGCAAGAAAAGTAATGCAAACAGTGAATAATCATCAATAGATTGCAATAGGAGCACATAGGTATAGGAGCAACACAAACCATGTACTCCAAAAGTGGAATGCGAACCACGAATGGACCCCAGACCTATGTGAGCTTGTAGAGGGTCGCTGGGACTGTAAGAAAACAGTGAGGGTTAGAAAAATAACCCACCCCAAGACACTGAAAAGTAGGAGTAAAGTGCACCTACTACCCCCAGAGAGCAGAGAAGTCATGATAGGGGGATTCTGCAGGAAGAACAAACACCAGCAATGCAACAACAGTGGATTTCCGGACATGAGTACCTGTAAGACAAGGGGACCAAGTCCAGTAGTCGCGACAGTGTCGAGAGTGGGCAGGAGCCCAGGAAATACCAGCTGACGGTACAAGGAAGCTGCCACCGGTTGGAAGAAGCTTGGAGTTCTGCAAGAAAGAAGAGAACTACGGACTTCTCCTTTGGAAGACTGATGTTCCACGTCGCGATGAAGCTTGCAGATGTGCTCCAATGCAGAAAGACCGCAAACAAGCCTTGCTAGCTGCAAGGGTTGCAATAGAGGTTTTTGGGTGCTGCTGTGGACCGGGAGGGACCAGGATGCCGCCACTTGGATGAGGAGACAGAGGAGGCACTCAGCAACTCAGGGAGCCCTCACAGAAGCAGGCAGCACCTGCAGAAGTACCCTAATAGGCACTTAGAAGAAAAGTGAACCAGAGTCCACGCAAAGTCACAAAAGGGAGTCCCACGACGCCGGAGTTCAACTCAGAAGGTTGTGCACTGCAGGAAGGAGTGCCAGGGACCCAGGCTTGGCTGTGCATGAAGGAAATCGTGGAAGAGTGCACAGGAGCCGGACCAGCTGCAAATCACGCTGTATACAGCTTTGCAGTCTAGCGTGGGGAGGCAAGGACTTACCTCAACCAAACTTGGACTGAAGAGTCAATGGATTGCGGGAGTCACTTGGACAGAGTTACTGTGTTCCAGGGACCACGCTCGTCAGGATGAGAGGGGACCCCGAGGACCAGTGTTGCAGTCTTGTGATGCCTGCGTTAGCAGGGGGAAGATTCAGTCGACCCACAGGAGATTTCTTCGGAGCTTCTGGTGCAGGGTGAAGGCAGGCTACCCCCAGAACATGCACCTCCTGGAAACAGTCGAGAAAGCTGGCATGATTAGGCGCTACAATGTTGCTGGTAGTCATCTTGCTACTTTGTTGTGGTTTTGCAGGCGTCCTGAGCAGTCAGCGGTCGATCCTTTGGTAGAAGGCGAAGAGGGAGATGCAGAGGAACTCTGGTGAGCTCTTGCATTCGTTATCTAAGGAATTCCCCAAATCAGAGACCCTAAATAGCCAGAAAAGGAGGTTTGGCTACCAGGTTAGGAGGATTGGCTACCAAGAGAGCTAAGAGCCTATCAGAAGGAGCCTCTGACGTCACCTGCTGGCACTGGCCACTCAGAGCATTCCAGTGTGCCCCTATCACCTCTGTTTCCAAGATGGCAGAGGTCTGGGACACATTGGAGGAGCTCTGGACACCTCCCCTGGGAGGTACTGGTCAGGGGAGTAGTCACTCCCCTTTCCTTTGTCCAGTTTCGCGCCAGAGCCGGGCTGGGGGATCCCTGAACCAGTGTAGACTGGCCTATGCAGAGATGGGCACCATCTCTGCCCATCAAAGCATTTCCAGGGGCTGGGGGAATCTATTCCTCCCCAGCCCTTCACACCTATTTCCAAACAGAGAGGGTGTCACACCCTCTCTCAGAGGAAATCCTTTGTTCTGCCTTCCTGGGCTGGGGCTGCCCAGACCCCAGGGGGGCAGAAACCTGTCTGAGGGGTTGTCAGCAGCAGCAGCTGCAGTGCAAACCCTGAAAAGGCAGTTTGGCAGTACCCGGGTTCTGTGCTAGAGACCCGGGGGATCATGGAATTGTCCCTCCAATACCAGAATGGTATTGGGGTGACAATTCCATAATCTTAGACATGTTACATGGCCATGTTCGGAGTTACCATTGTGACGCTATACACAGGTAGTGACCTATGTATAGTGCACGCGTGTAATGGTGTCCCCGCACTCACAAAGTCTGGGGTATTTGCCCTGAACAATGTGGGGGCACCTTGGCTAGTGCCAGGGTACCCACACACTAAGAAACCTTGCACCGAACCTTCACCAGGTGAAGGTTAGACATATAGATGACTTATAAGTTACTTAAGTGCAGTGGTAAATGGCTGTGAAATAACGTGGACGTTATTTCACTCAGGCTGCACTGGCAGGCCTGTGTAAGAATTGTCAGAGCTCCCTATGGGTGGCAAAAGAAATGCTCTAGCCCATAGGGATCTCCTGGAACCCCAATACCCTGGGTACCTCAGTACCATATACAAGGGAATGATATGGGTGTACCAGTATGCCAATGTGAATAGGTAAATTTAGTCACTAGCCTGTTAGTGACAAATTTGGAAAGCAGAGAGAGCATAACCACTGAGGTTCTGGTTAGCAGAGCCTCAGTGAGACAGTTAGGCATTACACAGGGAACACATATAGGCCACAAACGTATGATCACTGGGGTCCTGGCTAGCAGGTTCCCAGTGACACATAACAAACACACTTCCAACATATGGTTTTCACTATGAGCCCCGGGCCCTGGCTAGCAGGATCCCAGTGAGACAGTGAAAACACCCTGGCATATACTCACAAACAGGCCAAAAGTAGGGGTAACGAGGCTAGAAATAGGCTACTTTCCTACAGTCTGCCCCCTAGCAGGGCTCCTGGTAATGCTTGTAGTAATGGAGGTTCCCATCACAGTAGGGCATCCTTTATTCCTAGTGGCCAGGTTACCAGGGTCCAGACAGGGACAGGTCCCCCTCTGAAGTTTCCAATTTGTCTTCTGTGTCAAAGCATTCTCAACCCACCCACCCTGAGGATAACTTGTTAGAAAGGGAACTCAAAAAGTTGAGGGTTGAAGAGACTAGACTGAAGCTTAAACAGCAACACCTGGCCTTAGATAGGGAATCCCTAGACATTGAGAAGGAAAGACAGAGGTTGGGGTTAGGACCCCATGGTGGCAGCAGCAGTATTCCTGATAGTGATCCTGTTAGAGAGCATGATACCAGGAATCTGCACAAGATAGTCCCCCCTTACAAGGAGGGGGATGACATCAACAAGTGGTTTGCTGCACTTGAGAGGGCCTGTATGATACAGGGAGTCCCTCAAAGGAAGTGGGCTGCTATTTTGTGGCTATCTTTCAATTGAAAGGGTAGGGATAGGCTCCTTACTGTTACAGAAAGTGAAGCTAACAATTATACAGTATTGAAGGATGCACTCTTGGATGGATTTGGCTTAACCACTGAACAATGCAGGATTAAGTTCAGAGACACCAGAAAAGAGTCCTCTCAAGACTGGACAGATTTGGTGGACTGTTCAGTGAAGGCCTTGGAAGGGAGCTCACATGGCAGTAAGGTATCTGACTGTGAAAGCCTGTATAATTTTATTCTGAGAGAGCATATTCTGAATAACTGTGTGTCTGATTTGTTGCACCAATACCTAGTGGACTCGGATCTGACCTCTCCCCAAGAATTGGGAAAGAAGGCAGAGAAGTGGGTCAGAACAAGAGTGAACAGAAGGGTTCATACAGGGGGTGACAAGGATGGCAAAAAAAAGGATGGTAAGTCTTCTGACAAGGGTGGGGACAAAAGTAAGCATACTGAGTCTTCATCGGGCCCACAAAAATCCTTTGGTGGGGGTGGTGGGTCCAAATCCTCTTCTAATAATCAACCTAAAAACCCTTGGTGTTATTTGAGTAAAGTCAAAGGCCATTGGGCAACTGATTCCAGTTGTCCAAAGAAAAACACCAAACCTCCCACTACCACAACAAATTCTAGTGCCCCTACTAATAGCAGTTGTGGTGGGAAACCAACTAATAGCCAATCTAAGGGTGTAGCTGGGCTCACTATTGGCAATGTAGTTGGGGTTGGTCTTGTTAGGGAGACCACAGAGGCTGTTTTAATCTCTGAAGGTGCCATTGATTTGGCCACCTTGGTTGCTTGTCCCCTTGTTATGGATAAGTACAAGCAACTTCCCCTAATAAATGGTGTTGAGGTTCAGGCCTACAGGGACACAAGAGCCAGTGTAACTATGGTCATAGAAAAACTGGTCCACCCTGAACAACACCTACTTGGTCAGCATTACCAAGTGACAGACGCTCATAACAACACTCTTAGCCACCCCATGGCTGTTGTGAATCTCAACTGTGGGGGGGTTACTGGTCCAAAGAAAGTTGTGGTTGCCTCAGATTTACCTACAGACTGTCTACTAGGGAATGATTTAGAGACATCAGCTTGGGCAGAAGTGGAGTTGGAGGCTCATGCAGCAATGCTGGGTATTCCTGGGCATATTTTTGCTTTAACCAGGGCTCAGGCCAAAAAGCAAAAAGGACATGATAACTTGGATAGTGGAAGAATGGACCAAGTGCTCCCTAAAACTAGGAGTAGGAAGGGTAAATCCCTACCCACTATCCCTCCCTCTACAGATGATTCTCCTGCTGAGGAAGAAGAATTTCCTCCCTGTGCAGAACCTTCACCAGATGAGCTGGCAGCAGACACTGCTGAGCTTTTGGGTGGACGGGGGCTGCCAGGGAAGAGCTGAGTGTGGCACAGCAAACCTGTCCCACATTAGAGAGTCTCAGACAGCAAGCTGTCAAACAGCAAAATAGGGATCTCAGTGACAGCCATAGAGTTTACTGGCAGGACAACCTCTTGTACACAGAGGCAAGGGACCCAAAACCTGGAGCAGCCAGGAGATTGGTCATTCCCCTGCAGTACAGAGAGTTCCTCCTAACTCTTACACATGACATTCCTTTGGCTGGGCATTTGGGCCAGATCAAAACATGGGAAACACTTGTCCCCTTGTTTCACTGGCCTAGGATGTCAGAGGACACTAAAGATTTTTGCAAATCTTGTATGACCTGCCAACCCAGTGGCAAGACTGGTGGCACTCCAAAGGCCCCTCTAATTCCACTTCCAGTGGTTGGGGTGCCCTTTGAAAGGGTAGGGGTTGACTTAGTTGGTCCCCTTGACCCTCCTACTGCTTCAGGCAATAGGTTTATCTTGGTGGTTGTGGATCATGCCACAAGATATCCTGAAGCAATTCCTCTAAGGACCACTACAGCTCCTGCAGTGGCAAAGGCCCTCCTGGGAATATTTTCCAGGGTGGGCTTCCCAAAAGAGGTGGTATCAGACAGGGGAAGCAATTTCATGTCTGCTTACTTAAAGGCCATGTGGAAGGAGTGTGGTGTGACATACACGTTCACTACACCCTATCATCCACAAACAAATGGACTGGTGGAGAGATTTAACAAAACTCTCAAAGGCATGATTATGGGACTCCCTGAAAAACTCCGCAGGAGATGGGATATCCTTTTACCATGCCTCCTTTTCGCTTACAGGGAGGTACCCCAGAAAGGAGTGGGCTTCAGCCCCTTTGAACTCCTCTTTGGGCACCCTGTAAGAGGTCTACTCACTCTTGTGAAGGAGGGTTGGGAACAACCTTTAAAAGCTCTTAAACAGGACATAGTGGGTTATGTACTTGGCCTAAGATGCAGAATGGCTGAGTACATGAAAAAGGCCAATAAAAACCTTCAGGCCAGCCAGGAGCTGCAAAAGCAATGGCATGACCAGAAGGCTGTTCTGATCCAGTACCAACCAGGACAGAAGGTGTGGGTATTGGAGCCTGTGGCCCCAAGAGCACTCCAGGATAAATGGAGTGGACCCCATCTAATTGTTGAAAATAAGGGCGAGGTTACCTCTTTGGTAGACCTGGGCACTGCCAGGAGTCCCCTTAGGGTGATTCATGTCAACCACCTAAAACCCTACTATGACAGGGCTGATCTCACCCTGCTCATGGCAACAGATGAAGGACAGGAAGAAGAGAGTGACCCTCTCCCTGATCTCTTCTCCACCACTGAAGCAGATGACTTAATGGAGGGGGTAGTTTTAGCAGATTGTCTGACTGCAGAACAGAAAGACACCTGGATCAATCTCCTAAGCCCATTTTCAGACCTCTTTTCACTTGTACCAGGTACAACATCCTGGTGTGAACATACAATTTATATTAGAGACAACCTGCCGGTCAAAAGTAAGATTTAATGGCAGCCTGACCATGTCAGAGATACTGCATTAAACAAGAGGTGCAGAAAATGTTGGATCTGGGAGTGATTGAGCTTTCTGAAAGCCCATGGGCTAGCTCAGTGGTGCCTGTACCAAAGCCTCACACAAAAGATGGAAAAAGGGAGATGAGGTTTTGTGTACACTACAGAGGTCTCAATCAGGTAACAAAAACTGATGCTCACCCTATACCCTGGGCAGAAGAGCTCATTGATACACTGGCATTTGCCAAGTATCTTAGCACTTTTGATTTGACTGCAGGATATTGGCAGATCAAATTGGCAGAAGATGCTAAACCCAAGACTGCATTTTCAACTATAGGAGGGCACTACCAATTTACAGTGATACCCTTTGTTTTGAAAAGTGCACCTGCCACTTTTCAGAGGTTGGTGAACACAGTCCTGCAAGGGTTGGAGGCTTTCAATGCAGCATATCATGATGATATTGCTGTATTTAGCTCCACCTGGGATGAGCACCTGGTCCACCTTTGGAAAGTTTTGGAGGCCCTGCAAAAGGCAGGCCTCACTATCAAGGCCTCAAAGTGCCAGATAGGGCCTGGTAAGGTGGTTTATCTGGGACACCTGGTAGGTGGAGAACAGATTGCACCATGTAGGAGGCTGGACTGGCTTGTAGTGAGTACCTAGGGGTACTTACACCTTGCACCAGGCCCAGTTGTCCCTTATTAGTGTATAGGGTGTCTAGCAGCTTAGGCTGATAGATAATGGTAGCTTAGCAGAGCAGCTTAGGCTGAACTAGGAGACGAGTGAAGCTCCTACAGTACCACTAGTGTCATATGCACAATATCATAAGAAAACACAATACACAGATATACTAAAAATAAAGGTACTTTATTTTTATGACAATATGCCAAAAGTATCTCAGTGAGTACCCTGAGTATGAGGATAGCAAATATACACAAGATATATGTACACAATACCAAAAATATGCAGTATAGTATCAGAAAACAGTGCAAACAATGTATAGTTACAATAGGATGCAATGGGGACACATAGGGATAGGGGCAACACAAACCATATACTCCAAAAGTGGAATGCGAACCACGAATGGACCCCAAACCTATGTGACCTTGTAGAGGGTCGCTGGGACTGTAAGAAAACAGTTAGGGTTAGAAAAATAGCCCACCCCAAGACCCTGAAAAGTGAGTGCAAAGTGCACTAAAGTTCCCCAAAGGACATAGAAGTCGTGATAGGGGAATTCTGCAGGAAAGACACAAATCAGCAGTGCAACAACAATGGATTTCCAAACGAGGGTACCTGTGGAACAAGGGGACCAAGTCCAAAAATCACAAGCAAGTCGGAGATGGGCAGATGCCAAGGAAATGCCAGCTGTGGGTGCAAAGAAGCTGATACTGGACAGTAGAAGCTGAAGATTCTGCAGGAACGACAAGGGCTATGAACTTCCCCTTTGGAGGACGGATCCCTCACGCCGTGGAGAGTTGTGCAGAAGTGTTTTCCTGAAGAAAGACCGCCTGCAAGCCCTGCTAGCTGCAAATCGTGTGGTTAGGGTTTTTGGATACTGCTGTGGCCCAGGAGGGACCAGGATGTCGCCAATTGCATCTGGGGACAGAGGGGGCGTCGAGCAAGACAAGGAGCCCTCTCAGAAGCAGGCAGCACCCGCAGAAGTGCCGGAACAGACACTACAAAGTGGAGTGAAACGGTGCTCATCCGAAGTTGCACAAAGGAGTCCCACGCCACCGGAGGGCAACTTAGGAGGTCGTGCAATGCAGGTTAGAGTGCCGTGGACCCAGGCTGGACTGTGCACAAAGGATTTCCGCCGGAAGTGCACGGAGGCCGGAGTAGCTGCAAAAGTCGCGGTTCCCAGCAATGCAGTCTGGCGTGGGGAGGCAAGGACTTGCCCCCACCAAACTTGGACTGAAGAGTCACTGGACTGTGGGAGTCACTTGGACAGAGTTGCTGGATTCAAGGGACCTCGCTCGTCGTGCTGAGAGGAGACCCAGGGTACCGGTGATGCAGTTCTTTGGTGCCTGCGGTTGCAGGGGGACGATTCCGTCGACCCACGGGAGATTTCTTCAGAGCTTCTAGTGCAGAGAGGAGGCAGACTATCCCCACAGCATGCACCACCAGGAAAACAGTTGAGAAGGCGGCAGGATCAGCGTTACAGAGTTGCAGTAGCCGTCTTCGCTACTTTGTTGCAGTTTTGCAGGGTTCCAGCGCGGTCAGCAGTCGATTCCTTGGCAGAAGGTGAAGAGAGAGATGCAGAGGAACTCGGATGAGCTCTTGCATTCGTTATCTAAGGAAATCCCCAAAGCTGAGACCCTAAATAGCCAGAAAAGAGGGTTTGGCTACTTAGGAGAGAAGATAGGCTAGCAACACCTGAAGGAGCTTATCAGAAGGAGTCTCTGACGTCACCTGCTGGCCCTGGCCACTCAGAGCAGTCCAGTGTGCCAGCAGCACCTCTGTTTCCAAGATGGCAGAGGTCTGGAGCACACTGGATGAGCGCTGGGCACCTCCCAGGGGAGGTGCAGATCAGGGGAGTGGCCACTCCCCTTTCCTTTGTCCAGTTTCGCGCCAGAGCAGGGCTGAGGGGTCCCTGAACCGGTGTAGACTGGCTTATGCAGAAATGGGCACCATGTGTGCCCATGAAAGCATTTCCAGAGGCTGGGGGAGGCTACTCCTCCCCAGCCCTAACACCATTTTCCAAAGGGAGAGGGTATAACACCCTCTCTCTGAGGAAGTCCTTTGTTCTGCCTTCCTGGGCCAGGCCTGGCTGGACCCCAGGAGAGCAGAAACCTGTCTGAGGGGTTGGCAGCAGCAGCAGCTGCAGTGAAACCCCAGGAAAGGCAGTTTGGCAGTTCCAGGGTCTGTGCTAGAGACCCGTGGGATCATGGGATTGCACCAACAATGCCAGGATGGCATAGAGGGGGCAATTCCATGATCTTAGACATGTTACATGGCCATATTCGGAGTTACCATTGTGAAGCTACACATAGGTAGTGACCTATATGTAGTGCACACGTGTAATGGTGTCCCCGCACTCACAAAGTCCGGGGAATTGGCCCTGAACAATGTGGGGGCACCTTGGCTAGTGCCAGGGTGCCCACACACTAAGGGGGTCATTCTGACTCCCGCCGCCCGCGGTAACCACAGGGCCGGCGGGAGCCGCCGAATGACCGCACCGCGGTCAAATGACCGCGGCGGCCATTCTGAGTTTCCCCCTGGGCTGGCGGGCGACCGCCAGAAGGCCGCCCGCCAGCCCAGCGGGAAACCCCCTTCCATGAGGATGCAGTTGCACCCGTCGCGATTTTCAGTGTCTGCTTGGCAGACACTGAAAATCTTGGTGGGGCCCTGTTAGGGGGCCCCACGACACCCGTTACCGCCAGCCAGGTTCTGGCGGTCAAAACCGCCAGAGCCAGGCTGGCGGTAAGGGGATCGGAATCCCCATGGCGGCGCTGCTTGCAGCGCCGCCATGGAGGATTCCCTTGGGCAGCGGGAAACCGGCGGGACACCGCCGGTTTCCCGTTTCTGACGGCGGCTGTACCGCCGCGGTCAGAATGCCCATGGGAGCACCGCCAGCCTGTTGGCGGTGCTCCCGCGGTCGCTGGCCCCCTAAGTAACTTAGCACCCAACCTTTACCAGGTAAAGGTTAGACATATAGGTGACTTATAAGTTACTTAAGTGCAGTGTAAAATGGCTGTGAAATAACGTGGATGTTATTTCACTCAGGCTGCAGAGGCAGGCCTGTGTAAGAATTGTCGGAGCTCCCTATGGGTGGCAAAAGAAATGCTGCAGCCCATAGGGATCTCCTGGAACCCCAATACCCTGGGTACCTCAGTACCATATACTAGGGAATTATAAGGGTGTTCCAGTAAGCCAATGTAAATTGGTAAAATTGGTCACTAGCCTGTTAGTGAGAATTTGAAAGAAATGAGAGAGCATAACCACTGAGGTTCTGATTAGCAGAGCCTCAGTGAGACAGTTAGTCATAACACAGGTAACACTTTTAGGCACACTTATGAGCACTGGGGCCCTGGCTGGCAGGGTCCCAGTGACACATACAACTAAAACAACATATATACAGTGAAAAATGGGGGTAACATGCCAGGCAAGATGGTACTTTCCTACACAGCACTACAGGGGACAATCCAGACAATCATGGATTGGGTTCCCCCTACAACTCAGACACAAGTGAGAGCCTTCTTAGGCCTCACAGGGTATTACAGGAGATCCATAAAAAATTATGGCTCCATAGCAGCCCCTCTTAATGATCTCACAACTAAGAAAATGCCTAAGAAGGTGTTATGGACAGCTAGCTGTCAGAAAGCTTTTGAGGACCTCAAACAGGCCATGTGCTCTGCACCTGTCCTAAAAAGCCTATGTTACTCCAATAAATTAATTGTTCAAACTGATGCATCTGAATTAGGGATAGGGGCAGTCTTATCACAACTGAATTCTGAGGGCCAGATCACCAGTTGCTTTTATCAGCAGAAGGTTGACCCCTGGAGAAAAGCGTTGGTCTGCCATAGAGAGGGAGGCCTTTGCTGTGGTCTGGGCACTGAAAATGTTGAGGCCATACCTGTTTGGCACTCACTTTATTGTTCAGACAGACCACAAACCTCTACTTTTACTAAAAAAAATTAAAGGTGAAAACCCTAAATTGTTGAGGTGGTCCATATCTCTACAGGGAATGGACTATACTGTCGAACATAGACCTGGGAGTACCCACTCCAATGCAGATGGACTCTCCAGATATTTCCACTTAGACAATGAAGACTCATCAGGTCATGGCTAGACCTATTGTCTTTCGTTTGGGGGGGGGCTGTGTAGGAAAGTACCATCTTGCCTGGCATGTTACCTCCATATTTCAGTGTATGTATGTTTGTTTTAGTCCTTGTGTCACTGGGACCTTGCCAGGCAGGGCCCCAGTGCTCATAGTATGTGCCCTGTATGTGTTCCCTGTGTGATGCCTAACTGTCTCACTGAGGCTCTGCTAACCAGAACCTCAGTGGTTATGCTCTGTCTGCTTTCCAGATTTGTCACTAACAGGCTAGTGACTAAATTTACCAATTCACATTGGCATACGGGTACACCCATATAATTCCCTTTTATATGGTACCGACGTACCCAGGGTATTGCGGTTCCAGGAGATCCCTATGGGCTGCAGCATTTCTTTTGCCACCCATAGGGAGCTCTGACAATTCTTACACGGGCCTGCCGCTGCAGCCTGCGTGAAATAACGTCCACGTTATTTCACAGCCATTTACCACTGCACATAAGTAACTTATAAGTCACCTATATGTCTAACCTTCACTTAGTGAAGGTTGGGTGCAAAGTTACTTAGTGTGTGGGCACCCTGGCACTAGCCAAGGTGCCCCCACATCGTTCAGGGCAAATTCCCCGGACTTTGTGAGTGCGGGGACACCATTACACGCGTGCACTATACATAGGTAACTACCTGTGGGAGGCTGGCCTGGCTTGTAGTGGGTACCAGAGGTACTTACACCTTGTGCCAGGTCCAGTTATCCCTTATTAGTGAAGAAGAGGTGTTTCTAGCAGCTAAGGCTGATAGAAGGTAGCTATGGCAAAGCAGCTTAGGCTGAACTAGGAGACATGTAAAGTTCCTACTATACCACTGGTATCATATGCACAATATCAAAAGAAAACACAATACACAGATATACTAAAAATAAAGGTACTTTATTTTTATGACAATATGCCAAAAGTATCTCAGTGAGTACCCTCAGTATGAGGATGCCAAATATACACAAGATATATGTACACAAACCAAAATTATGCAGATAATAGCAAAAGGAAGTAATGCAAGCAATGTAAAGTTACATTAGATTGCAATAGGAGCACATAGGTATAGGGGCAACACAAACCATATACTCCAAAAGTGGAATGCAAACCACAAATGGACCCCAGACATATGTGAGCTTGTAGAGGGTCGCTGGGAATGTAAGAAAACAGTGAGGGTTAGAAAAATACCCGACCCCAAGACCCTGAAAAGTAGGAGTAAAGTGCACCTACTACCCCCGGAGAGCACAGAAGTCGTGATAGGGGGATTCTGCTGGAAGAACAAACACCAGCAATGCAACAACAGTGGATTTCCGGACCTGAGTACCTGTAAGACAAGGGGACCAAGTCAAATAGTCGCGACAGTGTCGAGAGTGGGCAGGAGCCCAGGAAATGCCAGCTGAGGGTGCAAGGAAGCTGCCACCAGTTGGAAGAAGCTTGTAGTTCTGCAAGAAAGAAGAGGACTACTGACTTCTCCTTTGGAAGACGGATGTCCCATGTCGCGATGAAGCTTGCAGACGTGTTCCCATGCAGAAAGACCGCAAACAAGCCTTGCTAGCTGCAAGGGTTGCAATAGAGGTTTTTGGGTGCTGCTGTGGCCCGGTGGGACCAGGATGTGGCTACTTGGATGAGGAGACAGAGGGGGTGCCCAGCAGCTCAGGGAGTCCTCAAGGAAGCAGGCAGCACCCGCAGAAGTACCCTAATAGGGAGTCCCACGACGCCGGAGGACAATTCAGAAGGTTGTGCACTGCAGGAAGGAGTGCCAGGGACCCAGGCTTGGATGTGCACAAAGGAAATACTGGAAGAATGCACAGGAGCTGGAGCAGCTGCAAATTCCGCGGTACACAGCTTTGCAGTCTAGTGTGGGGAGGCAAGGACTTACATCCACCAAACTTGTACTGAAGAGTCACTGCACTGTGGGAGTCACTTGGACAGAGTTGCTGTGTTCCAGGGACCACGCTCGTCAGGATGAGAGGGGACCCAGAGGAATAGTGTTGCAGTCTTTTGGTGCCTGCGTTAGCAGGGGGAAGATTCAGTCGACCCACAGGAGATTTCTTCGGAGCTTCTGGTGCAGGGTGAAGGCAGGCTACCCCCAGAGCATGCACCTCCTGGAAACAGTCGAGAAAGCTGTCAGGATTAGACGCTACAATGTTGCTGGTAGTCATCTTGCTACTTTGTTGTGGTTTTGCAGGCGTCCTGAGCAGTCAGTGGTCGATCCTTTGGTAGAAGGCGAAGAGGGAGATGCAGAGGAACTCTGGTGAGCTCTTGCATTCGTTATCTAAGGAATTCCCCAAATCAGAGACCCTAAATAGCCAGAAAAGGAGGGTTGGCTACCAGGTTCGGAGGATTGGCTACCAAGAGAGGTAAGAGCCTATCAGAAGGAGCCTCTGACGTCACCTGCTGGCACTGGCCACTCAGAGCATTCCAGTGTGCCCCCAACACCTCTGTTTCCAAGATGGCAGAGGTCTGGGACACATTGGTGGAGCTCTGGGCACCTCCCCTGGGAGGTACTGGTCAGGGGAGTGGTCACTCCCCTTTCCTTTGTCCAGTTTCGTGCCAGAGCAGGGCTGAGGGATCACTGAACCAGTGTAGACTGGCTTATGCAGAGATGGGCACCATCTGTGTCCATCAAAGCATTTCCAGAGGCTGGGGGAGGCTATTCCTCCCCAGCCCTTCACACCTATTTCCAAACAGAGAGGGTGTCACACCCTCTCTCAGAGGAAATCCTTTGTTCTGCCTTCCTGGGCTGGGGCTGCCAAGACCCCAGGGGGGCAGAAACCTGTCTGAGGAGTTGTCAGCAGCAGCAGCTGCAGTGCAAACCCTGAAAAGGCAGTTTGGCAGTACCCGGGTTCTGTGCCAGAGACCCAGGGGATCATGGAATTGTCTCCCCAATGCCACAATGGCATTGGGGTGACAATTCCATGATCTTAGACATGTTACATGGCCATGTTCGGAGTTACCATTGTGACGCTATACATAGGTAGTGACCTATGTATAGTGCACGCGTGTAATGGTGTCCCCGCACTCACAAAGTCTGGGGAATTTGCCCTGAACAATGTGGGGGCACCTTGGCTAGTGCCAGGGTGCCCACACACTAAGTAACTTTGCACCCAACCTTCACCAGGTGAAGGTTTTACATGTAGGTGACTTATAAGTTACTTAAGTGCAGTGGTATATGGCTGTGAAATAACGTGGACGTTATTTCACTCAGGCTGCACTGGCAGGCCTGTGTAGGAATTGTCAGATCTCCCTATGGGTGGCAAAAGAAATGCTGCAGCCCATGGGGAGATCCTGGAACCCCAATACCCTGGGTACCTCAGTACCATATCCTAGGGAATTATATGGGTGTCCCAGTATGCCAATATGAGGCAGAGAGAGCATAACCACTGAGGTTCTGGTTAGCAGAGCCTCAGTGAGACAGTTAGGCATTACACAGGGAACACATATAGGCCACAAACTTATGATCACTGGGGTCCTGGCTAGCAGGTTCCCAGTGACACATAACAAACACACTTACAACATAGGGTTTTCACTATGAGCCCCAGGCCCTGGCTAGCAGGATCCCAGTGAGACAGTGAAAACACCCTGACATATACTCACAAACAGGCCAAAAGTGGGGGTAACGAGGCTAGAAAGAGGCTACTTTCTTACACCCATGCTCTAAATCATTCCCTAGTAGACAGTCTATAGGTAAATCTGAGGCAACCACAACCTTTTTTGGACCAGTAAATCCCTCCCCCCAGTTGAGATTCAACTGTGTGATGCCTATCTGTCTCACTGAGGCTCTGCTAACCAGAACCTCAGTGGTTATGCTCTCTCTGCCTTACAAATTGTCACTAACAGGCTAGTGACCAATTTCACCAATTCACATTGGCATACTGGAACACCCTTATAATTCCCTAGTATATGGTACTGAGGTACCCAGGGTATTGGGGTTCCAGGAGATCCCTATGGGCTGCAGCATTTCTTTTGCCACCCATAGGGAGATCTGACAATTCTTACACAGGCCTGCCAGTGCAGCCTGAGTGAAATAACGCCCATTTACCACTGCACTTAAGTAACTTATAAGTCACCTATATGTCTAACCTTCACCAGGTGAAGGTTGGGTGCAAAGTTACTTAGTGTGAGGGCACCCTGGCACTAGCCAAGGTGCCCCCACATCGTTCAGGGCAAATTCGCCGGACTTTGTGAGTGTGGGGACACCATTTCACGCGTGCACTATACATAGGTCACTACCTATGTATAGCATCACAATGGTAACTCCGAACATGGCCATGTTACATGTCTAAGATTATGGAATTGTCACCCCGATACCATTCTGGTATTGGAGGGACAATTCCATGATCCCCCGGGTCTCTAGCACAGAACCTGGGTACTGCCAAACTTCCTTTTCAGGGTTTGCACTGCAGCTGCTGCTGCTGACAACCCCTCAGACAGGTTTCTGCCCCCCTGGGGTCTGGGCAGCCCCAGCCCAGGAAGGCAGAACAAAGGATTTCCTCTGAGAGAGGGTGTGACACCCTCTCTGTTTGGAAATAGGTGTGAAGGGCTGGGGAGGAATAGCCTCCCCCAGCCTCTGGAAATGCTTTGATGGGCACAGATGGTGCCCATCTCTGCATAAGCCAGTCTATACCGGTTCAGGGATCCCCCAGCTCTGCTCTGGCGCGAAACTGGACAAAGGAAAGGGGAGTGACCACTCCCCTGATCATACCTTCCAGGGGAGGTGTCCAGAGCTCCTCCAGTGAGCTCCAGACCTCTGCCATCTTGGAAACAGAGGTGTTGCTGGCACACTGGACTGCTCTGAGCGGCCAGTTCCATCAGGTGACGTCAGAGACTCCTTCTGATAGGCTCTTACCTTTCTTACTAGCCTATCCTCCTTCCTAGGTAGACAAACCTCCTTTTCTGGCTATTTAGGGTCTCTGCTTTGGGGAATTCTTCAGATACCGAATGCAAGAGCTCACCAGAGTTCCTCTGCATCTCTCTCTTCACCTTCTGCCAAAGGATCGACTGCTGACTGCTCAGGACGCCTGGAAAACCGCAACAAAGTAGCAAAGACGACTACTGCAACCTTGTATCGCTTCATCCTGCTGGCTTTCCCGCCTGTCTCCTGGTGGGGCATGCTCTGGGGGTAGCCTGCCTCCTTCTTGCACCAGGAGCTCTGAAGAAATCTCCTGTGGGTCGACGGAATCATCCCCCTGCAACCGCAGGCAACAAAAGACTGCATCACCGGTCCTCTGGGTCCCCTCTCAGCACAACAAGCGTGGTCCCTGGAACTCAGCAACTCTGTCCAAGTGACTCCCACAGTCCAGTGACTCTTCAGTCCAAGTTTGGTGGAGATAAGTCCTTGCCTCCCCACACTAGACTGCATTGCTGGGTACCGCATGATTTGCAGCTGCTCCGGCTCCTGTGCACTCTTCCAGGATTTCCTTCGTGCACAGCCAAGCCTGGGTCCCCGACACTCTAACCTGCAGTGCACAACCTTCTGAGTTGTCCTCTGGCGTCGTGGGACTCCCTTTTGTGTCTTCGGGTGGACTCCAGTTCACTCCTCTTTTAAGTGCCTGTTCCGGTACTTCTGCGGGTGCTGCCTGCTTCTGTGAGGGCTCTCTGACTTGCTGGGCGCCCCCTCTGTCTCCTCATGCAAGTGGCGACATCCTGGTCCCTCCTGGGCCACAGCAGCATCCAAAAAACCCTAACCGCGACTCTTGCAGCTAGCAAGGCTTGTTTGCGGTCTTTCTGCGTGGGAGCACCTCTGCAAGCTTCTTCACGACGTGTGACATCCATCCTTCAAAGGGGAAGTTTCTAGCCCTCTTCGTTCTTGCAGAAACCAAAGCTTCTTCCATCTGGTGGCAGCTTCTTTGCACTCTCAGCTGGCATTTCCTGGGCATCTGCCCACTCTCGACATTGTCGCGACTCTTGGACTTCGTCCCCTTGTTTCACAGGTACTCAGGTCCAGAAATCCACTGTTGTTGCATTGCTGGTGTTGGTCTTCCTTGCAGAAACCCCCTATCACGACTTCTGTGCTCTCTGGGGGTTATAAGGGCACTTTACACCTACTTTTCAGGGTCTTGGGGTGGGCTATTTTTCTAACCCTCACTGTTTTCTTACAGCCCCAGCGACCCTCTACAAGCTCACATAGGTTTGGGGTCCATTTGTGGTTCGCATTCCACTTTTGGAGTATATGTGTACGAGGTTGGCCGATTGAAAACAGCAGACTGCCTGTTATGGGTGTTAGGTATGTTGCCTTTATTGCTCTTTATACAGTATCACTGGTGTTGTGGGAGGATGACTTGTAGGTAGGTATGGGTGAGGGTCTTCTTTCTTCTGGTCGCTAATCTCGTCTTCTTCTTTCTCTTCTTCTAGAGGCCTCGCGGAAAGCGTGTGGGGACAGAAGAAGAATAGGCATGGGAAGTGTTTGTTTTTTCACCCCTTCTTTTTTCCTTCTCCCCTCTCTACTTCTCCTCTCCACTCTACTATCGTACTGCGTGGTTTTTTCTTCTATCTCTTATCTTCCTCCGCTCTCTTTTCTTTCAGCCTGTTGGGTTTTCCTTTCGGTCACTCTGTTTTCCCTTTTCTGAACCCTCTTCCCTGGTGCTGGCAGGTTTGTTTTATTGTTTTTCTTGTTTTTGTTTCCTTTCTTTCCCTTACTCGGCTTTTCTTATTTCTTCCCCTTTTCTGTGCCTATTATACGCTTGGCGTATGTGTCTCACTAGTGTCCTTTTCTTTCTTCCTCTTTGGTCGGTTTCTGTTCTTTTCTTCCTCTCTTCTTGCTGTTTAGGCTAAGCTTCTCTGGTTTACTGCCTTCCAGCACTCTCGTATTTGTCTTTCTGATTCCCTACACCCCTTTTCCCCACCCCTCTTCTCTCCGTGCTCTTAGTGGTTTCCCCGTGTATTTCCCCTTTTCCCATTCCACTCCCTCCTCCTGCTCCTTCCTCCCGGTCCAGAACTCCCGTACCTGGCTTGGCCACGCTTCTCCTGAAGCGTGGCGGGCTCACTCGTGTGCTCCCGGGGGCCAGCGGTCCTCGTCTTGGTATCGGGTCCGCAAGGGTCTTGATTCCGGCTCCGGTCCTGTCTTTGGAGGAAGAATCCTGGCGTTTTCCGGATCTTCCTCGTTCCTTGTCCTCCGCTGCTCGTCCTCCGGTTCTTCCATCGGCTCTCTCAATCGCCACCACTGGATCCCGTCTCTCCTCCATTGAATGGGTGGAACCACCCCTTTTTTGGCGTCATGCTCGCGCGGCTTCGGCATGGAGCCAATGGAGAGGGGTTCTCCCCGGGTTACTTCTGTGTTATCCGGGGTAGAGACAGCACAAGACATGTTGATGTGCGGATCAGTCCGGTCCGATCCGTCACAGACACTCCCCCTAGAGAGCGTCTGTTGATGACGCTCAGGCGTGGTGAGAAAATCAGCATTCACCATGAGACGTCCTGGAAAATGGACTACCTGGAAGGAGAAGGGTTGTAAAGAGAGAAACCATCTTAGCACCCGAGAGTAGGTATCCTTATTGCGGGCGAGCCAGGTGAGGGGTGCATGATCCGTCAAAAGGGTGAAAGTACGGCCACTGAGATAATAACGTAAGGACTCAATGGCCCATTTAATGGCCAGACATTCTTTTTCAATGGTGGGATAGTGTTGTTCCCTTGGAAGTAACTTTCTACTGATGTATACAATGGGATGGATGGAACCGTCCGGTTGTGGTTGGGATAATACAGCCCCCAGTCCTACGTCTGATGCATCAGTCTGTAAATAGAAGGGACTACGGAAATCGGGACAACCCAACACTGGATCAGTAGACAGGGCATTCCTGAGACTGATGAAACTGTGCATGCCGGCCTCGGGTAAGGAGGAAAAGGTTTTGGGAGTATCATTTTTCAACAAGTTGGTTAGTGGCTCGGCTATAGTGGAGAATTGGGGTATGACCGGGCTGTCGGGAAAAAACATCCGTATAGGACTTTATCATCTGAGAGAGGGACATTTTATGTGACTCGGAAAGAGATGCGTTTATTTGGGGTCGGGTTTCCTCCTGGTTTTGGGAGCGGTAAAAGGAAGGATATGGTATGTCTTCTCTATGGTCAGTAGTGATATGTTGGACCTTTTTTATGTTTTCTGATTCATGCCATTTTTTTAACAGGTTTATGTGGTAGATCTGTTCTCTATTGTGTCTGTGGGGAAGAGCCAATTTAAATGTTGTGGGGTTGATCTGCTCTAATACTTCATATGGTCCTTGTCATCGAGCTAACAATTTATTCTCACTACTGGGGAGAAGGACCAGTGCTTTGTCCCCTACGTTAAGAGTACGAAGCACACTTCTGGTATCGTATGCTCTCTTCTGTTTTTCTTGAGCTTCACGGAGACTAGTGTGGGCCTTTTCCCCGACTGATTGTAAATTCTCTCTCAACTCTTTAGTGTAAGTCAGGAGGTCTTTTGCTTCCTTATCTGTCTCTTCCCACTGTTTGACTAACATTTCGAGTAGAGTATGGGGTGGTCGGCCAAATAACAGTTCGAAGGGACTATGACCTAGGGACGTTTGTGTGTGTGTACGTATTGCGTAGAGTACAAGGGGTCGTTTTTTTTCCCAATCCCTTCCGTCTTCGTCTATGCTCTTCCTGAGTAAAGATTTAATGGTCCTGTTGTAGCGTTCAACGAGACCGTCAGTTTGGGGGTGATACACTGAGGTTCGGATCTGTTTTATTCCCAAGGTTTTACTGACTTCCCCCATAAGGCGGGACATAAATGGAGTGCCTTGATCAGTTAAGATCTCTTTGGGGAAGCCGACCCGCGAAAAGAACTAAATCATTGCTTGGGCTACCACTTTGGTGTGCATGCTGGGGAGGGGAATAGCCTCGGGATACCGAGTGGCATAATCCACCAACACTAGGACATACTGTCTCCCTCTACTGGAGGGGATGAGGGGACCGATAAGGTCCATGCCCACCCGGGTAAAGGGGGTTTCGATAACTGGGAGGGGTTGTAACGGGGCAGGAGGTTGAGTGACCGGATTATATAGTTGGCATTTCTGACAATTCAGGCAATATCTACGTACATCTCCGTAGATCCCGGGCCAGTAGAATCTCCGGAGTATCGCCTCCTCGGTTTTTTCTCTTCCAAGATGCCCTTCCCCTTGGTCCCCATGAGCTAGTTGCAACACCTGTTGTCGGTAGCTACCAGGGACTAATAATTGTCTCTGTCTGTCATTACTAGACTGGGGAAGTCTATATAACAGGTGGTTGTAGATGCGAAATGTCGGTCCCACCCCAGGCTCCTCATTACTCAGTGCCCTCTCCCAGGCATTCTTTAAGGAGGGATCATCCCTCTGGCTCTGTCTAAAGTCTCCTGCTACTGTGTATACCTTGCCCATGGCTCCGGTTGTTGTCTTGTTGCTTTCATAGTCTTTTCCCCAATATTGCTGTCTCTGGATTCGTTTCTGCCTTTTACTTAAATGCTGTTTGGGTGACTGGTTTTCGGCTATCTCAGTGTCGTACGGTACTTCTTCCCACCATTTTTTCATCATATGTTCCTCCCCTGCTTTAATCAACAACCGAGGAAAGGCCGTATAATCTGTCCCAATGATAATGTCTTCTTCGAGGTGTGGTAACACTCCCACCTTGAGGGGTTCCTCTTTGCCCCTCCACTGAAACTTAATAATAGCCACTGGATAATAGGCTTGGTCCCCGTGGACACAGGCAATTAATAATCGGGTTTGGGGTAAGTCTTGCCTGGGCTCCACCAGGTCTATACGTATAACGCTCTGACTGCAACCTGAGTCTACCAAGGCTACCCCCTCTTTACCGTTGAGAAGGATAGGGAGGGTGTATGTAGGTTTTGTTTCTCCTACCCAGAATACCCTTTCTTTTGTAACCCCTATTTCCATGGGTTCTCCCAGATCCTTTTGTTTTTGTGGGCAATATCGTGCAATGTGGCCCCATTCCGAACACTGATAACATTGGGGTCTGGTTGAAGGAAGTGTGGTGTGGAGCTTCTGGGGTACACGTACCCGTTCAGGATTATGTGAACCCTGAGGTCGTGGGGTGACTCCTTTTCCTATACTAGGGCACACAGGGGAAGGAACCGGGTTTCTGCTGGGGTTGGCCTTAAAGTCTGGGCTCCTATGGAAAGCACAAGCCAACTCAATGGCCGTTTTATTGCTGAGCCCAGGGTGTTGACGAACCCAATTCCGGGTGGACGTAGGTAGGGCATCCAAGAATTGTTCCAACACTATGATGTCAAACATCTCCTCACGAGTCTTTTCTGTGGGTCGTAACCATCGTCCAGCAGCGTGTTGGACCCTATAATAAAGTGTACGCGGGTTTTCCGGTAGGAGCCACTTCATGTGACGGAACCGTGACCGATAACTCTCGCTGTCCAGTCCTACTCTTTCGAGTATGGTCTTTTTGATATCTTTATAAGGAAGAGCACTGGTAGGATTTATGGCTTGGTACGTTGCTTGTAACTGTCCTGTTAAGAGTGGGGCAATGTACTGACCCCATTTTTCTTCTGGCCAACTGGCGGAGCTAGCTACCCTCTCAAAATTAAGGAAGAAGGAGTCCGGATCGTCTTGGTCTTGATACTTTTTTGTAGCACACTACTCGGTACATTGGGGTGTACCTTCGTGTGAGCAATGGTTTCCGTTAGCTTACTCAATGCTGTCTCATGTACGAGTTGGTTGTTCACCATGATTGTGGCCTGACTTTTAAGGGCGGTTTGTAAGGCCTCACGCTGCTCTTTAGCGTCCTTCATCTGCTGCTCCCACATCAACTGCAGATGGCGTTGTCCTTCCGCCAGCTGGGCTATGACGTCCGCCATGGTAGGTTTCTCCTCCATTCTGGTTGTGCGGTGGTCGAATTATCCCACTTCTGGCACCACTTTGTACGAGGTTGGCCGATTGAAAACACCAAACTACCTGTTATGGGTGTTAGGTATGTTGCCTTTGTTGCTCTTTATACAGTATCACTGGTGGGAGGATTTCTTGTTGGTAGGTATGGGTGAGGGTCTTCTTTCTTCTGGTCGCTAATCTCGTCTTCTTCTTTCTCTTCTTCTAGAGGCCTAGCAGGAAGCGTGTGGGGACAGAAGAAGAATAGGCGTGGTAAGTGTTTGGTTTTTCACCCCTTCTTTTTTCCATCTCCCCTCTCTACTTCTCCTCTCCACTCTACTATCATACTGCATGGTTTTTTCTTCTATCTTTTATCTTCCTCCGCTCTCTTTTCTTTCAGCCTGTTGGGTTTTCCTTTCGGTCACTCTGTTTTTCCTTTTCTGAACCCTCTTCCTTGGTGCTGGCAGGTTTGTTTTCTTGTTTTTCTTGTTTTTGTTTCCTTTCTTTCCCTTACTCGTCTTTTCTTATTTCTTCCCCTTTTCTGTGCCTATTATACGCTTGGCGTATGTGTCTCACTAGTGTCCTTTTCTTTCTTCCTCTTTGGTCGGTTTCTGTTCTTTTCTTCCTCTCTTCTTGCTCTTTAGGCTAAGCTCCTCTGGTTTACTGCCTTCCAGCACTCTCGTATTTGTCTTTCTGATTCCCTACACCCCTTTTCCCCACCCCTTTTCTCCCTGTGCTCTTAGTGCTTTCCCAGTGTATTTCCCCTTTTCCCGTTTCCCTCCCTCCTCCCGCTCCTTCCTCCCGGTCCCGAACTCCCGTACCTGGCTTGGCCACGCTTCTCCTGAAGCGTGGCGGGCTCACTCGTGTGCTCCCCGAGGCCAGCGGTCCTCGTCTCTGTATCGGGTCCGCAAGGGTCTTGATTTCGGCTCCGGTCCTGTCTTTGGAGGAAGAGTCCTGGCGTTTTCAGGATCTTCCTCGTTCCTCGTCCTCCGCTGCTCGTCCTCCGGTTCTCCCATCGGCTCTCTCAATCACCACCACTGGATCCCGTCTCTCCTCCATTGAATGGGTGGAAGCACTCCTTTTATGGCATCATGGTCGCGCAGCTTCGGCAGGGAGCCAATGGAGAGTGGTTCTCCCCGGGTTACTTCCGTGTTGTCCGGGGTAGAGACAGCACAAGACATGTTGATGTGCAGATCGGTCCGGTCCGATCCGTCACGATATCGTTTGTGTTGCCCCTATACCTATGTGCTCCTTATTGCAATCTACTGTAACTTTACATTGCTTGCATTACTTCCTTTTGCTATTACTGCATATTTTTGGTATTGTGTACATATATCTTGTGTATATTTGGCATCCTCATACTGAGGGTACTCACTGAGATACTTTTGGCATATTGTCATAAAAATAAAGTTCCTTTATTTTTAGTATATCTGTGTATTGTGTTTTCTTATGATATTGTGCATATGACACCAGTGGTATAGTAGGAGCTTTGCATGTCTCCTAGTTTAGCCTAAGCTGCTCTGCAATAGCTACCTTCTATCAGCCTAAGCTGCTAGAAACACCTCTTCTACACTAATAAGGGATAACTGGACCTGGTACAGAGTGTAAGTACCCTATGGTACCCACTACAAGCCAGGCCAGCCTCCTACATTGGTTGTGCAGCGGTGGGATAAGTACTTGTAACTACTTACCACTTTGTCATTTGTACTTTTCATAAGAGAATAATATACAAAACAAGTTCAGTGTATGTACACCTAACCAAAAAGTGTTGCTTTTCTTCTCTTACACTATCTGCTAAGTGCTGAAAAGTACTCCTAAACTTTCTAAAAGTTTCACAAAGTTGAAAAAGTTTTTTTTCCTGTTCTTTAAAAAGTCCTAAAAACTTTTTCTCTCTTTTATCTGACCCTAAACCTTTTCCTACCATGTCTGGTGCAGGAACTCCTCTTAATTTGGTCAATACTACTTATGACCACCTTAACTTTAAGAGCCTAAGGAGTCTCTGCATTGATAGAGGTTTAGTGGTAGGAAATAACCCTTCTAGAGATTTTCTGTCTAATATGCTTATTGAAAATGATAAGGCCCAGGGTGGCCCCTCATCTGAAAAGTTGATAGATAGCTCACACTCTGACTCAGGGGATGCCCTTGAGGGAGTGTTACAGGGTTCCCTTCCAAACCAGCCCCTTAGCAGACCACCTAGCAATGCTGGTAGTAATAGAAGCTCCCATCACAGTAGGGATGTTTTTGTTCCTGGAGGCCAGGTTGTTAGGGTGCCAACTGTTAGGGACAGGTCTCCCTCTGCTCATTCAAATCTTTTTTTCTGTGTCAAAACATTCCCAACCCACCCACCCTGATGACAAAATGTTAGAAAGGGAGCTCAATAAGTTGAGAGTGGAAGAGACCAGGCTGGAGCTTAAACAGCAACAGCTGGCTCTAGAAAGGGAATCCCTAGACTTAGAAAAAGAGAGACAGAGGTTGGGGTTTGGACCCCATGGTGGCAGCAGCAGTATTCCTGATAGCAATCCTGTTAAAGAGCATGATTCTAGGAATCTGCAAAAGATAGTTCCCCCTTATAAGGAGGGGGATGACATTAACAAGTGGTTTGCTGCACTTGAGAGGGCCTGTATGGTACAGGGGGTCCCTCAAAGGCAGTGGGCTGCTATCCTATGGCTATCTTTCAGTGGAAAGGGGAGGGATAGGCTCCTTACTGTTAGAGAAAGTGATGCCAATAATTTTGCAGTTTTGAAGGATGCACTCTTGGATGGATTTGGCTTAACCACTGAACAATACAGGATTAAGTTCAGAGAAACCAGAAAAGAGTCCTCACAAGACTGGGTAGACTTTGTTGACTATTCAGTGAAGGCCTTGGAGGTTTGGTTGCACGGCAGTAAAGTTTCTGACTATGAAAGCCTGTACAATCTAATCCTGAGAGAGCATATTCTGAATAACTGTGTGTCTGATTTGTTGCACCAATACCTAGTGGACTCGGATCTGACCTCTCCCCAAGAATTGGGAAAGAAGGCAGACAAGTGGGTCAGAACAAGGGTGAACAGAAAGGTTCATACCTGGGGTGACAGGGATGGCAAGAAGAAGGATGGTAAGTCTTCTGACAAGGGTGGGGACAAAAGTAAGCATACTGAGTCTTCATCAGGCCCACAAAAATCCTCTGGTGGGGGTGGTGGGTCCAAATCCTCTTCTAATAATCAACCTAAAAAGCCTTGGTGTTATTTGAGTAAAGTCAAAGGCCATTGGGCAACTGATTCCAGTTGTCCAAAGAAAAACACCAAACCTCCCACTACCACAACCCCTGCTGCAAATTCTAGTGCCCCTAGTAATAGCAGTGGTGGTGGGAAACCAACTAATAGCAAATCTAAGGGTGTAGCTGGGCCCACTATTGGCAATGTAGTTGGGGTTGGTCTTGTTAGGGAGGCCACAGAGGCTGTTTTAGTCTCTGAAGGTGCCATTGATTTGGCCACCTTGGTTGCTTGTCCCCTTAATATGGATAAGTACAAGCAACTTCCCCTAATAAATGGTGTTGAGGTTCAGGCCTACAGGGACACAGGAGCCAGTGTAACTATGGTGATAGTGAAACTGGTCCACCTGAACAGCACCTACTTGGTCAGCAGTACCAAGTGACAGACGCTCATAACAACACTCTTAGCCACCCCATGGTTGTTGTGAATCTCAACTGTGGGGGTGGGGGGTTTACTGTTCCAAAAAAAGTTGTGGTTGCGTCAGATTTACCTATAGACTGTCTACTAGGGAATGACTTGGAGCATGGGTACTCGCAAACATTTTCCCAGGGGCCACAAAGTTTGGTCTGTGATGCGCCTGGGGGCTGCATTGATGCCAGGGCAGTGGCGGTCAAGTGGGGTGGCTTGGGGAATCGGTTTCAAGATAGGTGTAGGAGAAGCAAATGATATACATCTAGTGGCTGAAATAAACAATGGGAAACCAGAAAACCTGAAATGAATCCTGGCTTACCCACTTTTCCAAATTGTGTGATCCTAGGCAATTGTTTAGTCTCACTTTCCCTCCTTTTTTTGGATTATCACATTTAAGATGACCTCGAAATACATGATTTATGGTGTGCGCTGGACGAAACCTGCTTCTATGTTTGATTTAATGAACTATAATGTTGTTAATGTATGATAGGAACCCAGGCCACCCATAAAGTGCACATACCAAGTGACTTGCCTCTTTAACTTAAGATTAGTGGTGTTCTCAGGGTAAGGGAAATAATTAATGATTCAAAATTTATGTTTCCAAATGTATGTTTGAAAACTATCACTTTTAAAGGAATACATCTCAATGCACTGATAAAATATTTTTTACTAAGGCAAAAAGGTTCTGCATGTTATATAAATCCTTAGTTACTTCCTTTCTTTAACACCAATTAAGTTTGAAATAAATGATTGTGTGTTTATTTAATATTTTCATTGTTAGTGCGGAGTTGAGCAAACAGCTGCCCAGTGCTCCTGTTGCCCAAGGGGCCGCATGTAAAGGTCAGAGGGGCCGCATGAGGCCCGCGGGCTGTACTTTGAGTATCCATGATTTAGAGACATCAGTTTGGTCAGAAGTGGAGTTGGAGGCTCATGCAGCAATGCTGGGCATTCCTGGGCATATTTTTGCTTTAACCAGGGCTCAGGCCAAAAAGCAAAAAGGACTGGGTAACTTGGATCCTGGAAGAATGGACCAAGTGCTCCCTAAAGCTAGGGGTAGCAAGGGTAAACCCCTACCCACTATCCCTCCATCTAAAGATGATTCCCCTTCTGAGTAAGAGGAATTCCCTCCCTGTGCAGAACCTTCACCAGATGAGCTGGCAGCAGACACTGCTGAGCTTTCGGGTGGAGGGGGGCCTGCCAGGGAAGAGCTGAGTGTGGCACAGCAAACCTGTCCCACATAAGAGGGTCTCAGACATCAAGCTGTCAAACAGAAAAATGGGGATGTCAGTGACAGCCATAGAGTTTACTGGGAGGACAACCTCTTGTACACAGAGGCAAGGGACCCAAAACCTGGAGCAGCAGCCAGGAGATTGGTCATTCCCCTGCAGTACAGAGAGTTCCTTCTAACTCTTGCACATGACATTCCTTTGGCTGGGCATTTGGGCCAGATCAAAACATGGGAAAGACTTGTCCCCTTGTTTCACTGGTCTAGGATATCAGAGGACACTAAAGATTTTTGCAAGTCTTGTGTGACCTGCCAAGCCAGTGGCAAGACTGGTGGTACTCCAAAGGCCCCTCTAATTCCACTACCTGTGGTTGGGGTGCCCATTGAAAGGGTCGGGGTTGACATAGTTGCCCCCCTTGACTCTCCTACTGCTTCAGGCAATAGGTTTATCTTGGTGGTTGTGGACCATGCCACAAGATATCCTGAAGCAATTCCTCTAAGGACCACTACTGTCATGCCGCCGCGGCCAGGTTAATCATAAAGATATGCTGCACTGAAAGCCTCCAACCCTTGCAGGACTGTGTTCACCAACCTCTGAAAAGTGGCAGGTGCATTTTTCAAACCAAAGGGCATCACTGTAAATTGATAGTGCTCTCCTATAGCTGGTAATGCAGCTTTAGGTTGAGCATCCTCAGCCAATTTGATCTGCCAATACCCTGCAGTCAAATCAAAGGTGCTTAAATACTTGGCAAATGCCAGGGTATCTATGAGCTCATCTGCCCTGGGTATAGGGTGAGCATCAGTTTTTGTTACCTGGTTGAGACCTCTGTAATCAACACAAAACCTCACCTCCCTTTTTCCATCTTTTGAGTGAGGCTTTGGTACAAGCACCACAGGACTTGCCCATGGGCTTTCAGAAGGTTCAACCACTCCTAGATCAAGCATTTTCTGAACCTTTTGTTTTATGCAGTCCCTGACATGGTCAGGCTGCCTATAGATTTTACTTTTGACAGGCATGCTGTCTCCAGTATCAATTGTGTGTTCACACCAAGATGTGGATCCAGGCACAGTTGAAAAGAGTTCAGAAAACTGTCCAAGGAGGTTTATGCAGTTGTCTTTCTGTTCTGCAGTAAGACAGTCTGCCAAAACTACTCCCTCCACTAGAGCATCCTCTTGAGTGGAGGAGAAGAGATCAGGGAAAGGGCCACTCTTTTCTTCCTGTCCTTCATCTGTTGCCATGAGAAGACTGAGATCAGCCCTGTCATAGTAGGGTTTTAGGCGGTTGAGATGAATCACCCTAAGGGGACTCCCGGCAGTGCCCAGGTCAACCAAGTAGGTGACCTCGCCCTTTTTCTCAACAATGAGATGGGGTCCACTCCATTTGTCTTGGATTGCTCTTCGGGCCACAGGCTCCAATACTCACACCTTCTGTCCTGGTTGGTACTGAATCAGAACAGCATTCTGGTCATGCCATTGGTTTTGGAGCTCCTGGCTGGCCTGAAGGTTTTTACTGGCCTTTTTCATGTACTCAGCCATTCTGGATCTTAGGCCAAGTACATAGTCCCCTATGTCCTGTTTGGGAGCTTTTAAAGGTTGTTCCCAACCCTCCTTCACAAGTGTTAGTGGACCTCTTACAGGGTGCCCAAAGAGGAGTTCAAAGGGGCTGAAGCCCACTCCTTTCTGGGGTACCTCCCTGTAAGCAAACAGGAGGCAAGGTAACAGGACATCCCATCTCCTCCTGAGTTTTTCAGGGAGTCCCATTATCATTCCCTTGAGAGTTTTATTAAACCTCTCTACCAGTCCATTAGTTTGTGGATGATAAGGAATGGTGAATTTGTAGGTTACACCACATTCCTTCCACATAGCCTTCAAGTATGCAGACATAAAGTTCTACCCCTGTCTGATACAACCTCTTTTGGGAAACCCACCCTGGAAAAGATTCCAAGGAGGGCTTTTGCCACTGCAGATGCTGTAGTGATCCTTAGAGGAATTACTTCAGGATATCCTGTGGCATGGTCCACAACCACCAAGATAAACCTATTGCCTGAAGCAGTAGGAGGGTCAAGGGGGCCAACTATGTCAACCCCTACCCTTTCAAAGCGAACTCCAACCACAAGTAGTGGAATAAGGGGAGCCTTTGGTGTGCCACCAGTCTTACCACTGGCCTGGCAGGTCACACAAGACTTACAGAAATCTTTAGTGTCTTCTGACATCCTAGGCCAGTGAAACAGGGGGACAAGCCTTTCCCATGGTTTGATCTGGCTCAAATGCCCAGCCAAAGGAATGTCATGTGCCAGAGTAAGGAGGAACTCTCTGTACTGCAGGGGAATGACCAATCTCCTGGCTGCTCCAGGTTTTGGGTCCCTTGCCTCTGTGTACAAGAGGTTGTCCTCCCAGTAAACTCTATGTGAGTCACTGACATCCCCATTTTGCTGCTTGACAACTTGCTGTCTGAGACCCTCTAATGTGGGACAGGATTGCTGTGCCACACTCAGCTCTTCCTTGGCAGGCCCCCCTCCACCCAAAAGCTCAGCAGTGTCTGCTGCCAGCTCATCTTGTGAAGGTTCTGCACAGGGAGGAAATAATTCTTCCTCAGAAGGAAAATCATCCGTAGAGGGAGGGATAGTGGGTAGGGATTTACCCTTGCTACCCCTAGCTTTAGGGAGCACTTGGTCCATTGTTCCAGGATCCAAGTTACCCTGTCCTTTTTGCTTTTTGGCCTGAGCCCTTGTCAAAGCAAAAATATGCCCAGGAATGCCCAGCATTGCCGCATGAGCCTCCAACTCCACTTCTGCCCAAGGTGATGTCTCTAAATCATTTCCTAGTAGGCAGTCTACAGGTAAATCGGAAGCAACCACAACTTTCTTTGGACCAGTAACCCCCCCCCCCCCCAGTTGAGATTCAGAACAGCCATGGGGTGGCTAAGAGTGTTGTTATGAGCGTCTGTCACTTGGTACTGCTGACCAAGTAGGTGTTGTTCAGGGTGTACCAGTTTCTCTATTACCATGGTAACACTGGCACCTGTGTCCCTGTAGGCCTGAACCTCAACACCATTTATTAGGGGAAGTTGTTTGTACTTATCCATATTAAGGGGACAAGCAACCAAGGTGGCCAAATCAATGGCACCTTCAGAGACTAACACAGCCTCTGTGGTCTCCCTAACAAGACCAACCCCAACTAAATTACCAAAAGTGAACCCAGCTACTCCCTTGGATTGGCTATTAGTAGGTTTGCTCCCACCACCACTGCTATTACTAGGGGCACTAGAATTTGCAGTAGGGGTTGGGGTAGTGGGAGGTTTGGTGTTTTTCTTTGGACAACTGGCATCAGTTGTCCAATGGCCTTTGACTTTACACAAATAACACCAAGGCTTTTTAACTTGATTTGAAGAGGATTTGGACCCACCACCCCCACCAGAGGATTTTTGTGGGCCTGATGAAGACTCAGTTTTACTTTTGTCCCCACCCTTGTCAGAAGACTTACCATCCTTCTTCTTGCCATCCTTGTCACCCCCTGTATGAACTTTTCTGTTCACTCTTGTTCTGACCCATTTGTCTGCCTTCTTTCCCAATTCTTGGGGAGTGGTCAGATCTGAGTCCACTAGATATTGGTGTAACAAGTCAGACACACAGTTATTCAGAATATGCTTTCTCAGAACAAGATTATACATGCTTTCATAGTCAGAAACTTTACTGCCCTGTAACCACCCCTCCAAGGCCTTCACTGAACAGTCAACAAAGTCTATCCAGACTTGTGAGGACTCTTTTCTGGTGTCTCTGAACTTAATCCTGTATTGTTCAGTGGTTAAGCCAAATCCATCCAAGAGTGCATCCTTCAAAACTGTAAAATTGTTAGCATCACTTTCTCTAACAGTAAGGAGCCTATCCCTACCCTTTCCATTGAGAGATAGCCACAATATAGCAGCCCACTGCCTTTGAGGGACCCCCTGTACCATACAGGCCCTCTCAAGTGCAGCAAACCACTTGTTGATGTCACCCCCCTCCTTGTAAGGGGGAACTATCTTGTGCAGATGTAGGAGGCTGGACTGGCTTGTAGTGAGTACCAAGGGGTACTTACACCTTGCACCAGGCCCAGGTATCCCTTATTAGTGTATAGGGTGTCTAGCAGCTTAGGCTGATAGATAATGGTAGCTTAGCAGAGCAGCTTAGGCTGAACTAGGAGACGAGTGAAGCTCCTACAGTACCACTAGTGTCATATGCACAATATCATAAGAAAACACAAAACACAGATATACTAAAAATAAAGGTACTTTATTTTTATGACAATATGCCAAAAGTATCTCAGTGAGTACCCTCAGTATGAGGATAGCAAATATACACAAGATATATGTACACAATACCAAAAATATGCAGTATAGTATTAGAAAACAGTGCAAACAATGTATAGTTACAATAGGATGCAATGGGGACACATAGGGATAGGGGCAACACAAACCATATACTCCAAAAGTGGAATGCAAACCACGAATGGACCCCAAAGCTATGTGACCTTGTAGAGGGTCGCTGGGACTGTAAGAAAACAGTGAGGGTTAGAAAAATAGCCCACCCCAAGACCCTGAAAAGTGAGTGCAAAGTGCACTAAAGTTCCCCAAAGAGCACAGAAGTTGTGATAGGGGAATTCTGCAGGAAAGACCAACACCAGCAATGCAACAACAATGGATTTCCAAACAAGGGTACCTGTGGAACAAGGGGACCAAGTCCAAGAGTCACGACCAAGTCGAGAGTGGGCAGATGCCCAGGAAATGCCAGCTGTGGGTGCAAAGAAGCTGCTACTGGACAGTAGAAGCTGAGGATTCTGCAGGAACTACAAGGGCTAGAAACTTCCTGTTTGGAGGATGGATGCCCCACGCCGTGGAGAGTCGTGCAGATGTGTTTTCCTGAAGAAAGACCGCAAACAAGCCTTGCTAGCTGCAAGTCGTGCCGTTAGGGTTTTTGGATGCTGCTGCGGCCCAGGAGGGACCAGGATGTCGCCAATTGCATCAGGGGACACAGGGGGCGCCTAGCAAAACGAGGAGCCCTCTCAGAAGCAGGCAGCACCTGCAGAAGTGCCAGAACAGGCACTACAAAAAGGAGTGAAACTGTGCTCACCCGAAGTTGCACAAAGGAGTCCCACGCCGCCGGAGGACAACTCAGGAGGTCGTGCAATGCAGGTTAGAGTGCTGTGGACCCAGGCTTGGCTGTGCAGAAAGGATTTCCGCCGGAAGTGCACAGAGGCCGGAGTAGCTGCAAAAGACGCGATTCCCAGCAATGCAGTCTGGCGTGGGGAGGCAAGGACTTACCTCCACCAAACTTGGACTGAAGAGTCACTGGACTGTGGGAGTCACTTGGACAGAGTTGCTGGATTCAAGGGACCTCGCTCGTCGTGCTGAGAGGAGACCCAGGGGACCGGTGATGCAGTTCTTTGGTGCCTGCCGTAGCAGGGGGAAGATTCCGTCGACCCACGGGAGATTTCTTCGGAGCTTCTAGTGCAGAGAGGAGGCAGACTACCCCCACAGCATGCACCACCAGGAAAACAGTCGAGAAGGCGGCAGGATCAGCGTTACAGAGTTGCAGTAGTCGTCTTCGCTACTTTGTTGCAGTTTTGCAGGCTTCCAGCGCTCAGCAGTCGATTCCTTGGCAGAAGGTGAAGAGAGAGATGCAGAGGAACTCTGATGAGCTCTTGCATTCGTTATCTAAGGAAATCCCCAAAGCAGAGACCCTAAATAGCCAGAAAAGAGGGTTTGGCTACTTAGGAGAGAAGATAGGCTAGCAACACCTGAAGGAGCCTATCAGAAGGAGTCTCTGACGTCACCTGCTGGCCCTGGCCACTCAGAGCAGTCCAGTGTGCCAGCAGCACCTCTGTTTCCAAGATGGCAGAGGTCTGGAACACACTGGAGGAGCTCTGGGCACCTCCCAGGGGAGGTGCAGGTCAGGGGAGTGGTCACTCCCCTTTCCTTTGTCCAGTTCCGCGCCAGAGCAGGGCTGAGGGGTCCCTGAACCAGTGTAGACTGGCTTATGCAGAAATGGGCACCATGTGTGCCCATGAAAGCATTTCCAGAGGCTGGGGGAGGCTACTCCTCCCCTGCCTTAACACCATTTTCCAAAGGGAGAGGGTGTAACACCCTCTCTCTGAGGAAGTCCTTTGTTCTGCCTTCCTGGGCCAAGCCTGGCTGGACCCCAGAAGGCAGAAACCTGTTTGAGGGGTTGGCAGCAGCGGCAGCTGCAGTGAAACCCCTGAAAAGGCAGTTTGGCAGTACCCGGGTCTGTGCTACAGACCCGTGGGATCATGGGATTGTGCCAACAATGCCAGGATGGCATAGAGGGGGCAATTCCATGATCATAGACATGTTACATGGCCATATTCGGAGTTACCATTGTGAAGCTACACATAGGTAGTGACCTATATGTAGTGCACGTGTGAAATGGTGTCCCCGCACTCACAAAGTCCGGGGAATTGGCCCTGAACAATGTGGGGGCACCTTGGCTAGTGCCAGGGTGCCCACACACTAAGTAACTTAGCACCCAACCTTTACTAGGTAAAGGTTAGACATATAGGTGACTTATAAGTTACTTAAATGCAGTGTAAAATGGCTGTGAAATAACATGGACGTTATTTCACTCAGGCTGCAGTGGCAGGCCTGTGTAAGAATTGTCAGAGCTCCCTATGGGTGGCAAAAGAAATGCTGCAGCCGATAGGGATCTCCTGGAACCCCAATACCCTGGGTACCTCAGTACCATATACTAGGGAATTATAAGGGTGTTCCAGTATGCCAATGTAAATTGTTAAAATTGGTCACTAGCCTGTTAGTGACAATTTGAAAGAAATGAGAGAGCATAACCACTGAGGTTCTGATTAGCAGAGCCTCAGGGAGACAGTTAGGCATAACACAGGTAACACATACAGGGCACACTTATGAGCACTGGGGCCCTGGCTGGCAGGGTTCCAGTGACACATACAACTAAAACAACATATATACAGTGAAATATGGGGGTAACATGCCAGGCAAGATGGTACTTTCCTACAGCAGATTCCTGGAATCATGCTCTCTAACAGGATTACTATCAGTAATACTGCTGCTGCCACCATGTGGTCCAAACCCCAATCTCTGTCTCTTCTTCTCCAGGTCTAGGGATTCCCTGTCTAGAGCCAGCTGTTGCTGTTTAAGCTTCAGTCTGGTCTCTTCCACTCTCAACTTTTTGAGTTCCCTTTCTAACATGTTGTCTTCAGGGTGGGTGGGTTGGGAATGCTTGGACACAGAAGATAAATTGGAAACAACAGAGGGAGATCTGTCCCTAACTGCTTGGGCTCTAACAACCTGGCCTCCAGGAACAAAAACATCCCTACTATGATGGGAGCTCCTATTACTACCAGCATTGCTAGGTGGTCTGCTAAGGGGCAGATTTGGAACAGAACCCTCCCCACCACTCTCAAGAAGTTCCCCTGAGTCAGAATGGGAGCTATCTATTAACTTCTCATTTGAAGTGCCTGCTAGGGACTCATCATTCACAATGAGCATGTTATATAGAAACTCGCTTGTAGGGTTCTTTCCAATCACTAAACCTCTGTCTAGGCAGAGACTCCTCAGGCTCTTGAAATTTTAATTGTCATAGGTAGTATTGACCATTTTAAGAGCAGCCCCTACATCAGACATGATAGAAGAAGGTTTAGAGACAGTGAGAAGAAAGAAAAAGTTTCAGAACTTTTTAAAGAACAAAGAAAAAACGTTTTCAAACTTTTTGGAAACTTTTAGAAGTTTTAGAGTACTTTTCAGCACTTAGTAGAAAGTGTCAGAGGAGAAAAGCAAAACTTTTTGGTTAAGTGTACATACACTGAACTTGTTTTGTATATTATTCTCTTATGAAAAGTACACAATGACAAAATGGTAAGTAGTTACAAGTACTTATCCCACCGCTGCACAACCAATGTAGGAGGCCACCCTGGCTTCTAGTGGGTACCAGAGGTACTTACACCTTGTGCCAGGTCCAGTTATCCCTTATTAGTGTAGAAGAGGTGTTCCTAGCAGCTAAGGCTGATAGAAGGTAGCTATGGCAAAGCAGCTTAGGCTGAACTAGGAGACATGTAAAGCTCCTACTATACCACTGGTGTCATATGCACAATATCATAAAAAAACACAATACACAGATATACTAAAAATAAAGGTCCCTTATTTTTATGACAATATGCCAAAAGTATCTCAGTGAGTACCCTCAGTATGAGGATGAGAAATATACACAAGATATATGTACACAAACCAAAATTATGCAGATAATAGCAAAAGGAAGTAATGCAAGCAATGTAAAGTTACAGTAGATTGCAATAGGAGCACATAGGTATAGGGGCAACACAAACCATATACTCCAAAAGTGGAATTCGAGCCATGAATGGACCCCAAACCTATGTGAGCTTGTAGAGGGTCGCTAGGACTGTAAGAAACCAGTGAGGGTTAGAAAAAAAAAACACCCCAAGACCCTGAAAGGTAGGTGTAAAGTGCACCTACAACCCCCAGAGAGCACAGAAGTCGTGATAGGGGGATTCTGCAAGGAGAACAAACACCAGCAATGCAACAACAGTGGATTTCTGGACCTGAGTACCTGTAAGACAAGGGGACCAAGTCCAAGAGTCGCGACAGTGTGGAGAGTGGGCAGGAGCCCAAGAAATGCCAGCTGAGGGTGCAAGGAAGCTGCCACCCGTTAGAAGAAGCTTGGTGTTCTGCAAGAACGAAGAGGACTAGGAACTTCCTCTTTGGAGGATGGATGTCCCACGTCGTGAGGAAACCTGCAGAGGTGTTCCCATGCAGAAAGACCGCAAACAAGCCTTGCTAGCTGCAAGGGTTGCGGTTAGGGTTTTTGGATGCTGCTGTGGCCCAGGAGGGACCAGGATGTCGCCACTTGGATGAGGAGACCGAGGGGGCGCCCAGCAACATAGGGAGCCCTCACAGAAGCAGGCAGCAACCGCAGAAGTACCTGAACAGGCACTTGGAAGAAAAGTGAACTGGAGTCCACCCGAAGTCACAAAAGGGAGTCCCACGACAACGGAGGACATCTCAGAAGGTTGTGCACTGCAGGTTAGAGTGTTGGGTACCCAGGCTTGGCTGTGCACGAAGGAAATCCTGGAAGAGTGCGCAGGAGCCGGAGCAGCTGCACATCATGCAGTACACAGCTTTGCAGTCTAGCGTGGGGAGGCAAGGACTTACCTCCACCAAACTTGGAATGAAGAGTCACTGGACTGTGGGAGTCACTTGGACAGAGTTGCTGAGTTCCAGGGACCACGCTCGTCGTGCTGAGAGGGGACCTAGAGGACCGGTGATGCAGTCTTTTGTTGCCTGCGGTTGCAGGAGGAAGATTCCATTGACCCACGGGAGATTTCTTCAGAGCTCCTGGTGCAGAGAGGAGGCAGGCTACCCCCAGAGCATGCACCACCTGGAAACAGTTGAGAAAGCCGTCAGGATGAAGCGATCCAAGGTTGCTAGTGGTCATCTTGCTACTTTGTCGCGGTTTTGCAGGTGTCCTGATCAGTCAGTGGTCGATCCTTTGGCAGAAGGTGAAGAGGGAGATGCAGAGGAACTCTGGTGAGCTCTTGCATTCGTTATCTGGTGAGATCCCCAAAGCAGAGACCCTAAATAGCCAGAAAATGAGGTTTGGCTATCTAGGAAGGAGGATTGGCTACCAAGAGAGGTAAGAGCCTATCAGAAGGAGCCTCTGACGTCACCTGCTGGCACTGGCCACTCAGAGCAGTCCAGTGTGCCACAAACACCTCTGTTTCCAAGATGGCAGAGGTCTGGGACACACTGGAGGAGCTCTGGGCACCTCCCCTGGGAGGTACAGGTCCAGGTCAGGGGAGTCATCACTCCCCTTTCCTTTGTCCAGTTTCGCGCCAGAGCAGGGCTGGGGGATCCCTGAACCGGTGTAGACTGGCTTATGCAGAGATGGACACCATCTGTGCCAATCAAAGCATTTCCAGAGGGTGGGGGAGGCTACTCCTCCCCAGCTTTCACACCTATTTCCAAAGGGAGAGGGTGTTACACGGAAATCCGTTGTCAGTGCACTGCTGGTGTTTGTTGTTCTTGCAGAATCCCCCTATCACGACTATTGTGCTCTTTTGGGGTAGTAGGTGTACGTTACTCCTACTTTTCAGGGTCTCGGCGACCCTCTACAAGCTCACACAGGTTTGGGGGTCCATTCGTGATTTGCATTCCACTTTTGGAGTATATGGTTTGTGTTGCCCCTAGACCTATGTTCACCTATTGCATCCTATTGTAATTCTACACTGTTTGCATTACTTTTTTTACTATTAATTACCTGTTTTGGGTTTGTGTACATATGACTTGTGTATATTACTTACCTTCTAACTGAGGGTACTCACTGAGATACTTTTGGCATATTGTCATAAAAATAAAGTACCTTTATTTTTAGTAACTCTGAGTATTGTGTTTTCGTATGATATTGTGCTATATGATATAAGTGGTATAGTAGGAGCTTTGCATGTCTCCTAGTTCAGCCTAAGCTGCTTTGCCATAGCTACCTTCTATCAGCCTAAGCTGCTAGAAACACCTCTATTCTACAAATAAGGAATAACAGGACCTGGCACAGGGTGTAAGTACCACAAGGTACCAACTATAAGCCAGGCCAGCATCCTACAGGGACACCATTACACGCGTGCACTACATATAGGTCAATACCTATATGTAGCTTCAGAATGCTAACTCCGAATATGGCCATGTAAGATGTCTAAGATCATGGAATTGTCCCCCCATGCCAAATCTGGTATTGGGGTGCCAATCCCATGCATCGCCGGGGCTCCACCATGGACCCCGAGTACTGCCAAACTAGCTCTCTGGGGTTTTCACTGCAGCTACTGCTGATGCCAACCCACAGACAGGCTTCTGCCCTCCTGGGGTCTGGGCAGCCCAGTCCCAGGAAGGCAGAAGAAAGGGTTTCCTCTGAGAGAGGGTGTTACACCCTCTCCCTTTGGAAATAGGTGTTAAGGGCTGGGGAGGAGTAGCCTCCCCCAGCCTCTGGAAATGCTTTGAAGGGCACAGATGGTGCCCTCCTTGCATAAGCCAGTCTACATGGTTCAGGGATCCTCCAGCCCCTGATCTGGTGCAAAACTGGACAAAGGAAAGGGAAGTAACCACTCCCCTGTCCATCACCACCCCAGGGGTGGTGACCAGAGCTCCTCCAGTGCGTCCCAGACCTCTGCCATCTTGAATGCAGAGGTGTGAGGGCACAATGGAGGCCTCTGATTGGCCAGTGCCAGCAGGTGACGTCAGAGACCCCTCCTGGTAGGTGCTTACCTGACTAGGTGGCCAATCCTCCTCTGAGGGCTATTTAGGGTCTCTCCTGTGGGCTTTTCCTCAGATAACGACTTGCACGAATTCATCAGAGTTCTTCTGCATATCCTTCTTCGACTTCTGCCAAGGATCGACCGCTGACTGCTCCAGGACACCTGCAAAACCGCAACAAAGTAGCAAGAAGACTACCAGCAACATTGTAGTGCCTAATCCTGCCGTCTTTCTCGACTGTTTCCTGGTGGTGCATGCTCTGAGGGCTGTCTGCCTTCACCCTGCACTGGAAGCCAAGAAGAAATCTCCTGTGGGTCGATGTAATCTTCCCCCTGCCAACGCAGGCATCAAACTTCTGCATCACCGGTCCTCTGGGTCCCCTCTCATCCTGACGAGCGTGGTCCCTGGAACACAGGAGCTGGGTCCAAGTGACCCCGACAGTCCAGTGGACCTTCTGTCCAAATTTGGTAGAGGTAAGTCCTTGCCTCCACACGCCAGACAGTAATCCTGTGTAAAGTGTGAACTGCAGCTGCTCGGGCTTCTGTGCACTTTTGCAAGATTTCCTTCACAGACATCCTAGCCCAGGTCCCCAGCACTCTGTCCTGCATTGCCCAACTCGCTGAGTTGTACTCCGTCTTCATGGGACCCTCTTTTGTTTTGCTGAGTCGACCAGCGTGCTCAGTTCTCTTGAAGGACCACTAGACTGTCGGAGTCACTTTGATCCAGCTACTGTGTTCCAGGATCCACGCTCGTCAGGATGAGAGGGGACCCAAAGGATCGGTGATGCAGAAGTTTGGTGCCTGCGTTGGCAGGGGGAAGATTCCATCGACCCACGGGAGATTTCTTCTTGGCTTCCAGTGCAGGGTGAAGGCAGACAGCCCTTACAGCATGCACCACCAGGAAACAGTTGAGAAAGCCGGCAGGATGAGGAGCTACAATGTTGCTGGTAGTCTTCTTACTACTTTGTTGCGGTTTTGCAGGCGTCCTGGAGCAGTCAGAGGTCGATCCTTGGCAGAAGTCGAATAAGGAAGTGCAGAGGAACTCTGGGGAGCTCTTGCATTCGTTATCTGGTGAGATACCCACAGGAGAGACCCTAAATAGCCCTCAGAGGAGGATTAGCTACAGAGAAAGGTAAGCACCTATCAGGGGGGGTCTGTGACATCACCTGCTGGCACTGGCCACTCAGAGCTGTCCATTGTGCCCTCACACCTCTGCATCCAAGATGGCAGAGGTCTGCGACACACTGGAGGAGCTCTGGGCACCTCCCCGGGAGGTGCTGATCAGAGGAGTGGTCACTCCCCTTTCCTTTGTCCAGCTTCGTGCAAAACCAGGGCTGGGGGGGTCCCTGAACCGGTGTAGACTGGCTTATGCAAGGAGGGCACCATCTGTGCCCTTCAAAGCATTTCCAGAGGCCAGGAGAGGCTACTCCTCTCAGGCCCTTCACACCTATTTCCAAAGGGAGAGGGTGTAACACCCTCTCTCAGAGGCATCTGCCCAGGCCCCAGGGGGGCAGAAACCTGTCTGAGGGTTGGCAGCAGCGGTAGCTGCAGAGAAAACCCCAGAAAGTTAGTTTGGCAGTACCCGGGCTCTATGCTGGAGACCCAGGGATGCATGGAATTGTCCCCCCAATACCAGAATGGTACTGGGGTGACAATTCCATGATCCTAGACATGTTACAAGGCAATGTTTGGAGTTACCATTGTGACGCTACATATAGGTATTGACGTATATGTAGTGCACGCGTGTAATGGTGTCCCCACCCTCACAAAGTCCGGGGAATTTGCCCTGAACAATGTGGGGGCACCTTGGCTAGTGCCAGGGTGTCCTCACACTAAGTAACTTTGCACCTAACCTTCACTAAGTGAGGGTGATACATATAGGTGACTTATAAGTTACTTAAGTGCAGTGTAAAATGGTTGTGAAATAACGTGGACGTTATTTCACTCAGTCTGCAGGGGCAGTCCTTTGTAAGAATTGTCTGAGCTCCCTATGGGTGGCAAAAGAAATGCTGCAGCCCATAGGGATCTCCTGGAACCCCAATACCCTGGGTACCTAGGTACCATATACTAGGGAATTATAAGGATGTTCCAGTGTGCCAATCAGAATTGGTAAAATTAGTCACTAGCCTGCAGTGACAATTTTAAAAGGAGAGAGAGCATAAACACTGAGGTTCTGGTTAGCAGAGCCTCAGTGATACATTTAGGCACCACACAAAGAACACATACAGGGCATACTTTATGAGCACTGGGGTCCTGGCTAGCAGGATACCTGTGACACAGGCAAAAACAAACATACATACAGTAAAAATGGGGATAACATGCCAGGCAAGATGGTACTTTCCTACACTTGGCATGTCTCCTAGTTCAGCCTAAGCTGATCTGCTATGGCTACCTCTATCAGCCTAAGCTTCTAGAACACTACTAATCTACTAATAAGGGATAACTGGACCTGGTGCAAGGTGTAAGTACCATCAGGTACCCACTATAAGCCAGGCCGGCCTCCTACAGGGCACTGGTGGATGCAGTTGGGGTTGTGGTCGTGGGAGCCTTGGTGTTTTTCTTTGGACAAGTGGAATCACTTGCCCAATGGCCTTTGCTTTTACATAAATAACACCAAGGCTTCTTTTGATTGTGTGAAGAGGATTTGGACCCACCTCCCCCAGAGGATTTTTGTGAGCCTGATGAAGACTCTGAACTCTTTTTGTCTTTGTCCCCAACCTTGTTGTGAAACTTACCATCCTTCTTGTTGCCATCCTTGTCACCCCCTGTATGAGCTTTACTGCTCACTCTTGTTCGGACCCATTTGTTTGCCTTCTTTCCCAATTCTTGGGGAGAGGTTAGATCTGAGTCTACCAAGTACTGGTGCAACAAGTCAGACTCACAATTATTCAAAATATGCTCTCTCAAAATAAGATTATACAGGCCCTCATCGTCAGTCACATTACTGCCATGTAACCATCCCTCCAAGGCCTTCACTGAACAGTCTACAAAATCTGTCCAGTCTTGAGAGGACTCTTTTCTGGTATCTCTGAACGTTTTCCTGTATTGTTCAGTGGTTGAGCCAAATCCATCTAAGAGTGCATCTTTCAAAACTTTGTAATTGTTGGCATCACTCTCCCTGACAGTAAGGAGTCTGTCCCTACCTTTGCCAGTGAAAGAAAGCCACAGTATAGCAGCCCACTACCTTTGAGGGACCAATTGTACCATACAGTCCCTCTCAAGTGCAGAAAACCACTTATTTATGTCATCCCCCTCCTTGTAAGGGGGGACAATCTTATGCAGCTTTCTTGAATCTGTTTCTCTAACAGGATGACTATCAAGATTGCTCCTGTTGCTGCCACCATGGGGAACTAACCCCAACTTTTGTCTTTCCCTCTCTACATCTAAGGATTCCCTATCTAAGGCGAACTGCTGCTGTCTTAGCTTCAGTCTGGCCTCTTCTAACCTCAGCTTTCTGAGTTCCCTGTCTAGGGTGTTATCCTCAGGGTGGGAGGTATGAGAATTCTCTGACACAGAGATAATGTGAGAATTTGCAGAAGTGGACCTTTCTTTAACTACCTGAACCCTAGTGACCTGGCCTTTTGGAGTGAAAGGTGCCCTACTAGTGTGTGACCTCTCCCACTACCAGCTTCATTAGGTGGCCTGACAAGTGAAAGGTCCTTGGAAGTACCCTCCCCAGTGTTCTCAGGACCCTCCTCTGAATTTATCTGGATACCCCCCTCCTCTACCTCCTGATCCTGGGTTTGACCAGTCTGACTCTGGTCACTTTCAAGGAGAAGGCTAAGAAGGAGATCCTTAGTAGGGTTCTTACCAATCCCCAAACTTCTTTCTATACAGAGACACCTCAAACTTTTATGGATCAAATCTGTTTATTATTTTCAAGTTATTAACATGTCAAGTACAACTCTTCACAATAAGACAGCCACAATGCAGCAGTACTAGCCTGGAAGCGTGGGGGTAGTCCATAACAATCCACTCCTGGTCAACCATGCCCAAGTAGGCCACCTCCTCTATGTACTCTCACCCCTTGGGGGGTCACCCACCATCATGTGCTGCGCTGTGAGGTGATCTCCATGCATGGTAATATGCAACATAGAAATGATTAGTAAAACACCAACATTGTTTCCCTGAAATGGCCCGCCATACAGCAATCACTCAAATCCCCCGCCCTACCCCTGCATGGTCCCAGTTCTCCCAGGAATCTCTCCCGCAAACACACTCCGAAAAGCTCAGGTCAAGCCCAGCACTCTCAAGTAAGCCGGACATGTCAACTCCGTGAACTCAGTGGATAAGATCTGCAAGAATGGTTGCCACAGGTCCCTGAAATCACCGCCCTGCTGCTGTGAGGTCAGAGTAAGCTTCTCCATAGCGAGAATGAACCACAGCTTATGAAGCTATGATGTAAATGTCGGAATCCTGTCAGTACCCCACATCGATAATATCAGCTGCAACACCGCATTGAGGGCCAGGGCCATCTGCCGCCCTTTCAATGATCTCAGGGGAAAGGTGAGCGGGTTGGGCAGGCCCAACAAGATATACGATGGGAATCTGGGGATCTGAGTACCAAACACTGCATCAATAGTGTCTATAACACTCTCCCAGTATCTATGAAGTTTGGGGCAATGCCAGAGTAAGTGCACAAGCATACCCCCACACCCCCTCCAACAGAGGCTAGACTTAGTGGGATCCCAAGCGTGAATCCTTGCTGGGGTGAAGTACCAATAGGAGGCCACCTTATATTCTGTCTCTGTGCCTGACGCATTATAAGCCGTGTGGTGTGTCCTATAAAAGATACTATCCCAATCTTTGTCAGACAGTTCCCTTTCCAGTTCCCTCTCCCATCGCAACTGACCTTTAGATTTAGGCGGACGACCCTCCCTCTGAAATATTCCGTAAAGCTCCATGATCAACCGTTTATCATCCTTCTTCACTAGGAGCCATTTTTCAAACGGCGTTAGCGGCCTATTAATTAATGCTCTATTAGCTGGCAACAGGGCCCAATGCCGTATTTGATAGTACATCATCCTGCCTGCCTCTGTTAAGCCATATGTCTCCCTCATCCGGTCAAAGGAGATCACCCCCTGCTCATCAAAGAGACACCCCACCCTTTTACAGCCCCCTCCATACCATCGGCGCAACGCTTCCACTTGTAGGCCCGGTCCAAAGTCAGGGTTTGCACCCAGAGGGGTCACTGGGGATGGGAACGTCGTCAGTCCCAATCGACCAGCCACCACGTCCCATACACGCAACGTTACTTTCGTAATCGGGGATGAATAAAGACCGCTCGCCCTGTGCCTGCGTCGGAGCCATATATGGGAGCCCGCCACCGCTTGGTCCATGAAGCACCAATGTTTCTCAGTAGACGGGCGACTCCACTCTAGTAAAAAACGCAACTGCGCTGCCTGAAAATATCGTAAGAGGCAGGGAACCGCTAATCCCCCCATCCCCTTGGGGTGGTACAGAACCTGACGTGGAAGACGCGTCGCTCTACCCTCCCAAATGAATCTCAGAACCACCGTTTAGAAGGTTGCAATCGTTCGGGCGGAGGCGTCAGGGGGAGCACCTGTAACACATACAGGACACGTGGCAGGATAGTCATCTTCACTGCCGCCACCCTGCCCAACCAAGACAGCTTAAGTCTCCCCCAGGTCTCTAGATCCCGCTGCACCTCGCGAACCAATTTTGTGTAGTTCAGAGTCGCCGTTCTAACAACGGAAGGCGCCAAATCAATCCCGCTAATAAATCGACTCAGGGCCTGTGACTTCTGCATATTCATCCGGAATCCCGAGACCCGGCCAAATTCATCAAGTATCCCCATTAGCGCAGGCAGCAAGGTCACGGGCTCCGTCAGGGTAAGAATCACGTCGTCTGCATACAGGGAAATGAGATGGTCATCGCCCCCGAATTTCACACCAGTGATCTGAGGACTATCACGCAGCCGCTGCGCCAGGGGCTCCATATAAAGCACTAATAATAGAGGTGAAAGCGGACACCCCTGCCGAGTCCCTCGCTGGATTGAGAACGGCAATGATAGCGTCCCATTGACCCGGACCGCTGCCTGAGGCGCCTGGTAGATACAACAGATCCATGCCATAAAGCCCGGGCCCAACCCAAAGCGTTCAAGCACCCTGAACAGATATGGCCAATGGACTTTATCGAATGCCTTTTCGGCGTCAATAGAAAGGAAAAGCGCCTCCCTGCATGAACGGTCCGTTTTGTCCAGCAGATGAAGCAATCGCTTCGTATTATCGCTGCACTGCCTGTGCGGTATAAAACCTGCTTGGTCAGGATCCACAAGGCCTGGCATGTAATAATTAAGGCGATGAGCAAGTATTCCTGTAAATAATTTGGCATCAATATTCAAGAGTGAGATCGGCCTATAGGAGGCGCATTCCTCGGTGTCTTTCCCCGGCTTAGGAATAACCACAATAGTGGCATCCAACATACTGGCTGTTAGAGCTCCCGTCGCTCGGAAGGAGTTGAAAAGCCTGTGAGAAAGTAGCCTCTTTCTAGCCTTGTTACCCCCACTTGTGGCCTGTTTGTGAGTGTATGTCAGGGTGTTTTCACTGTCTCACTGGGATCCTGCCAGACAGGGCCCAGTGCTCATAGTGAAAACCCTACGTTTTCAGTATGTTTGTTATGTGTCACTGGGACCCTGCTAGTCAGGACCCCAGTGCTCATAAGTTTGTGGCCTATATGTGTGTGTTCCCTGTGTAGTGCCTAACTGTCTCACTGAGGCTCTGCTAACTAGAACCTCAGTGGTTATGCTCTCTCATTTCTTTCCAAATTGTCACTAACAGGCTAGTGACCATTTTTACCAATTTACATTGGCTTACTGGAACACCCTTATAATTCCCTAGTATATGGTACTGAGGTACCCAGGGTATTGGGGTTCCAGGAGATCCCTATGGGCTGCAGCATTTCTTTTGCCACCCATAGGGAGCTCTGACAATTCTTACACAGGCCTGCCACTGCAGCCTGAGTGAAATAACGTCCACGTTATTTCACAGCCATTTTACACTGCACTTAAGTAACTTATAAGTCACCTATACGTCTAACCTTTACCTGGTAAAGGTTAGGTGCAAAGTTACTTAGTGTGAGGGCACCCTGGCACTAGCCAAGGTGCCCCCACATTGTTCAGAGCCAATTCCCTGAACTTTGTGAGTGCGGGGACCCCATTACACGCGTGCACTACATATAGGTCACTACCTATATGTAGCTTCACAATGGTAACTCCGAATATGGCCATGTAACATGTCTATGATCATGGAATTGCCCCCTCTATGCCATCCTGGCATAGTTGGCACAATCCCATGATCCCAGTGGTCTGTAGCACAGACCCTGGTACTGCCAAACTGCCCTTCCTGGGGTTTCACTGCAGCTGCTGCTGCTGCCAACCCCTCAGACAGGCATCTGCCCTCCTGGGGTCCAGCCAGGCCTGGCCCAGGATGGCAGAACAAACAACTTCCTCTGAGAGAGGGTGTGACACCCTCTCCCTTTGGAAAATGGTGTGAAGGCAGGGGAGGAGTAGCCTCCCCCAGCCTCTGGAAATGCTTTGTTGGGCACAGATGTGCCCAATTCTGCATAAGCCAGTCTACACCGGTTCAGGGACCCCTTAGCCCCTGCTCTGGCGCGAAACTGGACAAAGGAAAGGGGAGTGACCACTCCCCTGACCTGCACCTCCCCTGGGAGGTGTCCAGAGCTCCTCCAGTGTGCTCCAGACCTCTGCCATCTTGGAAACAGAGGTGCTGCTGGCACACTGGACTGCTCTGAGTGGCCAGTGCCACCAGGTGACGTCAGAGACTCCTTGTGATAGGCTCCTTCAGGTGTTAGTAGCCTATCCTCTCTCCTAGGTAGCCAAACCCTCTTTTCTGGCTATTTAGGGTCTCTGTCTTTGGGGAAACTTCAGATAACGAATGCAAGAGCTCATCCGAGTTCCTCTGCATCTCTCTCTTCACCTTCTGATAAGGAATCGACTGCTGACCGCGCTGGAAGCCTGCAAACCTGCAACATAGTAGCAAAGACGACTACTGCAACTCTGTAACGCTGATCCTGCCGCCTTCTCGACTGTTTTCCTGCTTGTGCATGCTGTGGGGGTAGTCTGCCTCCTCTCTGCACCAGAAGCTCCGAAGAAATCTCCCGTGGGTCGACGGAATCTTCCCCCTGCAACCGCAGGCACCAAAAAGCTGCATTACCGGTCCCTTGGGTCTCCTCTCAGCACGACGAGCGAGGTCCCTCGAATCCAGCGACTCTGTCCAAGTGACCCCCACAGTCCAGTGACTCTTCAGTCCAAGTTTGGTGGAGGTAAGTCCTTGCCTCACCTCGCTGGGCTGCATTGCTGGGAACCACGACTTTGCAGCTACTCCGGCCCCTGTGCACTTCCGGCAGAAATCCTTTGTGCACAGCCAAGCCTGGGTCCACGGCACTCTAACCTGCATTGCACGACTTTCTAAGTTGGTCTCCGGCGACGTGGGACTCCTTTGTGCGACTTCGGCGAGCACCGTTTCACGCATCCTCGTAGTGCCTGTTTCTGGCACTTCTCCGGGTGCTACCTGCTTCAGTGAGGGCTCTTTGTCTTGCTCGACGTCCCCTCTCTCATCAGGTCCAATTTGCGACCTTCTGGTCCCTCCTGGGCCCCAGCAGCGTCCAAAAACGGCAAACGCACGATTTGCGACTAGCAAGGCTTGTTGGCGTCCTTTCGGCGGGAAAACACTTCTGCACAACTCTCCAAGGCGAGAGGGATCCGTCCACCAAAGGGGCAGTCTCTAGCCCTTTTCGTTCCTGCAGAAACCTCAGCTTCTTCTGTCCAGTAGAAGCTTCTTTGCACCCGCAGCTGGCATTTCCTGGGCATCTGCCCATCTCCGACTTGCTTGTGACTTTTGGACTTGGTCCCCTTGTTCCACAGGTACCCTAGATTGGAAATCCACAGTTGTTGCATTGCTGGTTTGTGTCTTTCCTGCATTATTCCTCTAACACGACTTCTTTGTCCTTAGGGGAACTTTAGTGCACTTTGCACTCACTGTTCAGGGTCTTGGGGAGGGTTATTTTTCTAACTCTCACTATTTTCTAATAGTCCCAGCGACCCTCTATAAGGTCACATAGGTTTGGGGTCCATTCGTGGTTCGCATTCCACTTCTGGAGTATATGGTTTGTGTTGCCCCTATCCCTATGTTTCCCCATTGCATCCTATTGTAACTATACATTGTTTGCACTGTTTTCTAAGACTATACTGCATATTTTTGCTATTGTGTATATATATCTTGTGTATATTTCCTATCCTCTCACTGAGGGTACACTCTAAGATACTTTGGCATATTGTCATAAAAATAAAGTACCTTTATTTTTAGTATAACTGTGTATTGTGTTTTCTTATGATATTGTGCATATGACACTAAGTGGTACTGTAGTAGCTTCACCCGTCTCCTAGTTCAGCCTAAGCTGCTCTGCTAAGCTACCATTATCTATCAGTCTAAGCTGCTAGACACCCTATACACTAATAAGGGATAACTGGGCCTGGTGGAAGGTGCAAGTACCCCTTGGTACTCACTACAAGCCAGTCCAGCCTCCTACAAAGCCGCACTAATATCGGTACAAGTTCCACACAAAAGGTCTTATGAAAAAGAGCCGTGAAACCATCCGGACCAGGGGACTTCCCCACCTGCAAACGCGAGATTGCTGATATGACCTCTTCCGCCCTTACAGGTTGATCTAATGAAGCAGCCTCCCTCTCGCCCAGAGGAGTAATTGCTATACCCTCTAGAAATGCATCAGGAACCACATTACCCCGATCGTCAGCCTCATACAATCCCCGATAGAACTCCGCAAACGCCTCCGCAATTTGGTCGCTCGTTCGTGCTTCCGCTCCCGAGGGAGAACGGACGAGCTTTATCATCGACGCTGCGCGTCGTGCTCATAACCGGTGTGCCAATAGCTTCCCACATCTATTACTCCCAATATAATACTTGTGCTTAAGGCGTGCCACTGCATACTCTGCCCTGTCCCAATCTAGCCAGTTTAGCTGCTTTCTTACTTTCTCCAGCTCCCGCCAGACTCTAGGGGCACCCGTATGTTTATGGGAGCGTTCCAATACTGCCACCCTCTGTTCCAGCTCCTCCCTCATCAATCTTCTTTGTTTATTATCCCTAGCAGACAACAACATCACCTCACCTCTCACTACCGCCTTCAGTGCCTCCCACAGCGTCGCCAAGCAGGTGCTCCCATCGTCATTAAAACTAAGGTAGTCCTCTATTGCACGTCGGATTGACTCCACTGTTGCGACATTCTGAAGCATCGAGTCCCTGAATCGCCACCCCGATACCCCCACCTGCTCCATGGTCATAGCAACCTCTTCAGTGACAGGAGCATGGTCCGACAGGGCCTGAGGCTCAATCGCCGACTCCCTAACTCGGGAAAGGAACTCTTGCGAAGCCAAGAAAAGGTCGAGCCGAGCATATGTATTGGTCGCTGCTGATTAAAAGGAATAATCCCTAAGCGTGGGGTGTGCCCTTCTCCACACGTCCTCCAAGCCACACTCAACCAGCCACTGGCAGCCAGCCGCTGTCAAGGACCCGGTCTGCCCATGGCGGTGACCGGAGCGGTCTGGATCACCATCCATCACCAGGTTAAAATCGCCCCCCACCAAAATGGCGCCATCCAGCGAGTGCAGCAGCGGGGTCAGAGCCTGCTTCAGAAAGACTTCCTGTTGGGTATTAGGAGCATATAGGGAAGCAATAGTAAAAGAAAAGGCCCCCAACCTCATCCTTATTGCCAAAAGCCTGCCTTGCTCTTTAAGCCCGTAGTTGTGGACACAGGCTAGAATGTCCGGTGGTCGGTCTCCAGCCCCACCGGCACGGCCCACTCAATGAACTCTGTCCAAGGTAATCTCCTGGGTTTTATCAAGGCCAAGTAATGCGCGAAACAGGCCCAGCACGAAGTCTCCAATGTCCTCCTTCTCAGCCCCCATCGGGACCCCTCTGATGCGGATATTATGTCTCCTCGAGCGATTTTCTAAATCCTCCACTGCTATCTGGAGGAGGTCCTGCTGCTCCCGGAGGCGGACAACCTCCTGTTGCAGGACCGCCACCTCCTCGCCCGAGAGATCTCGCCGTCTTCCATCTGTGCTACTCGCTCCCCCAGGGACGTAACCTCACCTCGCAGCTCTCTCACCTCTTGAGAAATGTCCCTACGAAGATCCTGGATATCACTCCGGAGTGAGTCATACAAGGAGGTTAGGAAGCCCTTCGTGACCGGGGAGCTCTCGTCCGCTCCCTCTCCGCCGCATCTCTGGGGACTTCGTCGCTGGTGGTTCCTCAACCGCGCCACCCGGTGCCAGGTAGGCCCCGGCCAGCATTTCTTTAACTGATCGCTCCCGTTTGGATTTGGATGCCGCCATGGCACGTGCGTGTTATCTCGATGGTACAGGCTGCCCTCCTGGGCCCCTTTTCAGGCTCCCTCTGGAACCAGACCACCAGAAGCTCCCCCGGGACCGGGACCGGAACTGGCCTTGTGCTCTTGTGCTTCCTCTTGCCAATCGTCGCCCTACTATGTCGCCAGAACCATCACTCAGGGGCCCAGTCCTGCTCCTCCACCCTGCGTCTTCCTACTTCAAAGTCGGGCGACCCGATGCACCCTCGTACCTCTGCCGCCACCTCCAGGCCTCACGTCGACCAGGGAAAGTCCAGCTGGGGGGGGCTCCACCCGACCCCCAAGAAAAGCCCAGCATACAGGGCGCCTCCACTTCACGGGGGCACCCGTGACTCTCAGCTCCTCAGGCCCTAGCGCTGCCCTCACCGCATTCTGGGCCCAGCGCCGTCCTCCTGGGCCTCTGCCCCCGCGGCTCCACCTCCAAGGGAGCAGCTGGATCAGGGCCCACCACGCGGCTCGGTCCGCTGCACGGAGCACTCGGCGGCCTCTGGCGCAGGCCAAGGCCGGCCGCTCCTGGCCTGCGCTTCACGGTGCTGCGTGCTCCCCGGTCTCCACTGGGCGCCCTCTGGTCCGCGGCACCGCTCACCGTCCCTGGGGGCCTCAGGCCATCCCCCTGCTGGGCCGCGCATCAGTGTTCTGGGGCCAGGGCGGCACAGCTCGGACGAACACGTCCACTCACGTCGCCATCTTGGCCACACCCCCCCTCAAACTTTTAAAGTTTAGATTATCATAAGTTGTCTGCACAACTTTGGGAGTGGCCTCTACCACAGACATGGTGAAAGAAAGAGGTTAGGGGTAAGAGCAAAAGTTTAGAAAACTTTCAAAGAAAAGAGAAAAACTTTTTCAAACTTTTCAGAAACTTTTTAGAAAGTTTTTAGAGAGAAGGTAAGACTGCTAAGTTTACTTGTGCATATTTCTAAGTATTTAGAATATGTTTTTCTTATGAAAAGCATCAATGACAAAGTGGTAAAGCAGTTACAAGTACTTATCCCACTGCTGCACCACCAATGTAGGAGGCTGGCCTGCCTTATAGTGGGTACCAGTGGTACTTACACCTTGTGCCAGGTGCAGCTATCCCTTATTAGTAGAGTAGTAATGTTCTAGCAGCTTAGGCTGATAGAGGTTGCTATAGCAGAGCAGCTTAGGCTGAACTAGGAGACATGCAAAGGTCATGCAATACCACTTATATCATATAGGTACTATATCATAAGAAAGACAATAGTCATAGTTACTAAAAATAAAGGTACTTAATTTTAGTGACAATGTGTCAAAAATATCTTAGAGGATATACTCCCTTAAGAGGTAAGTAAAATACACAAAATATACACAACAAACAAAATCAGGTAATTAAAACAGCCAGAAAGTAGTGCAAACACTGTAGAATACAATAGGATGCAATAGGCCTAGGGGCAACACAAACCATATACTAAGAAAGTGGAATGCGAACCACGAATGGACCCCTAGGCAAGTGTAGTGTGTAGAGGGCTGCTGGGAGTGTAAGAAAACACGAAGGGTGTCAAAGATACCCCACCACAAGACCCTAGAAAGTAGGAGTAAAGTACTACTATTTCCCCAGAAACACACTAAAGTCGTGATAAAGGATTTACCAAGGACCACAACAGACTGCAAAGCACTGAAGACGGATTCCTGGACCTGAAGACGTGTAAAAGAAGGGGACCAAGCCCAAGAGTCGCTAAAGTGCCCAGGGGGGGCAGGAGCCCACTAAACCCCCGATGAAGGTGCAAAATGGCTGCCTGCAGTTTTAAGAAGCTGAAGATTCTGCAACAACAAAAAGTGATAGGAAGTTCTCCTTCGTGCAGAAGATGTCCGACGGCACGCTGGAGGATGCAGAGTTGTTTCTTTGGCAAAATACTGCAAACAAGCCTTGCTAGTTACAAGAGTTACGGTTGGAGAAAAAGGGTGCTGCCCGGGCCTACAAAGGACCAGTATGTCGCCACTTGGGAGAGGAGACAAGGGGGGCCCTCAGCAACGTAGAGAGCCCATGCACAAGCAGGAAGCACCCGCAGAAGTCGTTGAACACGGGTTCAAGAAGTCTGAACACGGCGGTCATCTCAACACTGAAAAAGGAGGTCCCATGACACCCGAGATCAACTCAGAGAGCTGAGCATCGCAGGACGGAGTGCTGGGGAACTAGGCTCGGCTGTGTATGCAGGACTTCTTGGAAATGTGCACAGAAGCCTTGTAGCTGCAGAACACGTGGTGCACAGGATTACTGTCTGGGCAGAGGAGGCAAGGACTTACCTCCTTCAAATTTAGACAGTTGGACCACTGGACAGTCTGGGTCTCTTTGGTCCACCACATGTGTTCCAGGGGTCATGCTCGTCAGGATGAGAGGGGTCCCAGAGTACCGGTGAAGCTGAAGTTTGGTGCCTGCTGAAGCAGGGGAAGACTCCGTCGACCCACAGGAGATTTCATTGTGGCTTCTAGTGCAGGCTGAAGGCAGGCAGCCCCCAGAGCATGCACCACCAGGCAACAGTCGAGAAAGCCGGCAGGATTAGGCGCTACAATGTCACTGGTACTCTTCTTGCTACTTTGTTGCAGTTTTGCAGGCGTCCTGGAGCAGTCAGCGGTCGATCCTAGGCAGAAGTCGAAGAGAGATATGCAGAGGAACTCTGATGAATTCTTGCAAGTCGTTATCTGAGGAAAAGCCCACTGGAGAAAACCTAAATAGCCAGAGGAGGAGGATTGGCCACCTAGTCAGGTAAGCATGTATCAGGAGTGGTCTCTGACATCACCTGCTGGCACTGGCCACTCAGAGGCCTCCAGAGTGCCCTCACACCTCTGAAAACAAGATGGCAGAGGTCTGGGACACACTGGAGGAGCTCTGTGCACCACCCCTGGGGTGGTGATGGACAGGACAGTGGTCACTCCCCTTTCCTTTGTCCAGTTTCATGCCAGAGCAGGGACTGGGGAATTCCTGAACCGGTGTAGACTGGCTTATGCAAGGAGGACACCATCAGTGCTTTTAAAAGCATTTCCAGAGGCTGGGAAAGGCTACCCCTCCCCAGCCTTTAACACTTATTTCCAAAGGGAGAGGGTGTACACCCTCTCTCAGAGGAAATTCTTTGTTCTGCCTTCCTGGGACTGGGCTGCCCAGAACCCAGGTGGGCAGAACCCTGTCTGGGGGTGGCAGCAGCGGTAGCTGCAGAGAAAACCACAGAGAGCTGGTTTGGCAGTACCCGGGGTCCATAGTGGAGCCCCGGAGATGAATGGAATTGGCTCCCCAATACCATATTTGGAATGGGGGGACAATTCCATGATTTTAGACATGTTACATGGCCATATTCGGAGTTACCATTGAGAAGCTACATATAGTTATTGACCATATATGTAGTTCACCTGTGTAATGGTGTCCCTGCACTCTCAAAGTTCAGGGAAATGGCCCTGAACTATGTTGGGACACATTTGCTAGTGCAAGGGTGCCCTCACACTTAGTAACTTTGCACCTAACCTTCAGCAAGTGAAGGTTAGAGATATAGGTGACTTATAAGTTACTTAAGTGCAGTAAAAGTGGCTGTGAAATAACGTGCGTTATTTCACTCAGGCTGCAATGGCAGTCCTGTGTAAAGGTTTGTCTGAGCTCCCTATGGTTGGCAAAAGAAATTCTGTAGCCCATAGGGATCTCCTGGAGCCCCAGTACCCCAGGTACCTAGGTACCATATACTAGGGAATTATAAGGGTGTTCCAGTATGCCAATTGTAATTGGTAAAAGTGGTCACTAGCCTATAGTGACAAATTTAAGATAGCATAAGCACTGAGGTTCTAGTTAGCAGAGCCTCAGTGACACATTTGGTCACTAGACAGGCATACACATTCAGGCCACAAACTATGAGCACTGGGGTCCTGGCTAGCAGGATCCCAGTGAGACAAGAAAAAACAAACTGACATACATGTAAAAATGGGGTTAACATGCCAGGCAAGATAGTACTTTCCTACACACAGTACCAAAAATATCTGAGAGACAATACTCCTTCTGGAGGTAAGTATTATACACAATATATACACTAGACACCAAAATTAGACAAGTAAATAGTCATAGAACAATGCAAGCAATAGGAAATGTTATAGATTGCAATGGGAGAAAATAGGTCTAGGGGCAACACAAACCGTAGACTAAGAAAGTGCAATGCAAATCACAAATTCCCCCCTAGACAACTGTAGTGTGTGCAGAAACGCAGGGAGAGTGAGAATACAGTAAAGGTGAGCAAATTATCCCACACCAGAGCCCATGAAAGCAGGAATAAAGTACTGCAAGTTTCCTTAGGACACACTACACCTCGTGATTGGGATTAGGCAGTAACCAACCAAGTCTGCAAACAACAACTGCTGGGTTCCTGGACCTGAAGACCTGCAAAAGAAGGGGACCAAGTCCAGAAGTCGAAAGAAGTTCCAGGAAGGACAGGGGCCCCTGCCAACCCAGAAGGGGGTGCAGAAGAAGAGTCCAAGGTTAGTTGAAGACTGCAGAAATGCACCCTAGGAACATGCCAGCGGGTTCCTGTGTGATGCAAAGGATGTCCCATGACGTGAAGATCATTGCAGATGTGATTTCGTGTTGGAAGTCGCCAACAACCCTTGGCTACGACAAAAGTGCGTTAGGCGTCAAATTGAGTGGAATGGACCCAGGAGGGACCTGGGGACCTCAATTCTGTGTGAGGCCTCTCAGCACTTTAGAGAGTCCTCAGGATGGCAGCCAGCACCCCGGGAGCTCCCAGGAGACGGGGAGAAAGGAGGTGCAAAACGCTGTCGATGCAGCACAACAAAGGAAGGTCCCACGCCGCCGGAGAACAACTCAGCAAGTTGAGCATCGCAGGATGGAGTGCTCGGGACCTGGGCCAGGCCGTGCATGAAGGAATTTTGCAAATAGTACACAGAGGCCTCAGGAGGTGAAGAAGACACAGTACACAAGGGTACCGTCGCTCTCTGGGAAGGCAAGGTCATACCTCCCCCAAATTGTGTCAGCATGACCTCAGGACAGTCTATGTCGATGATGTCCACCCTCTGTGTCCTTAGGAGCAGGCTCGCCGCTGTGAGAGGAGTCCAAGGGTACTGATCGTCGTCTTGGATGATGTCTGCTGGAGCAGGGGAGTGACTCCGTCACACCACGGTAGATTTCTTCAGTCCTTCTCCTGCAGGATGAAGACAGGGAGTCCCCAGACCATGCACATTGTGGAAATTGTTGCAGTTGCTGACTTGGAGCTGAGGTTGCTGAGGAAAAATATCTCTTGTGGATACCTTGTTCCAGCTACAGCATTTCTTGGAGCAGGGTGTGGTTGATCCGAGCTCAAAGGAGGCTGAAGTTGTTGCATAGGATTGCTGAAGGAAACTTGCAAGTAGAATCTGAAAAGAACCCAGAGGAGAGACTCTAAATAGCCCTCAGAGGGGGATTGGCTACCTTATCAGGTATGGACCTATCAGGAGGAGTCTCTGACGTCACCTGCTAAAACTGGCGAATCAGAGCCCTCCAGAGTGCCCCCACACCTTGCGAAGCAAGATGGCTGAAGTCTGGGACACACAGGAGGAGCTCTGGGCACCATCCCTAGGGTGGTGATGGACAGGGGAGTGGTCACTCCCCTTTCCTTTGTCCAGTTTCACGCCAGAGCAGGGGATAAGGAGTCCCTGAACCAGTGTATACTGGCTTATGCAAGGAGGGCACAATCTGTGCCCTTCAAAGCATTTCCAGAGGCTGGGGGAGGCTACCCCTCCCCAGCCTGTAACACCTATTTCCTAATGGAGAGGGTGTAACACCATGCTCTCAGAGGAAATGCTTTGTTCTGCCTTCCTGGGAATGGGCTGCCCAGACCCAGGAGGGCAGAACCCTGTCTGTGAGGTGGCAGCCGCTGTAGCTGAAGTGCAAGCCTCAGAGAGCTGGTTTGGCAGTACTGAGGGTCCATGGTGGAGCCCCCAGGATGCATGGAATTGGTTCCCTAATACCAGATTTGGAATGGGGGGACCCTATATGTAGTGCACGCGTGTAATGGTGTCCTCGCACTCACAAAGTCTGGGGAAATGGCCCTGAACTATGTGGGGGCACCTCTGCTAGTGCAAGGGTGCCCTCACACTTAGTAACTTTGCACCTAACCTTCAGCAAGAGAAAGTTAGACATATAGGTGACTTATAAGTTACTTAAATGCAGTGAAAATGGCTGTGAAATAACGTGTGCTTTATTTCACGCAGGCTGCAATGGAAGGCAATGGAAGGCCTGTGCAAGGGTTTGTCTGAGCTCCCTATGGGTGGCAAAAGAAATGCTGCAGCCCATATGGATCTCCTAGAACCCTAATGCCCTGGGTACATAGGTACCATATACTAGGGACTTATAAGGGGGTTCCAGTGTGACAATTGAAATGGTAAATGAAGCCACTTCCCTACAGTGACAAGTTTAAAAGCAGAGAGAGCATAAGCACTGAGGTTCTGATTAGCAGAGCCTCAGTGACACAGTTAAGCACTACACAGACACACACATTAGGCCATAAACTATCAGTACCAGGGTCCTGATCATCAGGATCCCAGAGGGACAGGCAAAAACATACTGAAATACAGGTAACAATTGGGGTACCATGCTAAGGAAGATGGTACTTTCCTTCAGCACCACAAAGGCCCCTTTAATCCGACTGCCAGTGGCTGGGGTGCCTTTTCAAGGGTAGGGGTTGATATTGTTGGCCCCCTTCACCCTCCAATGGCTTCTGGCAATAGATTCATCCTTGTGGTGGTGGACCATGCCACAAGGTATCCAGAAGCTATCCCCTTAAGGACCACTACAGCACCTGCAGTGGCAAAGGCCTTCCTGGGAATCTTTTCCAGGATGGGTTTCCCTAAGGAAGTGGTGTCAGACAGAGGTAGTAACTTCATGTCTGCATACCTCAAAGAAATGTGGAAGGAGTGTGGTGTTACCTACAAGTTCACCACCCCTTTTCATCCACAAACTAATGAAATGGTTGAGAGGTTTATTAAAACTCTCAAAGGCATGATCATGGGACTCTCTGACGAACTCAGAAGGAAATGGAATGTCCTCTTGCCATGCCTCCTTTTCATGTACAGGGAGGTACCCCAAAAAGTAGTGTGCTACTTCCCCTCTGAACTCCTATTTGGTCACCCTGTTAGGGGTCCCCTTGCTCTTGTTAAGGAGGGTTGGGAACAACCTTTAAAAGCTCCAAAGAAAGACATTGTGGACTATGTGCTTGGCCTAAGATCCAGAATGGCTGAGTACATGAAAAAAGCCACTAAAAACCTTCAGGCCAGCCAAGAGCTCCAAAAGCAATGGTTTGACCAGAAGGCTGTCTTGACAGAGTACCACCCAGGACAGAAGGTGTGGGTATTGGAGCCTGTGGCCCCAAGAAGTCTACTGAGACTCTACAACTTCAGCTCCAACCAGCAACTGCAACAGTTTCCAAGGTGTGCACGCTCTGAGGACTCCCTGTCTTCACCCTGCACCAGAAGGACCAAAGAAATCTCCTGTGGAGTGAAGGAGTAACTTCCCTGCTCCAGCAGGCACTTTCTAAGACGACAAGCGGTTCACTGGCATTTCTCTCCTGATGATGAGCCTGATCCCTAGAACACAGGTGGTGGACCCCTTTGACACAGACTGTCCTAAGGTCCAGCTTTCCAAATTTGGCAGAGGTAAGAGCATGCCTTCCTGGTTTGCGACCGTAGCCCTGTGCACCACGTCATCTCTAGCTCCTGAGGCCTCTGTGCACTATTTGCAAGAATCCTTCGTGCATAGCGTGGCCCAGGTCCCCAGCACTCCGTCCTGTGACGCTCAACTCGCTGAGTTGTTCTCCTGGCGCCATGGGACCTTCTTTTGTAGTGCTGCAGCAACCGCAATTTACACCTTCTTTGTCCCCGTGTCCTGGGGCCTCCGTGGGTGCTGCCTGGTCATCTGTGGGTTCCCTCAAGTGTCGGGAACCCCCTCTGCCTCCGAGTTGAGGCCCCCAGGTCCCTCCTGGGTCCAGGCAGCACCATTTTTACGCAAACCGCGACATTGCTTGAACCACTGCTTGTTGGACGAATCCAGTGCTGCAACTCGCTTGTGTCCAACATCTCAACATGGGACATCCTTTGCATCACGCAGGAACCCGCAACAATCTTCTTTGGTGCTCTTCTGCAGACTTCTTCAAACCGGAGAATCCTTTTTTGCACCATCCTCTAGGTTGGCTGGGGCTCCCGTCCTTCCTGGAACCTTCTGCGACTTCTGGACTTGGTCTCCTCTCTTTACAGGTCTTCAGGTCCAGGAATCCACCATTTGTTGCTTGCAGTCTTGCTTGGTTCTTGAAATAACTCTTATCTCGACTTGTAGTGTGTCCTGAGGACACAGTAATTTACCCCACCTTTCCTGGGCTCTGGGGTGGGGTATTTTACTCACCGTTGCGGTTTTCTTACACCCCCAGCACCCCTCTACACACTACAGTTGCCTAGGGGGGAATTTGTGATTCACATTCTACTTTCTTAGTATATGGTTTGTGTTGCCCCAAGGCCTATTTCTTCCCATTGCATTCTATGGTATTTTCTACTGTTTGCACTATTCTGTGACTATTTACTTACCTGATTTTGGTCTCTAGTGTATATATTGTCTGTAATACTTACCTCCAGAAGGAGTATTGCCTCTAAGATATTTTTGGCCCTGTGTCACTAAAATAAAGTACCTTTATTTTTGGTAACATTGAGTATTGTCTTTTATTGTGTATAAGTACTGTGTAGCTGTAGTGGTATTGCAGGAGCTTTGCATGTCTCCTAGTTCAACCTAAGCCGTTCTGCTACAGCTAACTGTAACAGCCTAAGCTGCTATAACATTGACTACATTTCACTAATAAGGGATAACTGGACCTGGTATAAGGTGTAAGTACCTAGGGTACCCACTACAAACCAGGCCAGCCTCCTACACCAACCCATTTGTCTGGGAATGGTAAAGTGTGGTGAACTAGTAAGTTACCCCACTCTCTTTCCAAATTGCTTTTAGGTATGCAGACATGAAATTACTACCTCTGTCTGACACCACCTCTTTTGGGAAACCCACCCTGGAAAAGATTCCCAGGAGGGCTCTGCAGGTGCTTTAGTGGTCATGAGAGGTATAGCTTCTGGGTATCTAGTGGCATGGTCCACCACCACCAGAATAAATCTGTTACCAGAAGCTGTGGGAGGGTCAAGGGGGCCAACAATATCAACACCTACCCTTTCAAAGGGCACCCCAACCACTGGCAGTGGGGTCAAGGGGACCTTTGGAGTGCCACCTGTCTTTCCACTGGCTTGGCAAGTGACACAGGACACAGGAGTGACAAAACTCCTTTGTGTCTTCAGACATGTGAGGCCAGTGAAAGTGAGGGACCAGTCTGTCCAGGTCTTACTTTGCCCCAGATGTCCAGCAAGGGGAATATCATGAGTTAAGGTAAACAAACATTCTCTGTATTGCAAGGGAATGACTAGTCTCCTGGTGGCATCAGGTGTTGGGTCCCTTGCATCAGAATACGTGAGATTGTTTTCCCAATACAGCCTATGGGTGCCACTGATATCCCCTGCCTCTTGCCTTAGCAGCTGGCTGTCTTAAACCCTCAAATATGGGGCAGGTTTGCTGTGCCACACTTAACTCCTCCCTGGCAGGCCCCCCTGCACCTAAAAGCACAATTGTGTCAACTTGCAGCTCCTGATGTGTAGGTTGTGTCCAGGAAGTTGATTCCTCCTCCTCAAAGGGGGAATCATCAGTGGAGGGAGGGATAGTGGATAACTTTTTACCTTTTCTACCCCTAGTTTTGGGAAACTCTTAGACATTACTCCAGGATCCAAATTTCCCTGCCCTCTGTGCTTCTTGGCCGGAGCCCTAGTCAAATCAAAGATATGCGCAGGAATGCCCACTATAGCAGCATGGGCATCTTGCTCCACTTCAGCCCAAGCTGAAGTCTCCTCGTTGCTCCCTAGTAGACATTCCACGTATAGGTCTGGGGATCCCGCAACGTTTATAGGACCAGTAATCCCCCCCCCCCAGTTGAGATCAATAACAGCCATGAGGTGGTTTACAGTGTTGTTATAGGCATCAGTCACTTGGTACTGATGACCAAGTAGGTGTTGCTCAGGGGCCACCAGTTTTTCAGTCACCTGTGTTCCTGTAGGCCTCAACCTGAACACCATTTATTAGGGGCTGTTGCTTGTACTTATCCGTATTAAGGGGACAAGCAACAAGGATGGCAAGGTCAGTGCCACCATCAGAGACTAAAACAGCCTCAGTGGTTTCCCTAACTAAACCAACCCCCACTACACTTCCCAGAGTGAGCCCTCCTACGTCCTTGGATTGACTATTGGTAGTGTTATTTTTTCCACCACTACTGCTATTGCTAGGGGCACTAGTTGAAGCAAGGGGGGTTGTGGTGTGGGAGGCTTGGTGCTTTTGTTAGGGCAAGCACTGTATCCTGCCCTATGGCCTTCATTCCTACAGATATAGCAAAAAGGCTTTTTATTCTGATGGTGTGAAGAGGATTTAGACCCACCCCCAGAAGAGGTTGGTGGGCCTGATGAAGACTCCTTGTTTTCATCTTTGTCCCCACCCTTGTCATGAGACGTACTATCCTTCTTCTTGTCCTTGTCGCCCCCTGTATGAGCTTTCCTGCTCATTCTTGTTCTGACTCCTCTGTCTGCCTTCTTTCCCAATTTTTTGGGAGAGGTCTGATCTGAGTCTACCAAGTACTGGTGCAACAAGTCAGACACAGAGTTATTCAAAATATGCTCTCTTAACAGAGAATTATATAATCCCTCATAGTCAGACGCTTTGCAGCCATGTAACCAGCCTTCTAAACCTTTGACAGAACAGTCCACAAAGTCAACCTAATCCTGTGAGGCCTCTTTTCTGGTCTGCCTGATTTTGATTCTATATGGTTCAGTGGTCAGACCAAAACCATCTACGTGTGCAGTCTTAAGAACACTGTAGTTGTCTGATGTAGGAAGGTAGCCTCTTTCTAGCCTTGTTACCCCCACTTTTGGCCTGTTTGAGAGTATATGTCAGGGTGTTTTTACTGTCTCACTGGGATCCTGCTAGCCAGGGCCCCAGTGCTCATAGTGGAAACCCTATTTTGTCAATGTGTGTAGGAAAGTACCATCTTACCTGGCATGTTACCCCCATTTGTAATGTATGTATGTTTTTTTTTGCCTGTGTCACTGGGATCCTGCTAGCCAGGACCCCAGTGCTCATAAAGTATGCCCTGTATGTGTTCCCTGTGCATCACTGAGGCTCTGCTAACCGGAACCTCAGTGTTTATGCTCTCTCTGCTTTTAAAATTATCACTGCAGGCTAGTGACTAATTTTACCAATTCTGATTGGCACACTGGAACACCCTTATGATTTCCTAGTATATGGTACCTAGGTACCCAGGGTATTGGGGTTCCAGGAGATCTCCATGGGCTGCAGCATTTCTTTTGCCACACATAGGGAGCTCATACTATTCTATCACACAGGACTGCCACTGCAGCCTGGGTGAAATAACATCCACATTATTTCACAGCCATTTTACACTGCACCTAAGTAACTTATAAGTCACCTATATGTCTAACCCTCACTTAGTGAAGGTTAGGTGCAAAGTTACTTAGTGTGTGGGCACCCTGCCACTAGCCAAGGTGCCCCCACATAGTTCAGGGCAAATTCCCCGGACTTTGTGAGTACGGGGATACCATTACACGCGTGCACTACATATAGGTCAATACCTATATGTAGCCTCACAATGGTAACTCCGAACATGGCCATGTAACATGTCTAGGATCATGGGATTCTGGTATTTGGGGGACAATTCCATGCATCCCTGGGTCTCCAGCATAGAGCCCGGGTACTGCCAAACTAACTTCCTGGGGTTTTCTCTGCAGCTACCACTGCTGCCAACCCTCAGACAGGTTTCTGTCCCCCTGGGGCCTGGGCAGCCCAGTCCCGGGAAGGCAGAACAAAGGATTTCCTCTGAGAGAGGGTTTTACACCCTCTCCCTTTGGAAATAGGTGTTAAGGACATAAGAGGAGTAGCCTCTCCTGGACTCTGGAAATGATTTGAAGGGCACAGATGGTGCCCTCCTTGCATAAGCCAGTCTACACTGGTTCAGGGATCCCCCCAGCCCTGCTCTGGCGCAAAACTGGACAAAGGAAAGGGGGGTGACCACTCCCCGGACCAGCACCTCCCAGGAGAGGTGCCCAGAGCTCCTCCAGTGTGTCCCAGACCTCTGCCATCTTGGATGCAGAGGTGTGAGGGCACAATGGAGACCTCTGAGTGTCGAGTGCCAGCAGGTGACATTAGAGACCCCTCCTGATAGGTGCTACCTTTCTCTGTAGCCAATCCTCCTCTGAGGGCTATTAGGGTCTCTCCTGTGGGTATCTCACCAGATATCGAATGCAAAAGTTCACCAGAGTTCCTCTGCACTTCCCTCTTCGACTTCTGCCAAGAATCGACCGCTGACTGCTCCAGGACGCCTGCAAAACTGCAACAAAGTAGCAAGAAGACTACCAGCAACATTTTAGCACCTCATCCTGCCAGCTTTCTCGACTGTTTCCTGGTGGTGCATGCTCTGAGGGCTGGCTGACTTCACCCTGCACTGGAAGCTAAGAAGAAATTTCCTGTGGGTCGACAAAATCTTCCCCCCTGCCAACGTAGGCACCAAACTTCTGCATCACCGCTCCTCTGGGTCCCCTCTCATCCGGACGAGCGTGGTCCCTGGAACACAGGAGCTGGGTCCAAGTGTCTCCGACAGTCCAGTGGCCCTTCTGTCCAAATTTGGCGGAGGTAAGTCCTTGCCTCCCCACGCCAGACAGTAATCCTGTGTACTGTGTGAACTGCAGCTGCTAGGGCTTCTGTGCACTTTTGCAAGACTTCCTTTGTGCCCAGCCTAGCCCAGGTCCCCAGCACTTGGTCCTGCATTGCCCAACTCGCTGAGTTGGACTCTGACGTCGTGGGACCCTCTTTTGTTGTTCTGAGTCGACCATCATCCTCAGATCTTCTGAACGCCTGTTCAGGTTTTTCTGTGGGTGCTGCCTTCTTCTGCGTGGGCTTTCTATGTTGCTGAGCGCCCCCTCTGTCTCCTCCTCTAAGGGGCGACCTCCTGGTCCTTCCTGGGCCCTGGCAACACCCAAAATTCTCAATTGCGACTCTTGCAGCTAGCAAGGCTTGTTTGTGGTCTTTCTGCGTGGAAACAACTCTGCATCCTCCAGCACGCCGTGGGACATCTTCTGACCAAAGGAGAAGTTCCTGGCTCCTTCCGTTGTTGCAGAATCTTCAGCTTCTTCCACCCGGAGGCAGCCCTTTTGCACCTTCATCCGGGGTTTAGTGGGCTCCTGCCCCCCCTGGACACTTGCGTGACTCTTGGACTTGGTCCCCTTCCTTTGCAGGTCGTCAGGTCCAGGAATCCATCTTCAGTCTTTTGCAGTCAGTTGTTGTCCTTGCAGAATCCCCTATCTCGTCTTTACTGTCTTTCTGGGGTAGTAGGGTAACTTTACTCCTACTTTTCAGGGTTTTGGGGTGGGGTATCTTGGACACCCTTAATGTTTTCTTACACTCCCAGCGACCCTCTACACACTACACTAGGCCTGTGGTCCATTCGTGGTTCGCATTCCACTTTTGGATTATATGGTTCGTATTGCCCCTAGGCCTATTTTTCCCTATTGCATTCTATTGTGTTCTACAGTGTTTGCACTACTTTACTAACTGTTACTTACCTGATTTTGGTTTGTGTGTGTATATTACTTGACTCCCAAGGGAGTATATCCTCAGAGATACTTTTAGCATATTGTCACTTAAATAAAGTACCTTTATTTTTAGTAACTCTGAGTATTGTGTTTTCTTATGATATAGTGCTAAGTGATATAAGTGGTATAGTAGGAGCTTTGCATGTCTCCTAGTTCAGCCTAAGCTGCTCTGCTATAGCTACCTCTATCAGCCTAAGCTGCTAGAACACCTCTAATATACTAATAAGGGATAACTGGACCTGGCACAAGGTGTAAGTCCCACAAGGTACCCACTATAAGCCAGGCCAGCCTCCTACATTGGTGGTGAAGCAGTGGGATAAGTACTTGTAACTGCTTTACCACTTTGTCATTGGTGCCTTTCATAAGAAAAACATATACCAAATACTTCAAGATATACACATTGAACTAAACAGTTTAACTTTCCTTCTCTAAAACGTTCTACAAAGTTTCTGAAAAGTTTCTGAAAACTTTCAAAAGTTTTCTCTGTTCTTTAAAAAGCTCCAAAAACTGTTTTCACTCTCTGTCCTAAACCTTTTCTATCATGTCTGCAGTAGAACTTACTCCCACAGTTGTCCAGGCAGCATATGGGAATCTAAACTTTAAAGGTTTGAGGGGTCTCTGCATTCAAAGAGGTTTAGCAATTGGTAAGAATCCCACAAAATATCTTCTCCTTAGCCTTCTCCTAGAAAGTGACAAGAACCAGCCTGGCCAATCCCAGGATCAGGAGGTAGAGGAGGGGGTACCCAGCCAGACTCAGAGGAGTCCCTTGAGGATGCTGGGGAGGGTTCTTCCAAGGACCTGCCAGTTAACAGGCCACCTAGTGACACTGGTGGTGGGAGGGGGTCACACACTAGTAGGGCACCTTTCACTCCTAAAGGCCAGGTTACTAGGGTACAGCCAGTTAGGGACAGGTCCAACTCTGCCAATTCCCACATTTCTTCTGTGTCTCGCAATTCCCAAGCCTCCCACCCTGAGGATAACTTAATGGAAAGGGAACTCAGAAAGATGAGGTTGGATGAGGCCAGGCTGGAGCTTAAACAGCAGCAGCTGGCCTTAGACAGGGAATCTCTGGATGTAGAGAGGGAAAGGCAGAGCTTGGGGTTAGTTCCCCATGGTGGCAGAAGCAGTGTTTGTGATAGCAATCCTGTTAGGGAGCAAGATTCCAGAAACCTGCATAAGATAGGCCCCCCTTACAAGGAGGGGGATGACATTAACAAGTGGTTTGCTGCACTTGAGAGGTCCTGTATGGTACAGTTGGTCCCTCAAAGGCAGTGGGCTGCTATATTGTGGCTATCTTTCACTGGGAAGGGTAGGGATAGGCTCCTTACTGTCAGAGAAAGTGATGCTAATAACTACAAAGTTTTGAAGGATGCACTCTTGGATGGATTTGGCTTAACCACTGAACAATACAGGATTAAGTTCAGAGACACCAGAAAAGAGTCCTCTCAAGACTGGACAGACTTTGTAGACTGTTCAGTGAAGGCCTTGGATGGTTGGTTACATGGCAGTAAGGTGACTGACTATGAAAGCCTGTATAATCTAATCCTGAGAGAGCATATTTTGAACAATTGTGTGTCTGATTTGTTGCACCAGTACTTGGTAGACTCAGATCTGACCTCTCCCCAAGAATTGGGAAAGAAGGCAGACAAATGGGTCAGAACAAGAGTGAATAGAAAGGTTCATACAGTGGGTGACAAGGATGGCAAGAAGAAGGATAACATGTCTTCTGACAAGGGTGGGGACAAAGATAAAAAATATTCTGAGTCTTCAGCAGGCCCACAAACATCATCTGGGGGTGGTGGGTCCAAATCCTCTTCTAACAATGAGAAAAAGCCTTGGTGTTATTTATGTAAAGTAAAAGGTCATTGGACAAGTGATTTCACTTGTCCAAAGAAAAACACCAAACCTCCCACCACCACAACCCCAACTGCAACCTCTAGTACCCCTGGTAATAGCTGTGGTGGTGGGAAATCTACTACAAATAGCCAATCCAAGGGTGTAGATGGGCTCACTATTGGCAGTATAGTTGGGGTTGGTCTTGTTAGGGAGGCCACAGAGGCTGTTTTAGTTTCTGATGGTGGCATTGACTTTGCCACCTTGGTTGCTTCTCCCCTTAATATGGGTAAGTACAAGCAACTACCCCTAATCAATGGTATTGAGGCTTACAGGGATACAGGAGCCAGTGTCACTATGGTGATTGAGAAACTGGTTCACCCTGATCAACACCTACTTGGTCAGCAGTACCAAGTGACTGGTGCTCATAACAACACTCTTAGCCACCCCATGGCTGTTGTGAATCTCAACTGAGGGGGGGGGGAGGTTACTGGTCAAAAGAAAGTTGTGGTAGACACTGAATTACATGTAGATTGCTTACTAGGCAATGATTTGGAGACATCAGCTTGGGTTGAAGTGGAGTTGGAGTCTCATGCAGCAATGCTGGGCATTCTTGGGCATATTTTTGCTTTGACAAGGGCTCAGGCCAAAAAGAAAAAAGGACAGGTAAACTTGGATCCTGGAACAATGGACCGAGTGCTCCCAAAAGCTAGGGGTAGAAAGGGTAAATCCCTGCCCACTATCCCTCCCTCTCTAGAAGATCCCCCTTTTGAAGAAGAGGAATCCTCTCCCTGTGCAGAACCTACACCGGATGAGCTGGCAGCAGACACTGCTGAGCTTTTGGGAGCAGGGGGCCTACTAGGGAAGAGCTGAGTGTGGCACAGCAGACCTGTCCCACACTAGAGGGTTTGAGACGGCAAGCTGTCAAACAGCAGAATGGGGATATCAGTGATAGCCATAAGGTGTATTGGGAAGACAACCTCCTGTATAGAGTCAAGGGACCCTAAACCTGGAGCTGCCAGGAGATTGGTCATTCCCTTGCAATACAGAGAGTTTCTCCTTACCTTGGCACATGACATTCCCTTGGCTGGGCATTTGGGCCAAAGTAAAACTTGGGACAGGCTTGTTCCCCTGTTTCACAGGCCTCATATGTCAGAGGTCACTAAAGAGTTGTGTATCTCTTGTCTGACCTGCCAAGCCAGTGGCAAGACTGGTGGCACTCCAAAGGCCCCCTTAATTCCACTTCCAGTGGTTGGGTGCCCTTTGAAAGGGTAGGGGTTGACATAGTTGGCCCCCTTGACCCTGCAAGGCAAGAGGTTTATCCTGGTGGTAGTGGACCATGCCACTAGGTACCCTGAAGCCATCCCCTTAAGGACCACTACAGCTCCTGCAGTGGCAAAGGCCCTCCTGGGAATCTTTTCCAGAGGGGCTTCCCTAAGGAAGTGGTGTCAGATAGAGGTAGTAACTTCATGTCTGCATACCTCAAAGCAATGTGGAAGGAGTGTGGTGTAACTTACAAGTTCACTACTCCTTATCATCCACAAACAAATGTTCTGGTTGAGAGGTTTAATAAAACTCTCAAAGGTATGATAATGGGACTCCCTGAAAAACTCAGAAGGAGATAGGATGTCCTGTTACCATGCCTCCTGTTTGCTTACAGGGAGGTACTCCAAAAAGGAGTGGGCTTCAGCCCCTTTGAACTCCTCTTTAGGGTACCATGTAAGAGGTCCTCTTGCACTTGTGAAGGAGGGTTGGGAACAACCTTTAAAAGCTCCAAAGCAAGACATTGTGGACTATGTACTTGGCATGAGATCCTGAAGGGCTGAGTACATGAAAAAGGCCAGTAAAAACCTTCAGGCCAGCCAAGAGCTCCAAAAGCAATGGCATGACCAGAAGGCTGTCCTGGCCCAGTACCACCCGGGACAGAAGGTGTGGGTATTGGAGCCTGTGGCCCCAAGAGCACTCCAGGACAAATGGAGTGGATCCGATCTCATTGTTGAAAAGAAGGGTGAGGTTACATATTTGGTAGACCTGGGCACTGCCAGAATCCCCTTAGGGTGCTAATGTCAATCGCCTAAAACCCTACTATGACAGGGCTGACTTAACCCTGCTCATGGCAACTGATGAGGGGCAGGAGGAAGAGAGTGACCCTCTCCCTGATCTCTTCTTCACCACTGAAGCTGATGGCTTAGTGGAGGGAGTGGTGCTTGCAGATTGCCTTACTGCTGAGCAGAAGGTCAAATGTATAAATGTCCTAAACCAATTTTTTCTGACCTCTTCTAACTGATACCAGGTACCACTACCTAGTGTGAGCACACAATCAACACTGGAGACAGTTTACCTGTCAAAAGTAAGATTTATAGGCAGCCTGACCATTCAGGGATTGCATAAAACAAGAGGTACAGAAAATGCTGGACTTGGGAGAAATTGAGCATTCAGAAAGCCCATGGGCTAGCCCAGTGGTGCTTGTCCCAAAACCTCACAGTAAGGATGGTAAAAGAGAAATGAGGTTTTGTGTTGACTACAGAGGACTTAATCAAGTAACCAAAACGGATGCTCACCCTATACCCAGGGCAGATGAGCTCATTGATACACTGGCTTCTGCCAAGTATCTAAGCACTTTTGATTTAACTGCAGGGTATTGGCAGATTAAATTATCAGAAGATGCTAAACCTAAAACTGCATTTTCCACCATTGGAGGGCACTATCAGTTCACTGTGATGCCCTTTGGTTTGAAGAATGCACCTGCCACTTTTCAGAGGTTGGTGAACACAGTCCTTCAAGGTTTGGAAGCTTTTAGTGCAGCATATCTAGATGATATAGCTGTCTTTAGCTCCACCTGGGATGAGCACCTGGCCCACCTATGGAAAGTTTTGGAGGCACTGCAAAAGGCAGGCCTCACTATCAAGGCTTCAAAGTGCCAGATAGGGCAGGGGAAAGTGGTTTATCTGGGCCGCCTGGTAGGTGGGGAACAGATTGCACCACTGCAGGTTAAGATCCAGATCATTATGGAATAGGATCCCCCTGCAACTCAAACCCAGGTGAGAGCCTTCTTAGGCCTCACAGGGTACTATAGGACCTTTATTTTTAGTAACTCTGAGTATTCTGATTCGTATGATATAGTGCTATATGATATAAGTGGTATAGTAGGAGCTTTGCATTTCTCATAGTTCAGCCTAAGCTGCTCTGCTATAGCTCCCTCTATCAGCCTAAGCTTCTAGAACACTACTAATCTACTAATAAGGGATAACTGGACCGGTCACAAGGTATAAGTACCATCAGGTACCCACTATAAGCCATGCCAGCCTCCTACATAGGGTGACAGTGTCGCTCCCCTGCTCCAGCAGGCACCTTCCAAGACGACAACTGGTACCCTTGGACTCCTCTCACAATGACGAGCGTGCTCCTAAGGACACAGAGGGTGGACATCATCGACATAGACTGTCCTGGGGTCCTGCTGACGCAATTTGGAGGAGGTAAGACCTTGCCTTCCCAGAGAGCAACGGTACCCCTGTGTAATGCGTCTTCTTCACCTCCTGAGACCGCTGTGCACTACTTGCAAAATTCCTTTGTGCACACCCTGGCCCAGGCACCCAGCACTCCATCCTGCGACGCTCAACTCGCTGAATTGTTCTCCTGCGGCATGGGACCTTCCTTTGTTGTGCTGCATCAACCGAGTTTTGCACCATCTTTTTCCCCGTGTCCTGGGACTCTGGGGGTGCTACTGGCATCCTGAGGGCTCTTTAAAGTGCTGAGAGCCCTCTCTTCCTCCTCACACAGAGCTGAGGCCCCCAGGTGCTTCCTGGGTCCCTCCAGTGCCATTTTGATGCAAAACGCACTTTTGTCGTAGCCAAGGCTTGTTGGTGACTTCCAACACGAAATCACGTTTGCAACGATCTTCACGTTGTGGGACATCCTTTGCATCACACAGGAACCCGCTGGCATCTTCCTAGGGTGCATTTCTGCAGTCCTCGACTAACTGTGGAATCTTCTTTTGCACCCTCTTCTGGGTTGGCAGGGGCTCCTGTCCTTCCTGGAACTTCTTTCGACTTCTGGAAATGGTCCCCTTCCTTTGCAGGTCTTCAGGTCCAGGAATCCAGTAGTTGTTCTTTACAGACTTGGTTGGCTGCTGCAAAATCCCAATCACGAGGTGTAGTGTGTCCTAAGGAAACTTGCAGTACCTTACACCTCCTTTTCTGGGCTCAGGGGTGGGGTAATTTACTTACATTTACTGTATTCTTACTCTCCCAGCGATTCTGCACACACTACACTTGTCTAGGGGGGAATTTGTGATTTGCATTCCACTTTCTTAGTATATGGTTTGTGTTGCCCCTAGACCTATTTTCTCCCATTGCAATCTATAGCATTTCCTATTGCTTGCATTGTTCTATGACTATTTACTTGTCTAATTTGTATGTCTAGTGCATATATTGTGTATAATACTTACCTCCAGAAGGAGTATTGCCTCTAAGGTATTTTTGGCCTTGTGTCACTAAAATAAACTACCTTTATTTTTGGTAACACTGAGTATTGTCTTTACTTGTGTATAAGTACTGTGTTAATATAAGTGGTATTGCAGGGGCTTTGCATGTCTCCTAGTTCAGTCTAAGCTGCTCTGCTACAGCTACCTCTGTCAACCTAAGCTGCTACTACATTTCACTAATAAGTGATAATTGTACATGGTATAAGGTGTGAGTACCCAAGGTACCCACTACAAACCAGGGAAGCCTCCTACAGGTCCTTCCTATTGTGCACCGGTCCCAGTCCTGGCAATACATGGTACCAGAACTGTCATTCTACCACTGTTGCCTGGTGCTAAAGAAAACCACTTTGTCTCCATTGGCAATGTCAAGTTACACTATGTGGCCGATCCTGCACAGCAGACCAAGAGGAACAACCAGTAGTAACCGAATCCCTATCACTACTGGTCAAAATGCCCCTCTACATAATTTAGGAACAGTGCTGACACCTCTCCGAGCTTGGGGAGGGTGGAAAATGATCTTACATTAGTTCCACTAACATCTATGACAACAAGCAACATGGAAATTGCTGATCGATTTGATTTGACTTCTACACAAACGGATGGCGTCATTTACAGTCAACTACCGCAGGAGACTCCTACCAGTTCTTCTCCTTCAAATACGGCTCCAGTTTTTGCACAAACTGCTTCTGGATACTTTGCTGACATCAATGACAGCTTTTCGGAATCATTTGCCTCTTCTACACCTGAACTACCAAAAAGACGGAAGCTGATAAACTGGCTTAAAACAAATCACTGTATTTTCCCGTGGAACTATCTATGGCTTTCCTTGACTATATTAGCTTTCCTCCTTTGAATTGGCTTAGTTATTACTTTCTTTCTACTGATACATGGTCTTGACCTTCCTGAACAATCAACAGTTGAACTGGTAGATGAGGTCCTAAAACCCCATTTTTCTTCTCGACAATTCCACAGAGACTTGTCTTTCATGAACATTTCCACTATACCAATTCCTGATGGGATTGTTTGGGATAAAGTCACATTTGATATATACTGCCCGATGGAGCTCATTCAAATACCATACGTGTTTAAACTTTCTAAGAATGGTGTAATAATACTCGGAGTTGTTTCTGATGACTGGGATTTGAAAACATTTGATTCTATGATGTCTGAGTTGCAGTATTTTACTGTATTTGAAAGTGAGGATGTTTATCAATCCAAAGAAATTTATTATGACATGTTTTGCTATAATTATTATGGATACCATTTCATTCACAGAGCAAGTACCCCAAAGACTATCTTTAATTACAAACAATGGAAACATTGTCTGACTCCATCACAAGGGAGTTCTAAAACATATTCTGAAAGATTTGCATATTTTTCTGGGCACAATGTTAAAAATGCTGAGTCATATTTTTTCAAATTGCCATTTATGGAAAATGTACATATATTATTGACAGATACAAAATTCATCTATTCAGATTCCTTTGTTTCCTGGATCATGCAACTCTAAAACTCACTGTTGGGCACACCACGGAATGCCGCTGCCTTGGCTGGAGCTCACGCTTTGGAACAAAAATGCTCCTTGGTGATGAACTTCCTAATTTACCACCTTTTTTTTTTACCACCGTATTTAATTAGTAACTTTCAAAATGACTCTGAATTTTGAACTTCGGCTTTTTCTTGATGCCACAATTAACATTTTAAATGGTCCTTTTAATACATGCTTAAGGGTCTTTAACTTGTCATTATTGACATTCCCATATACATGCCTTAGGATGAAATTTAGTAGCTTTTACAGATCTTACTAGGCTTTAAACCACCTTTGAACCAGCAAGGGGAGGGTGTTGTGTAGCCACTTTAGCTATAGTTTTTAGACATGTTATTTTAGCAAACTAGGCCTGCTGGTGTGCACCTTAACCTAGATATGTGTTATGCTACCTCTGTTATATTAACAATAGCCACATTTGGGGTCTTGTTTTATTTTCTCTCTCTAGCTGTTCTTCGCCTAGGTCAGCGCTACGTTCTTAAACAAGACATTTCTTTCACTCTTTGCTTTTGTCAAGGCTGCAGTAAGATAGGTTGCCAGCAAAAGTTTGTTTGACACATGCTTTATTCGATCAGTCAATCATCAAAGCGAAAATACAATAACAATAAATAAGGATAAAACCAGTAATAATAAAAAAATGGTATAAAAACATGAATAGAAATTGTGGAACATAGGTTACAAACATACTATGATTAGAAGGATTCTCAGTACACATAGTACACATAATACAATTTCGGCCCTTTTCCTGTGATCCTTGTAAGGTAAGAGAGTGAAGAATAAAAATAAGGCTCTAATTTAAGACACAGACTTTACAATGGAATTTCGTATTCGCCATGCTGCTAATAAATATTTGCTGACAGCAAGTATTAAAACCGTGGAATGGTGGCTTTTTAAAATCCTCAAAGCAGAGGCACAATCTCTTATCCCCATATCGCGGCAGATATGACAAATCCACTTAGACCTGGGAAGAGAGTAAGCAGGGCAAAAAAACATAAAGTGCTCAACCGTTTCTGATTTTGCGTCACAGGCTGGGCATGTACTTGTATCTGTTTTTGTGCCCCATCTGCACATCAATGCCTTCAGTGGCAGTGACCCAAAACGGAATCTGGCATATAAACTTTTACCAAGGATGTCAGGAATATTGTCTAGGTAGGGTTCAAATTGTGGATACCATTTAAAATCTGTAAAATGATTTGTTAAAGTGCCATGAGTTTTATGAGTAATAAGGTCATTATGTACATAGGACCAATATATGTGTTTTAGCGCAATAGAATGAGCCTTTTCTAGTTTATGGGGTTCCTCCCAAAAGTGGCTGAGGCCAAGTTTGTTAAACCAACTGGATACATGTTTAACCCAGGGAATAGAAGTAAAAGTGTTACAATTTGTCTTCAATGTTCACAGAAACATACACACTCTTACATGGGGATCCTTTCTTGGAACATCAGCTGTTTTATAATAAAAACACTATTTTGACCCATGTATGTTAGAGGGAGATTCCGGCCATATGAACAAGACTGTATGCTGAGGGCCTTGTGGCAGCTGCTTATGTAGACTACAGGCATCTTGCTCAGGTATGAGGGATGATTGTAGGAGGCTGGCCTGGCTTATAGTGGGTACCTGATGGTACTTACACCTTGTGCCAGGTCCAGTTATCCCTAATTAGTAGATTAGTAGTGTTCTAGCAGCTTAGGCTGATAGAGGTAGCTATAGCAGAGCAACTTAGGCTGAACTAGGAGACATGCAAAGTTCCTACTATACCACTTATATCATATAGGTACTATATCATAAGAAAGACAATACTCAGAGTTACTAAAAATAAAGGTACTTTATTTTAGTGAAAATGTGCCAAAAATATCTCGGAGGTAAGTTAAATACACAAAATATACACACAAACCAAAATCAGGTAAGTAAAACAGTCAGAAAGTAGTGCAAACACTGTAGAATACAATAGGATGCAATAGACCTAGGGGCAACACAAACCATATACTAAGGAAGTGGAATGCGAACCATGAATGGATCCCTAGGCTAATGTAGTGTGTTGAGGGTCGCTGAGAGTGTAAGAAAACACTAAGAGTGTCCAAGATTCCCCACCCCAAGACTCTGGAAAGTAGGAGTAAAGTACTGCTATTTCCCCAGAAACACACCAACCTCGTGATAGAGGATTTTGCAAAGACCACAACAGACTGCAAAGCACTGAAGATGGGTTCCTGGACCTAAGGACCTGCAAAGGAAGGGGACCAAGTCCAAGAGTCGTGAAAGTGTCCGGGGGGGGGGGGTAGGAGCCCACTAAACCCCGGATGAAGGTGAAAAAAGGCTACCTCCGGATGGAAGAAGCTGAAGATTCTGCAACAATGAAAGGTGCTAGGAACTTCTCCTTCGTACAGAAGATGTCCCACGGAGTGTCTGAGGATGCAGATTTGTTTCTTTGGCAAAAGTCTGCAAACAAGCCTTGCTAGCGGCAAGAGTCGCCACTTGGGAGAGGAGACAGAGGGGGGCCCTCAGAAACGTAGAGAGCCCACGCACAGGAAGGTAGCACCCACAGAAGCACTTGAACACGGGTTCAAGAAGTCTGAACACTGCAGTCGTCTCAACACTGCGAAGCCGGAGATCAACTCTGGGAGATGAGCATTGCAGGACAGAGTGCTGAGGACCTGGGCTTGGCTGTGCACCAAGGATTTCTTGGAAATGAGCACAGAAGCCCTAGTAGTTGCAGTTCACATGGTGCACAGGATTACTGTCTGGAGAGGGGAGGCAAGGACTTACCTCCTCCAAATTTGGACAATTGGGCCACTGGACAGTCTGGGTCACTTGGGTCCACCACCTGTGTTCCAGGGGCCACGCTCGTCAGGATGAGAGGGGTCCCAGAGTACCAGTGACGCTGAAGTTTGGTGCCTGATGAAGCAGGGGGAAGATTCCGTTGACCCACTGGAGATTTTTTCATGGCTTCCAGTGCAGGATGAAGGCAGGCAGCCCCCAAAGCATGCACCACCAGGAAACAGTGGAGAAAGCTGGCAGGATTAGGCGCTACAATGTCGCTGGTAGTCTTCTTGCTACTTTGTTGCAGTTTTGCAGGCGTCCTGGAGCAGTCAGCGGTCGATCCTTGGCAGAAGTTGAAGAGAGAGGTGCAGAGGAATTCTGGTGAATTCTTGCAAGTTGTTATCTGAGAAAAATCCCACAGGGAGAGACCCTAAATAGCCCTCAGAGGAGGATTGGCCACCTAGTCAGGTAAGCACCTATCAGGAGGGGTCTCTGACGTCACCTGCTGGCACTGGCCACTCAGAGGCCTCCATTGTGCCCTCACACCTCTGCATTCAAGATGGCAGAGGTCTGGGACACACTAGAGAAGCTCTGGGCAGCACCCCTGGGGTGGTGATGGACAGGGGAGTGGTCACTCCCCTTTCCTTTGTCCAGTTTTGCACTAGAGCAGGGAATGGGGGTTCCCTGAACCAGTATAGACTGGCTTATGCAAGGAGGGCACCATCTGTGTCCTTCAAAGCATTTCCAGAGGGTGGGAGAGGCTACTCCTCCCCAGCCTTTAACACCTATTTCCAAAGGTAGAGGGTGTTACACCCTCTCTGAGAGGAAATTCTTTGTTCTGCCTTCCTGGGCTGCCCAGACCCCAGGAGGGCAGAACCCTGTCTGTGGGGTGGCAGCAGCGGTGGCTGCCGAGAAAACCCCAGAGAGCTGGTTTGGCAGTACCCGGGGTCCATGGTGGACCCCCGGGGATGCATGGGATTGGCACCCCAATACTAGATTTGGTATGGGGGGACAATTCCATCATCTTAGACATGTTACATGGCCATATTCGGAGTTACCATTGTGAAGCTACATATAGGTATTTACCTATATGTAGTGCACGCGTGTAGTGGTGTCCCCGCACTCACAAAGTCCAGGGAAATGGCCCTGAACTATGTGGGGGCACCTTTGCTAGTGCCATGGTGCCCTCACACTTAGTAACTTTGCACCTAACCTTCAGCAAGTGAAGGTTAGACATACAGGTGACTTATAAGTTACTTAAGTGCAGTGAAAAATGGCTGTGAAATAACGTGTGCGTTATTTCACTCAGGCTGCAGTGGCAGTCCTGTGTAAGATTCGTCTGAGCTCCCTATGGGGGGCAAAAGAAATGCTGCAGCCCATAGGGATCTCCTGGAACCCCAATACCCTGGGTCCCTAGGTACCATATACTAGGGAATTATAAGGGTGTTCCAGTGTGCCAATTACAATTGGTAAATATGGTCACTAGCCTATACTGACAATTTTAAAGGCAGAGAGAGGATAAGCACTGAGGTTCTGGTTAGCAGAGCCTCAGTGACACAGTTAGTCACTACACAGGTATACACATTCAGGCCACAAACTATGAGCACTGGGGTCCAGGCTAGCAGGATCCCAGTGAGACAGGCAAAAACAAACTTACATACATGTAAAAATGGGGGTAACATGCCAAGCAAGATGGTACTTTCCTACAATTTTGTCTTCCCGGGGGAACATGAAGGGCAGAATTAGAGCTTAACATGATGTGCTCTAACATAGCCTATGTTAGGAACTATTCTTAAAGATCTCAGTGACAATATGGTAGTGTTATTTTTATGTTTCACTCTCCTTGTTACAATTTTAATCCTATTGTGCTTCATTGTCCTATTTATTACAATACATGCTTTAATATCTAAGATGCAATTACTTCAATAAACCTTATTGAACTATACTCTGCCTCTGATTGTCCTTGCATATGTGAGACTAATGTAACTGAGAGGAACGGATGAGATCTGAGTGACCACGATTTCCCTCGGATTCCTTTGTGTCATGCGTCCGGTTGCCCAATCATCCCTACTCTTGGGTGGAGATGAGGTACTGCTAGTTGGCCGGAAGAAAACCCGGATTAGGCCGACAGGTGTCACCTGGTGTGGGTTCAGACTCAGTCCCCCGCAGTACAAGTGATTCTGTTGCCCAAATACAGTAGTCTCATTAGGATAATGAGAACCTAAGCGACAGTAGAGTGTCAGTGCAGTGGTGTAGAGTAGAACAGAGCAGTGGCGTAGAGTAAGGGGTGAAGAGTAAAGGGCAGTGGCGTACAGTGCAGTTTAGAGTGCATTGGCATAGAGAGCAGTGGCACAGAGTGGCATGGGGCAGAGTAGAGTGGCATAGAGTGGCATGGGGCAGAGTGGCATACAATAGTGTGGCAGAGTGCAGTAGTGCAGAGTGGTGCAGTGGCATAGAGTGCAGAGTAGACTCGCGTAGAGTGGTACAGAGAGCAGTGGCATAGAGTGGTACAGAGAGCAGTGGCATAGAGTGGTACAGAGAGCCGTGGTACAGAGAGCAGCGGCATAGAGTACAGTGGTGCAGAGTAAAGGGCAGTGGCATACAGTGTAGTTGTTTAGAGTACATTGGCATTGAGTTCAGTGGCGTAGAGTTGTGAGGAGTGGAGTAGTGTAGCATGGTGCATAGTACAGTGCTGTAATGTGCAGTGACGTAGAGTGGAGTTATGCAGAGTAGAGTGGTATAGAGTGCAGTGGAATAGAGTGTATTGGTGCAGAATGCAGTAGTACCGGGGAGAGTGGTGTAGACTATAGTGGCGGCCAATGCAGTGTTGCAGAATAGACTGTCAGAGTGCAGTGGCACATAGTGTAGTTGTTTAGAGTGCACTGGCGTAGTGTGCATTGGTTTAGAGTGCAGTGGGGCAGAGTGACAGAGTGCAGTGGCATAGAATAAATTGTTTCAGAGTAGAGTGCAGTGGCATAACGTGGAGAGGTGTAGGGTAGAGAGCAGCGGCATAGAATGCATTGGCGCAGTGCAATGGAGTAAAGTAGATGGTTTTACAGTAGAGTGAAGTGGCTTAAGGTGGAGAGGTACAGTTTAGAGTGGAGTGGGTTAGAGTGTGATGGCAGAGAGTAAAGTGGTGGAGAGTGCTGTGGTGCAGAGCAAATTAGAGTGACGTACAATGTATTGATGTAGAGTGCAAGGGCATAGAGTTGAGTGTTACAGAGTAAAGTGCAGTAGCATAGAGTGTATTAGCATAGAGTGCAGTGGCGTACAGTACAGTGTTGCAGAGTGGCATAGAGTGGAGCTGTGCAGACTAGATTGGTGTTGCCTAGACTGGAGTGGTATAATTTGCAGAGGTGCAGACCGTAGTGGTGTAGAGAGGTGCAAAGTGCATTGGCATAGAGTAGAATGGTACAGAGTAGAGTAGAGAGGTGTGGTGTGTAGCATAGAGAGCAGTGTCATAGAGTGGAGTGGAGAAGAGTGCAATGTCCCACAGTGAAGTGGCATGGAGTGGTGTAATGTGGAGTGATGCAGAGTAGGGTGCAGTGGTATGGAGTGGTGCAGAGCAGACTGGAGTGGAGTACACATGGTATGGTAACAGACTGCCATTCCATACAACACATTTTTGATTGGAATGACCATTACATTGTACAGACATACATTTTTTCAAATAAAACTATACAGTGCACAGACGATGATGTGTGGAAATTGCATCAGCTAATGCAATTATTTGTTTTAATCATATAAAGGTATTTGTTTCCAACACAGTTCAGAATTAACAAAAACATGTTTCATTTGTACTCCGTTTATTTAAACATTGTCATGTGATGGAAAAAAAACTCTTTTCTAACCCTAGTATCCAGCAAGATTGTCGCATAAATCCTCTTACTTTGAAGTCAGAGAAAGAAAAGTAAACATTAAGTGCCACCGAAGACAGAGCCTGACATTTGACCTTGTTCTTTAAATGCACAGCAAATGTGATGAGATAAGAACAAGATTTACAGGCCTGTTTACAGAAAGGGAGCACTTGGAGGGATACTGTGAATAAGGTTTGGGCAAGGGAAAAGACAAACTCAAGCTGCATAGCCTAAAACAAATACCAGCAAATTGAAAGCAACGAAATGTGAGTTACAAACCACAAAGCCAATGGCAAGAAACGGGCAGAGTGCATTCCCAAGGAAGCTATATGAATGGGCTTAAAGTGACACCCGTGGGATACTTTGTGGGGAAAGTCTAGTATTTTAGTCCAATTCGTATCTTGCAGAGGTTTGGCCACATCAATCACCCAGGATGTACTATGAGAAGACCTGGAGTGGTCTCAATGTTGCAAGAAAGATTTGTCCACCCATTCTATCAGTTTGCCACCGGTCCCTATGGTATAGAGCTTCTGGCACACCTCATGTAGGGTTAGTGCTAGGTGGCAGACATGAAATAGGGCATTTAATGATTAAGGTGGTTGTAAGTACGGAGTTGACCAGGGTGAAGATGGTAGTCTGCCACAAGTGTTTGGAAATGTAGTAGTTTACCGTCCAGTGGCATGCAACTGCAGCATTCCACTGATGGAGTTGCTCTGAGCACAGTCATCCTGTCCGAGTGGGAAGGCTTAGTAAGGGAAGTGCAGGAGCATAGGGTTTCTTTGTTTCAGTGAGTTTACAAGTTCTAGCAAGGCAAGAAAAAGCTGTGCATGATAACCCCGGATGGTGATCCCTAGAATGGTCATTAGGAAACAAAGAGCAGTGCAGTAAGCCCTACTTAAAAGTCTTTATGGATAAAAACGATCTCATGCAGGGAGGCGGACAAAAAGGAGATTTCCATCCTGCAACTCAGTGGGAGAATGGTAGATATTAATCACTAGGTATTGAAAGGTAACTGATTCCCAGTTCAATCTGAGGTCTAATTGTATATAAAGGGGAAAACAGTGCCATATGTTAAAGAAACACCAATTACATTTAAAAAAATTACATTTTGTTTGTGCAATTTACATCCCAAATATTTTGAAGATTCTATGTCTGACACTTAGGGATAATCCAGATCACTGGTTTGGCTTTTGCTTAATTTCAAAACCATTTTAAGACATGGACAAAGCGGGCAATTGCCTAGCACAACCTTGCAGAGGGTCTAGCCCCTGCTCACCCCTCACAAGCACGAACAGCAGACCATTGCACCACAAGAATTTCCCAAGGTGGGTGGGTGCTGCTTGTTCAACCACTTGATAGTGCCTTTTCTGTTTCTCTCCTGTCCGCTGTAACAACGCCCCAGGTACCCAATACCTTCAGATAGTCTGATTTTAGAAATTCTTAGCAACAACCTCCGATTTGATCTCGATTTCATCCTACTCTTTTATTATCTTTGATTGGCTCCCAGTTCTGAGATAAATTTAGAGTCCCTGACATACACTCTGGTGCTGTAAGACTACAGACAAGTTGAGTGTACCTCACATCCTGACATTAGGTGTGAGACAGTCACCCACACCATCTACCCTGCCTCATTACATTGTTTTTAGGTTTAAAGTCCATGGGCGGTTGGAGGTGAGCCAGATGTTTTTGTTCTATTTGTTTAGTCTAGCATAAGGTTAATTACCATAATGTTTCCTAAACTGTTTGCCAGGGGTTTTAAAATGTTCAGAAACATAATCCAAATCTTGCTGTTACTTTCTCTTTAAGAAAGATTGGGTAGATTTAGGTAGGTGTGATGGCCTTGACAGTGCTGAAGGGCATTAATTTACTACTGAACAAGGACGCAATTTGACACCTGCATGTAGCATACCAGGAAGCAATCACAAAAAGACCATAGTGAACAAATAGTGCTATGTTAAAAAAAGAGTAAATAAATGCACTAAACACATAGTGAGGCACAGCCTCTCTTGGGTGTGTCTGTAAACTTGACGTTTGTTTTTGAATTTTGACCCTTCGTCTTGAATTTTTGTCCTAAATTTTGACCCTTTGTCCTGAATATTTTTACATCCTTGTCCAGAATTTTCCTCAATGCTAGGTGGTCACCCTACACAGGACGGTCATCAGACCGCACCACCCACAACCAGCCAACCGTTTTATCCAGAAACGTGAACAGCAACTGCAGGTAGGGTACGCAAACTAAATACCTAATGACATTAAATAATAGGCCACAGATGCCTTCCAGATTTAACATCGCCGGAGAGCCTCGTTCACGTTCAGTAGGAGCCCCTCACGTTTACAGCTCTAACAACCACGGGAGAGGGAGGGGGCGGGGATCTCAAACTAAAATCCACTGCAAAAACAGAGCGATATAGGTCCAACCATCACCACCATTTATTATCCCTGAAATGAAGAGACAAGCTGTTTCACCAACCAATACCAATCACTCATTCAAAATCCATTGCTAAAATCAGCATAACCTGCAATGGCGGATACCAGCTCCCTAGAACCCTATCTAACGACTGGCAATTATCAACCAGTCTGTAAACTATTCTTCTTAGGGCCATCTACAAAAAAAAAAAAAACGCAAGTTACGAAAGACTCCCCGCAAAAAGAGGGCGGGGGGTGTGTGTGGGGGGGGGGGGGGGTACTATTTATATATATACTGAATTGACATGTATAACCTCCATAGCCAATTACCACTTGGGATTCAGCGTAGCGCAATAGGGTCGTTTGCAATGTCGTCACTGCTCCAATCCCAGGTCATTTTACGAGTCCAACACTCTCCTAGCAACGCCTAGAATGTATTCAGCTATGGGATTGGTTATCATGTGACCCGGAAGCACTACAATTACGCGAAATGTTGTACGTTAAAAGATCAATAACGGACAACGAACATTGAGTTGAATTTACAGCGAGGCTGTTTAAATGGTTGTTTTAGTGTAGTACATTGGTTGTTGGTTTAACTACAATAAAAAAGCTAAGCACTTAGATAAAGATTTCGCCATCTAAGCGCAGCCGCCCTTGGGTACACTTGCGATAGTGACCACCCGGACCGTCGTAGGAAAGGAATTTCGGAGGTACAGTGAAGCTCTGCTGGTGATCCTCTGTCCTGCAGTGCTGATGGACAGCGACTACAGATGCAGCTGGAGGTAGGACGTTGCACAATTAACGCGTTTAGTGTTATTTTTATTGCATAGTGTCTGAGTTATACAGCCTTTAGTGTTCCTGGAAGAAAACGATTGTTGATGGTATATTAGATAAAGATCTTAACGTTCTTTAAATAAGGTGTCATTCTTGTACCATTGTTTTAGGGGCGTATTTTGTTATCGGAAGGTGCATTGCCGATTTTTGGCTAATACCCGTACCACATGACGGCTGTACCCGTAGAATTTGCACAGACTACGCGACAACAACTAATCTTTTTCATGTTGTTTTTCTTAACTCACAATCCATTGTTCTAACCGCTTAGAGGCGGTGTGAAATGCGTACTTTAACTTGCCACGAAAAGGTGAAACACGTGTTGAATAGAAACAGCTTACCAGCGTTATTAGCATTGATCGAATGGTATCCGTTAACATGTTAGTCTGCTGCTAAAAGTACAAGCAGTGGTATAACTATGCCTAGTTAATCATCTTAATCCTAACTGATCAGTGGAACCTTTTAAATATGATGTTCCTCATCCTTTTTCCACCCGATTCACATACCTGGGTATTAAAGTCCCATCACAGGCAGTAAGATGCACAAGGAAGGACTTTATGATTGTACTAAGCTGTTTTATAGATGCTGAGGTTTATGCTGCGAGGATAAGTATATGCTGACGAGGAAAGACGCCGCCCCCACTGCACTGGAGCCGGTAGAGAGTGCATAGTGTAGCGTGGTACCCGTTTGTTCACGCAGGAAGCTAGAGATGAGAGTTGAGCCCCAGGGACACACTAAAGAGGTAGTAGCGACGCGCTGGTCCCCGCCGGACACCTGGTCTCAAACTTTCTTGGTCCCCGCAGTCGAAGGATCTCATCTGCTGCAGGCGTTGTCGTAAGGGGGACCGAGTTGCAGAGGAAGCTCTTGCGCTGTATCATTTGGAGGCTTGTTCCCAGCACTATTTCGTACACCTTTTCTTAGGACCTTCAGACTTCTCGAACTCTTGCTCCTTGCCTCCGGATTTTGGGCCTCTTTAATTGATGATGTGTTTTTGCCAGGACCCACAGGCCAGTCTTGGAATATTATTTTAGGGGTAGTTACGGCGTAGCAGCTACGTTTTCAGATTGCACAGGCATACAGCGAGAAAGTGGTGGCGAGGCACACATCAAGAAAACCAGTTTTCTTGTAATGTGCCTTGCCACCTCTATTGCTGGTCCATAGCCTTTTGCTGTACCACGTTTCTTTGATATGATCGTGAGAACTCGATACATTACACTCATCTTTTTGAAAGTGAACTTTTTCATACTTATACTAATTATTTATAGAATCACAACTTTCACTAATCATTTCATCCCAACCTTTTCATTGGGGTTCATCAGGTCACTTAGCTAAAACTGTCCTCAGGACGGTGTCACGGACTGAGGACATCAGAGACTGAAACGTCAACGGTGTTTCCACTTCCTCTTTATAAAAGTGATTTGAGGATATACGTTCTCATACAATTAGCTTTATTTAAAGAACTGATACGTCGTATAAAGTGTGCGAATCATACGTTTCTTCATGATCTGTTTTCTTTAGACAGGGTTAATGTATGATTGTTTTTACATACTATGTACCCTTGATTTGTCTTGTTGTGTCATTTGTTAAGTAACTTCATTGATAATACGTATTTTATTTATACCAGTTTTTAAAATAAATTTAATTCCAAATTAAAAGACCAAAACTATACAATGTTTATTCTGTAGGGAGTCTGGTTACAGGAGAGCCCACGTTTTAGAGGGTACCTAAGTAGTGTTACAAATGCTCATCCAAACGGTTATGACAGTCCATTGGGCGGCCAACTTATTTTGGTATCTGTGCTTTATTGGAAGAATGTGGTAATTGTGGGCACCACTGTAGGGAAGTACCATCTTTCTTGGCTTGTTACCCCCAATTTTACATGTATGCCAGAATGTTTTTGCCTGTCTCACTGGGATCCTGCTAGCCAGGACCCCAGTGCTCATAGTTTGTGGCCTGAATGTGTATACCTTTGTAGTGTCTAACAGTGTCATTGAGGCTCTGCTAATCAGACCCTCAGTGCTCATGTTCTCTCTGCCTTTAAATTTATTACTATAGGCTAGTGACTACATTTAACAATTTAAATTGACATACAGGAACACCCTTATAATTCCCTAGTATATAGTACCTAGGTACACAGGGTATTGGGGTTCCAGGAGATTTATATGGGCTGCAGCATTTCTTTTGCCTCCCATAGGGAGCTCAGACAAACCTTTACACAGGACTGCCATTGCAGCCAGAGTGAAATAGCGCACACGTTGTTTCGCAGCCATTTTCACTGCCCTTAAGTAACTTATAAGCCAACTATATGTCTAACCTTCACTTGCTGAAGGTTAGGTTCGAAGTTACTAAGTGTGAGGGCACCCTTGCACCAGCAAAGGTGCCCCCACATCGTTCAGGGCCATTTCCCTGGACATTGTGAGTGCGGGGACACCATTATATGCGTGCACTACATATCGGTCAATACCTATATGTAGCTTCACAATGGTAACTCTGAATATGGCCATGTAACATGTCTGATTATGGAATTCTCCCCCATTCCAAATCTGGTATTGGAGTCAATTCCATGCATCCTGGGGGCTCCACTATGGACCCCCCGTACTGTTAAACCAGCTTTCTGGGGTTTTCTCTGCAGCTACAGCTGCCGCCACCTCACAGACAGGGTTTTGCCCACCTGGGGTCTGGGCAGCCCAGTCCCAGGAAGGCAGAACAAAGAATTTCCTCTGAGAGCAGGGTGTTAGACCCTCTCTCTTTGGAAATAGGTGTTAAAGACAGGGGAGGGGTAGCCTCTCCCAGCCTCTAGAAATGCTTTGAAGGGCACAGATGGTGCCCTCCTTGCATCGGTCAGTCTGCACAGGTTTAGGGAACCCCCAGTCCCTGCTCTGGCGTGAAACTGGACAAAGGAAAGGGGAGTTACCACTCCCCTGTCCATCACCATACATGGGTGGTGCCCAGAGCTCCTCCTGTGTTTCAGACCTCTGCCATCTTGTTTCCAGAGTTGTGGGGGCACTCTGGTGGCCTTGGAGTGGCCAGTGTCAGCAGGTGATGTCAGAGACCCCTCCTGATAGGTGCATACCTGACTAGGTGCCCAATCCTCCTCTGAGGGCTATTTAGGGTCTCTTCCGTGGGCTTTTCCTGAGATTACGACTTGTAAGAATTCATCAGGGATCCTCTGCACTTCTCTCTTCGACTTCCGCCAAGGATCGACCGCTGACTGCTCCAGGACGCCTGCAAAACTGCAACAAAGTTACCCGAAGACTACCAGTGACATTGTAGTGCATAATCCTGCCAGCTTTCTCAACGGTTTACTGGTGGTGCATGCTCTGGGGGCTGGCTGCCTTCACCTTGCACTGGAAGCCACGAAGAAATCTCCAGTGGGTCGACTGAATCTTCTCCCTGCTCCAGCAGGCACCAAACTTCAGCTTCACTGGTACTCTGGGTCCCCTCTCATCCTGAGGAGGGTGGCCCCTGGAACACAGATGGTGGACCCAAGTGACCCAGACTGTCCAGTGGTCCAACTGTCCAAATTTGGAGGAGGTAAGTCCTTGCGTCCCCTCCCCAGACAGTAATCCTGTGCACCGTGTGATCTGCAGCTACAAGGGCTTCTGTGCACATTTCCAAGAAATCCTGCATGCACAGCCAAACCTAGGTCCGCAGCACTCCGTCCTGTGATGCTCAGCTCCCTGAGTTGATATCCGGTGTTGAGGCGACCGCTGAGTTCAGACTTCTTGAACCCGTCTGTGTTCAAGGACTTCTGCGGGTGCTTCCTTCCTGTCTGAGGGCTCTCTACGTACGTTGCTGAGGGCCTCCTCTGTCTCCTCTCCCAAGTGAAAAAAAGACTATCGAGGGTCCCTGGTGTGATGAGTAGCCCATCCAGGGGATAATACTTGAATACAAGAAAAAGCAAATGAGCTCCAAACAATATTCACTTTTATCCAACATAGAAAAAAACAGCTAAACTGTAACAAAATTTAAAGACAAAAAATATTTATTACAAATCTATGTCAAACAGAAGCGCACCTCAGTATTCGAATATACACTTATATAAAGGTAGAACTGGGAAAACACAAAGAATATTTCTATAAATATTTACACCTATATATACGGAAATAAACAAAGACGAACTAACACATCAGACAAAACAACAAAACTAATCCACCTATAACATAACACAAACATATACAAAAAAGTTATGTAATAAAATATATACACTTTTTTTTTTTCTCCTTTTTTTTATAAATACTGGAGCTGAAATGATATTCACATAAGTACCATATTATTATTATTATTATTCAATTCCTGATTGTGTCTCCATCTTGCTTGATGAAAGAAAAAACATTATATCTCGACTCCATAAATTCAAAGTTAATATAAACAACAAACAATAGTAGGAACAAAGCCTACGCGCGTTTCGGCAGTAACCACCAAATTCGAAAAGCCGCCTTCTTCAGGGCCATTCCTTTCCCATCATTACTGCATAATATTGCAGATTAAGTGGGTTCTCTTCTTTCCCATTACTATAAGTCCCGGCGATGTTGTTGCTGAGTTTCCTCAAATATAGTACAAGCAAGGTTCAGTTTTGTAATTTCGACTTCCATTCACAAGTGAATCCCGAATGGTCGTTAAAGTAGGACATTTCTCTGGGGGTTCCTCAAAATGATCCACACACCTCCTCTAGCTGAACTTTCGCAGATTCTTATAAACGGCGCTGATCTCGAGCGTCCCAAGTGGTAACATCCTGGGCCTTGGCAGCACCCTTTTTCTCCAACAGCGACTCTTACAGCTAGCAAGGCTTGTTTGCAGTATTTTGCCAAGAAAACAACTCTGCATCCTTCAGTACGCAGTGGGACATCTTCTGTACGAAGAAAAACTTCCTACTTCCTCTTGTTGTTGGAAAAACCTGCAGCTTCTTCCAACCGGAGACAGCCATTTTGCATCTTCATCCAGGGTATAGTGGGCTCCTGCCCTCACCGGACACTTTAACGACTCTTGGACTTGGTCCCCTTCCTTTGCAGGTCTTCAGGTCCACGAATCAGTCTTCAGTGCTTTGCAGTCTGTTGTGGTCCTTGCAAAATCCTTTATCATGACTTTAGTGTGCTTCTGGGGAAATATTAGTATTTTACTCCTACTTTCCAGGGTCTTGGGGTGGGATCTCCTTTACACCCTTAGTGTTTTCTTACACTCCCAGCGACCCTATACACAATACACTTGCCTAGGCGTCCATTCGTAGTTCGCATTCCACTTTCTTAGTATATGGTTTGTGTTGCCCCTAAGCCTATTGTATTCTACAGTGTTTGCACTATTTTCTGACTGTTTAACTTACCTGATTTGGTTAGTTGTGTATATTTTGTGTATGCTACTTACCTCCTAAGGGAGTATATCCTCTGGGATATTTTTGGCACATTGTCACTAAAATAAAGTACCTTTTAGTTTTAGTAACTATGAGTATTGTCTTTCTTATAATATAGTACCTATATGATATAAGTGGTATTGCATAAGCTTCGCATGTCTCCTAGTTAAGCCTTGGCTGCTCTGCTATAGCTACCTCTGTCAGCCTAAGCTGCTAGAACACTACTACACTCTACTAATAAGGAATAACTGGACCCGGCATAAGGTTTAAGTACTATTGGTACCCACTACAAGCCAGGCCAGCCTCTTACAACCACTTGTAAATCGCTGTTGGTCTGTTAAATCATTTGTCTGCATAAATGTTTATAGTTCACCAAACATGACAGCTTTCAAAGAAAGTGTAAGTAAGCTTGACAACTATTAGTCAATTCAAAATGTCTTCGCAGTTTTTCGATGAATTGTAGGTTTTCTGAATGAGTATTTACAAAATCCCTTTAGTAGCTGCTGGCGAGTGTAAAACAATTGGTAAAAAAAAATGGCATCTCTTGTAACCTATTAAATTTAAAGGGCCTATTCTTGGAGTCAGGCCAGCGTAGGCAACTTTTTAGAAACTCTGAGTGTGATACTAGTTGATTATGTATCTGTAGTTATTGAGCAATTTAAGATAGTAGCTGACATTAAGGTGGTTTATTTATTTTCCTCTAACCACCCCTCGATGGTAACATCCCTTAGAGTCTAATCCCACAACAAAGCAGTATCCCTTGTTGACCTAAGTCTAACTTAATATTTTTAATTTTTTTAAACCATTTTTACTGCAAGGCTAGGCATCATTCATACACAACATGAAAGATCTATGCTAAAACCTTCTTATTACATCTCCAAAACTGGGCCTTTGGGATAGGTGTTGTACGTAGAGAGCAGGGAGGCTTTAGGGAAAATTACTCCAATGTGGATCACTGTCTTGGACTGGAGCAAGTGAGTCAGTAAACTCTTTTGGCAAACTATGTTGCTGCTTTGTTGACTTTCAAGCTACCTTCAGTCTAGCCAACAGCGCAAAGCAATGGAATAAATTAAAGGTTTACAAAATTGTCGATCTTATACTTATGATCCAAAAGCCCAGGTGGACTTGAAAGGAAATGGTATTCTGTCACATAAAATTCTTATTAAAAGTGGACTCCTTCAGGGATGTGTTGTAGCTTCTCTACTTTTCAAGTCTGTTAATTTCTGATCTCCTAACTAACCTTACTCGGTCTAATTCTTTGTTCCCTAAAATCAGAGGTTATCATGCTCAGTGTTATGTATGCTGACATCCATGTCCTTATGGCCTAAACTCTCATCGGCCTGCAGCAAAAACGTAATGCATTCCATGTATATTGTGAGAATAATAAATTTACTATCAATACAGATAAAGCTAATACCTTAATCTCCTCACGAAGACCTAGGAAGTGCGCATGCTTTCTTAACAACGTCTTGAAAGAGGTGTACATATTTAGGACTTGACTTCTCAGGACATCTGCGATGGGACAGGATATGAGCATTAAAAAAATTATTTAATGACTACCACGAATGCCCTAAAAAGTTTTAATGACTAATCTGGTGGGTTATCAGCTGATCTTCAAAAAAAAAATCTGCTCTAATTACGAGGGACGCCCAGTCGCACTCAGACCATATCTCATGCCAAGTCACTAAATTGGCCTCTAATTCCCAGCTCAGGTTTAATATTTTTAATCTTGACAAGCAAACTGGGGGGAAAAAGGTGTCAGCAAAGGTGGTCATCTTATTATGGGGGACTAACTGCTGGTTAAAATTTCTGTTAAGAATTCAATAAAACATTTCTGATAAGGACTATTTCCCTATCTTAATAAAGTCCCAAATAAGAGAATTAGAACCCACATTTTGCAGATTCTCATAGACTAAGACCCTAACTGACAAATCCCCTCCCTTTTTTTTTTTAAATTAAATAGTCCCCCATAATAAGGATCTCTGTCCTTGTGGTCTATGAGTGAAATATAATAAAACTCATTTGTCACTTGAATGTTAATATTTCAAAGCGTTAAGAATACAACTCCTTCACCCATTTTTAAATAAATGTGGAGTTATCTCAAGAACAGAGGCCTGGAGTATTTTATTTGAAATGAAACATTTTGATACTGACTTGGTAATAGCAAGATTTATTAATGCAATATAGAAAAGGTAAATTTCACTAACCCAGACCGTACAGAGGTTTGATAGTCAGTTTGCCCCCGTTGCCGTATGCGGCCCTCCTGACCTTTACATGCAGCCCTCAGGTCAATAGCAGTACTGGATTGCTATTTACTCCACTCCACACTAAAAGGCAAAAAGATGATAAATAGGTTATCTCATATTTAGAGGCTAATTGATGTTAAAGGAAATAATTAAGGAGTGCTGCAACACTTAATTTAAGAAACATCTTAATATTTCAAGACATTGCAGCAAAAGGGTAAAAAAAAAAAAAACATGCTAGTCACTTCAGAATTCTAAAAGTGTATTTTATTAATATTCAGAACCACTTCACCATAGAATATAAGTTCATATGAGCTCATTGAGAAGTATTTTTTTAAAGTGATTAGTTTTCAAAAATAAATTTAGAAACGTTAATTCCCCCCACCCTGACGACAATGCCAGCAATGAAATAAGTGGGAAGTTAGTTATGATGTACACTCTTTGGGTGGCCTGAGTTCTTATTATACGTGGCAACACTACACTTCAGTCAAACAAAGGAAAATATTTTCTACAGCACCCATCCTGCAATCATGTATTTCGAGGTACTCTTATATTTGATAATAAAGAAATTGGAGGGAAAGTGAAATACGATTGCCTAGGGCAACACAGTTTGGTAAAGTGAGGAATCTGGGATTAATACCAGGTTCTCTTATTTCTCATTGTGCAAAATATATGCTTCACACACACACACACACACATACACACAAACCCTCCCCCTACTCCCCTTATTGGCAAACACCACCTGCATCCGCCGGATTGCCACTGCTTGCATTAATGCGGCACTCAGTCTCATCACAGGCTAAACTTCTTGGACCATGGGAACATTTATGTGAGTAGTTGTGGTGTAGAGTTTCTTTGCCTACAATGATCAGGTTCAGCTTGATGCTGTTGCTTAATATTTAGTGTCAGGTGTTAAGCAACAATAATATTTCCAATATTGGGGTACTGATAAATTCTGGGGCAAGGAAAACCAGGCCCATTATGAGTCACAGCACCGCAAAATAAAATGATGGACTGAGTTTTGGAACTTTTCAAACACCCACCCCAAGTCACAGATTTGGGTTTAATTCATTGTTTTTTCTTTTTTCTTTTTCTTTTTTTTTTTTCCGCTTGCCATGTCACACCAGATTGGACCCAGCCATAGTCTTGACCCTGCTTCCCATGGGAACAGGCCAGGTCCTCCCTGGACTGGAAACTAGCATCCTGGGACCGGTTTCAAGGTATCACCCTGCAACAGTCAGGCTAACTTGAATCCAGTGGCACAGTGAGCAGGGAACCCACATCTGGGCATATCCTGGCCACTTAGGACGAACATGACAACACAACAATATGATGGACGGAGTGATTTAACTTTTCAGACACTCACCCCCAGTCACAGATCTGGGTTAAATCGATCGTTCTTTTGCTCACCATGCCACCCCAGCTGGGACTCAGTCATTTGCAAATCAGTAGTGACCCTGTTCTTCCCCCATGGGAACAGTCCAGCCCGAACTGCCAGGCCAATTCTTCCCTGCACTGCAAACTAGCGTCCTGGGACCTGTTTCGAGGTATCACCCCTCATCAGGCAGGCTAGCATGAACCCAGTCGTGCAGCGAGCAAGGGAGTCAAGTTGGGGCATACTGTCTATCATTTGTATTTAGTCGCGTTGCTTTGTCTGCCCTAAATGGCTAGAGTATGCCCTAATGTGGGTCCCTTGCTCTAGTTCTACTGCCATTGTTAAGTTTGATACATCCTAGCTAGACGTTGTTCTTGAACTACCACTAGCTGTGAATAAAGTTTAAAAATACTATAAATCTGCTCATTGTAGGAGTCTGGCCTGGTTTGTAGTGGGACCCTAGGTACTTTACCTTATACCAGGTCCAGTTATTCCTTATTAGTGAAATGTAGTCAGTGTTCTAGCAGATTAGGCTGTTAGAGGTAGCTGTAGCAGAGCAGCTTAGGCTGAGCTAGGAGATATGCAAAGCTCCTGCAATACCACTACAGCTACACATTACTTATACACAATAAAAGACAATACTCAGTGTTACCAAAAATAAAGGTAGTTTATTTGTGTGATATACGGCCAAAATAATCTTAGAGGCAATAATCCTTCTGGAGGTAAGTATTATACACAATATATACACTAGAGACCAAAATCAGGTAAGTAAAAAGTCACAGAATAGTGCAAACAGTAGAAAATACCATATAATGCAATAGGGAGAAATAGGCCTAGGGGCAACACAAACCATATAGTAAGAAAGTGGAATGTGAATCACAAATTCCCCCCCACCCCCTATGCAAGTGTAGAGGGGCGCTGGGAGTGTAAGAAAACCACAAAGGTGAGTAAAATACCCCACCCCAGTGCCCAGGAAAGTAGGAGTAAAGTACTGCACGTTTCCTCAGGACACACTACAAGTCGTGATTAGAGTTATTGTAAGAACCAAGCAAGACTGCAACCAACAAATCGTGGATTCCTGGACCTGAAGACTTGTGAAGAGAGGAGACCAAGTCCAGAAGTCACAGAAGATTCCAGGAAGGACAGGAGCCCCTGCCAACTTAGAAGATGGTGCAAAAGAGGATTCTCGGGTTGGAAGAAGTCTGCAGAAGAGCACTAAAGAAGATGGCTGCAGGTTCCTGCGTGATGCAAAGGATGTCCCATGTCGAGATGCAGGCGAGTTGCAGCGCTGGATTCGTCCAACAAGCCTTGGTTCAAGCAATGTCGCGGTTTGCGTGAAAATGGCCATGCCTGGACCCAGGAGGAACCTCAGCCTCAACTCGGACTGAGGAGGCAGAGGGGGCTCTCAGCACTGGTGGGAACCCACAGATGACCAGGCAGCACCCACGGGAGTCCCAGGACACTGGGACAAAGAAGGTGCAAATTGCGCTTGCTGCAGCACTCAGTGAGTTGAGTGTCGCAACATAGAGTGCTGGGGACCTGGGCCACGCTATGCACAAAAGATTCTTGCAACTAGTGCACAGAGGCCTCAGGAGCTAGAAATGACGCGGTGCCCTGGGGTGCTGTTGCAAACCGGGAAGGCAAGCTCTTACCTCCACCAAATTTGGACAGCTGGATCTTAGGACATTCTGGGTCGAAGAGGTCCACCACCTGTGTTCCAGGGAGCATGCTCATCATCAGGAGAGGAGTCCCAGAGAACCGGTCGTCCTCTTAGAAGGTGCCTGCTGGAGCAGGGAAGTGACTCAGTCACTCACGGGAGATTTCTTCTTCCTTCTGGTGCAGGGTGAAGACAGGGAGTCTCAGAGTGCGCACACCTTGGAAACTGTTGCAGTTGCTGGCTGGTGCTAAAGTTGCAGAATCACAGTAGCCTTCTTGGATACTTTGTTGCAGTTACAGTGGTTCCTGGAGCAGTCTGCAGTTGATCCGACAGTCAGAGGATGAAGCAGGAGTTGCAGAGGATTCCTGATGGAAACTTGCAAGCCAAATCTGAAAAGGAACCCACAGGAGAGACCCTAAATAGCCCTGAGAGGGGGATTGTCTACCTAACCAGGTATAGACCAATCAGGAGATGTCACCTGCTGGCACTGGCCACTCAGATCTCCAGAGTGTCCCCACAGCTTGGAAAAGAAGATGGCTAACGCCAGGAACATACTGGAGGAGCTCTGGACACCAACCCTGGGGTGGTGATGGACAGGGGAGTGGTCACTCCCCTTTTCTTTGTCCAGTTTAGCGACGGAGCAGGTGTTCAGGGTCCCTGAACCGGTGTAGACTGGTTTATGCAAAGAGGGCACCACCTGTGCCCTTAAAAAGCATTTCCAGAGGCTCTGGGAGGCTACCACTCCCATGCCTGTAACACTTGTTTCCAAAGGGAGAGGGAATAACACCCTCCTCCCAAAGGAAATGCTTTGTTCTGCCTTCCTGGGACTGAGCTGCTCAGACCCCAGGAGTGCAGAACCCTGTCTGTGAGGTGTCCGCAGCCGTAGCTGCAGTACAAGCCTCGGAGAGCTGGTTTGGCAGTACTGGGGGTCCATGGTGGAGCCCCCAGGATGCATGGGATTGCCCCCTGAATACTAGATTTGGAATGGGGGTAGAGGGGGGGGGAAATTCCATGATTTTAGACACCTTACATGGCCATATTCAGAGTTACCATTGTGAAGCTACATATAGGTATTGATCTGTATGTAGTGCACGCGTATAATGGTCATTTCCTCCCCCCCCCCCCCCCCCCCCAAAATCACGAAGTCCAGGGAATTGGCCCTGGACAGCGTGGGGGCTCCTTTGTTAGTGCAAGGGTGCCCTCCCCCTTAGTAACTTTGCACCTAGCCTTCAGTAAATGAAGGTTCGACATATAGGTGACTTATAAGTTATTCAAGTGCAGTGCAAATGGCTGTGAAATAGTGTGTGCACTATTTCACGCAGGCTGCAGTGGCAGTCCTGTGCAAGGGTTTGTCTGAGATCCTTGTGGGTGGCAAAAGAAATGCTGTAGCCGTAAGGATCTTCTGGAACCCCAATGTCCTGGGTACCTAGGTACCATATACTAGGGACTTGTAAGGGGGTCCAGTTTGCCAATTGGAATTGGTAAATGAAGTCACTAGCCTATAGTGACAAATTTAAAAGCAGAGAGAGCATAAGCACTGAGGTTCTGATTAGCAGAGCCTCAGTGACACAGTTAGGCACTAATGACAACACACACATTAGGCCACAAACTATGCGCACTGGGGTCTTGACCAGCAGGATCCCAGTGAGACAGGCAAAACATACTGAAAGACTGGTAGAATTTGGGAGTAGCAAGCCAAGAAAGATGGTACTTTCCTACACTCATACAATAACCATCAATCTAATGCACTTCACCAGCTCCTCTACTAAGTCCCTTGCCACTTTTTTTTTTTTTTTTTTAACTCTTTACTGATTGGGTTGATAAGGAGTTACAATAGCAAGAACAGTCATTAGCAGTTATATATATTTACTGTTAAAAATACATTTAATATGACACATAATATCTTTAAACAAAAACATACAATTTGAATTTTAAAAGCAAGAAGTTCAGATCGTCGAGCGTGAGTATGCAACCCAATCCAACCAATAACTCGACTTGATCATATTCTGTCATTTGGATAGCAAGACTTAGGCTGTGAGTACATGGAGATGATTTGAAGCTGCATACTCTAGCAGGCAGTGTCCTTCTGTCTTCACACAGTACATTGAATGAGGTGCCATCCATGTGAATGATAGCAGGCTAGATTTGTTGGAATTAAGTGTTTAGGTTATGGTTGAAGTTTCATTGTACACTGTAGGTGGTCAGACAATGAACCGTGAACCAGTACACATGAAAAATAAAGGGACAGTGGTTAGTTTAATGATAGACAACACAAGGAGTGTTCTACCAGGTATTGACTCCTTCCCAGCCCCATTGCCTAGATCAAAAGTTCCCTTTTATATGTACATGGCATATATATGGCAGAGCTTGACTGGAGAGGAAATAAGTGGTGGGCTGTGAAGGCACATTGTACTGGTGAGTGAAGTTTAAACAGGGACTGCACTGTTTGACCTAGGGAAATCAATACAGTGAAACAACAAAGGTTCTTACGGGCATATTTATAAACATTATTATACCATGTAGCAATTAATGTCGTGTAATATACATATAATTCAGTTTATTTTGATGCATCAAGCCATACAAAGACCCTTTATAGGAATTTACTTAATAATAATATACTATAATGTTTTTAGAAGAATGTTTAAGCCAAAGCAATAAGTGGTAAAGTACTCACACAGTGCAATAAAAGACACAGGTTTTAAAGTGTATATATAAATCAGACATAGACCTATTATTGTAAGTGCAGAGTTAAAATATTTCAACCACTAATAGTTTTGAATATCAGCCTATTATGGGCTAAAGAGTCCTCCTCATCACGACGAGGTAAGTTGGTAATATAAACAGAGTTTTTTGCTGAAATAAAGGAAGAATCATATATATTTATACTTGCAATCAAAATATTTGATGGAAAGGTGTATGGTCAAGCATGTTACTAACATATTGAATAAGGAGTTTCTGAAAGTTCTCTGTTTTCTGAAAAATGATCAAAAAAGGTAGTTAGAATATACCAGTTCCATGTAAGTGATAGTGCCTTAAACCTTCGTGGTTAATACTGACAAGGATTCAAAGGAATTTGTTTTAGCACTGTTTGAAATAGAAAAAAACATCTTAATTACAAGGAGTCTTCAAACTGTCCACTTTCAAAAGTACTGAGTACAGGTATACTTCACTGCTTACACAGCGTAGAAGAAAAGTCACTTGAGAGGAGCAGGCTAAATTAAAGAAACTGCAACATTTCTCTACAAAAATATGAAAATATTCACTCCTGAAAACTAAGCACTTTACATTTATATAGAAGGGGTGCAGGAAAAAAAAAATGGAGTTACTTGAACGCGGATGTGAGTACACCCATGCCCCATATTCACTCCTTTTAAAGAAGGTAACTGCAAAAGGATAATGGAAGGGGCCATGAAGTGGAAGCTCATAGATGGGATATTAAAAATATGTACAAAAAATCTATATTATGGAATAAACATTTATAAATTCTGAAGGGGATTAATCGTGATAGTTGTAATATTTGTACCTTTTAACCAAAATAGGGAATAGACATAGAAGAAAGACCAAGGGCCGCAAAGCCATGGTGCCTTCAATTAGGAAATGGCATATAAGGGGTATCATTACAAGTGCCCACAAGAAATTACATGTCTACATATGTCTGGAATGATTTGTAACCCTCAGTATTTCATATACAGTTATTCTGATCCACATGAGGGCCCAAGTACAGATCCACTCGGTGCACAAAGTATAACCCATATTTTTTGTGAAAGGGATGTACTAAAGAGGGAGGAGAGGCAAGAGTGGTGCACAAGAGTACGGAAAACAACGAATAAATAAGTTATACAGCTAGAACCCCCAACACTAATGGGAGGGACTGAAACTATCCCTCATCTTTAACCTTTCAGACCACATTCTGGTTATTGGAAATTTCACTGTTAAGTCGAGAAATAACTTTTTTTTTTTTTTTTTTTTTTTGACTGAAAGGATATATCTCAACTTCCAAATGGTGTTTCTCTAGATTCTTAGAAAAGTCTGCAAGCTGCATACAAATCTGGTGCAACTGGCCTTCTACCCTTCCAGTTGTACCTTTCCAACTGAATTACTGGATTTAAAAGCTTAATTGTCAGAGCAACACATACATTTGTGCCCTACACCTTAAAGGAAGAAACTTGAGCGCTCTGTGATCTCAGACATAGCCACTCTGCCGTAATATAGCTTGCAGACAATGGTGGTGGAATAGTCATTCAGAATACCGAGGTCAACAAACTGGAGCTGTAATAACTAGGACATTTCCAAACCCCTAAATCACAACCCTTTAAATGAAGTACAAAGTGAAGTCAAGGCAAGATTAGGATTTTCTGTTTCTGAACCAAAACTTATCCTGTGCACCCATACTAAATACTTTTTTTTTTTTCTTTCCACAAGCAATACCTATGCAAATCATCCCAACCAGACATTATTATTTATATACTAATGACAAACAAGCAGCAGTAGCCATTGTGCTAATAGTATAGTACCCAGCCTGAAAGAACCCTCCTAGTCATTTCCCAGTAACTTCCATGACATACCTTGTCTAAAATTCACAAGAATGCTGTCACTCATCGAGGCAGACTGATTGACTGGCTGCAGATCAGCGTTAGACCAATTGGGCTAATAAGTTTATTTAATTTATTTATTTTAAATAAACACTTTGTACATGAAACGTTCAGCTACATACATGGCAATGTTGACTTTATTAATAAAAGGTAGGATTTTTCTTTTTTTCCCCCCAATTTGAATTTCCTTGTTTGTTAGGACATTGAGTCTTTATATACTAATATCCTGCAAACAGAAGGGCGTGCGGAACATGGATGGTGGGGACACAGAATCATGGAGGACAGGTGGGGGTGGAGGAAGCGACATTGAGGCTCTGGGAAGCAACACTGGGTGTGCGAGGGGCAGGAAGCTAAAAGAAGTGTGAAGTTAGTGGGGGGGGAGCAAAAAAAACCTGTTAGGCGTTTTACCTCCCCCCAATTACACTGAATTATAAAGATCTATAATTATTTACAATTTTTTTTTCTTCCAGAAATTCTGCTTATGCTCTCAACTTGGCTTACCCTGATGGTGACCCATTAAACTATTAGTTTCAAATGCTGTTGACAAAACAGTCAATTTTGATCTCTTTAACTCCCAAGTGTGAGCAAACAGATCAACAAAAATACATAATTCCAATTTCCTTACTTGGTGCCATGATATTATATTGCTCCCATCCCCAATTTCCAGACTTCTTTAACACTCCCCTTTTTAAATTGGGTTTTATTTCAGCTAATTTGACTGTCTTTTACATCCGCCACATCATCCTTGCCATAGGACATTTATTTTGGATGGTTGAACATACTTTTCAGGGCTTTTGTAAGTGTTTCAGTTCCAGCAGGTTCCCTTTCATTTAGCTCTTTAGCTGTAATAACTCATAAGACAACTCAGCAAGTAATCTAAAGAAATTAGAATATTATTTGGGGTGGGCAGCTTCCCACCTTGAAGAATAATCACAACACTTGTCAGGGTGTACCCTTAAAGGTACCAAACTAACCTGATCTCCATTCCCTGGTAGCTAGGCACCGAGCAGACCGCCTTAAGGCAATGTGTAAAAAAGTATGTATGCAATACAATGCAAAATAGTAAACAAGTAAATGCAATAAAAACACCAAACCAAATTAGAAAAATCGACTAAAAGTTAATGAGCTTAACAACAAATATCCAGTAAGGGGAATCGGAGATACAAATGTTAAATTGTTTTAAGTATCAAAAAGTACACACTGCCAATAGCAGTCAATGGTTGCAGTAGATTGGGACCTAGGCACCTTTTGAGGCTGACCGTGATGGAGATCTGGTTGGGTCTACGAACCAGCTTTGATCCTGTCGCAGGTTTTACCTTTGGATTAGTCCCTTTTCTAGAAGTCAGAATTGTTCAGCGGGGCAAGGTATCAGCCTTTACCCGAAGAAGTCCTCTCAAAGTCAGGTAGGTATTGAATGAGGTTTTGCAGAGGCCCCTAGCTGTGGTGGTAAAAGCTCAGAGCCAGATAAACTCCAATTTTGTGCCCTGGGAAGTCCTCTTGCTGGGCACTGTAGCTACACAGGAGGTCAGCCTACTGAGCCTTTAAGTCCATGTCTTTGTCCTGGGTACAAGGAGGAGGAGGAGAAGGTGAAGTCCTTCAGGGCTACTTTCAGGTCAGTCAGCAACTCCAGTCCTCTTCTGTTCTTCTGCAGATGCCTGAAGTGTTCTGAAGCTGGTTCCTTTGGCTGCCACATTTATACCTGCACTAGTTACTGGGTGGGACTTACTCTTGCTAACTAATAGGGTAAAAGTTCCCATGGGATCCCTACTTACTTTTGTAGGTGTTCCTGTTTGCTTTACTGCAAACAGTGCCCTCACTCAAAAATCCAAGATGGGACCCCCGAAGTGCGTGTGTCCAGGGTAGGTAGCAGTACCCTCCTCTGTGGTCCCTCCAAACAAGTTCTAGGGCAGCTTTGCCCCCACTGGGGTTTTTGCTGATTTTCTGGGAGGACAATAGCTTGGGGCCTTTCCAGGTGCCACCTACCATTTACTTGGGACAGAGTAGACCCCTTTGAAGTAAATTAGATTCTTGCATACTCCCAAGCTGACTTTTCTAGCGGGAGGGCAAAACATCTACCCACACTCAACATTATCTCTGGTCTGGTAGCCATTCCTCATCATCATCAGGACTAATTCTTTATGTGGATTACTGCTGGGGAACTAATGGAAATTAGCCCGCAGGAGCTTCAGAAAGGGTAAAGTTAACTTTTGTAAAAGTTAGTTTTCATGAATATTTATTAACAATCTGACCCCACCATTGAGTTGGGCTTTGTAATATTAAAATCATTAGTTTAATCACGTTTCCAGCTGAGCCCAATCAGCGATAACAGAATTAACATTTAATATTACTTCTCACTTTTTCTCTGTGAACCAGCCCGAGCCTTTCTACAGTTTAAATAGCTTTTGGTGCTAATCACTATAAGGATATGTTAGATTTCTACATGTCCTCCTTTTAAATAACATACACCTCACCTTGTGGACCTCAAAACCTACAGAGAGCTGACTTACTGACATTTAAAGGGAGGGTTTTTTCCTGTCAGAAGGGTTATTTTGAGAGGTTGTACTGCAGGGCTTACACTGCAACAGTTAGGCTACACAGGTTAGGCCTTCGCTTCTGCTGCTTCTCTCCCTGTTGCCACGGCGGCCTGCCCCCTCAGCATTGCGTTTCCTGCCTCCCAGCTGGCCAGCCACTCCCAACTCCCTGCCCTATTTATTGACGGCTGTTGCACTGGTGTGCCAAAGGCAAGTCCATCTGCGCCCAGCGTCATGGACCTTGGTTCCAACACCATCTAACGGTACGACTCCAGCACCCTCCATGCCCTCAACACTGGAGGATCCACCACCTGCCACCATGCCTCGCCCACAAACACACAGGGCCTCTTCTTCTGCCGACATTGCACCTTCATCTGCCTTCGTACACCAGTCCCACCCAGCACAAGCCCACCCTGACATCTTAGCTGCATGCTACTCAACACCCGCTCCCTTGTCAGACAAGCCGTAGAGAAATGGGACCTGCTCAACACCATCTCCCCAGACGTTGCCTTCTTTACGGAAACCTGGATAACCCCCACCTCAGCCCCGGACATTGTCACCACTATCCGCAACTGCAATAAGACCGCCCAGAAAGACCACATCAACTGACCAGGGGGAGGTGTCGCCATCAGCCACAAACACTCAATCAATCATTTGTAAAGCACACTACTCACCTGCTAGAGTCTCACTGTGCTGATTTGGGGAGGGGGAGGGAAAGTATTGCTACTGCTCGAATAACCAGGTCTTGAGGCGTTTCCTGAAGGTCAGGATGTCCTGGGTCTGTCGTAGGTGGACGTGGAGGGTGTTCCAGGTCTTGGCAGCGAGTTGGGAAAAGGATCGGCTGCCAGCTGTAGTTCGATGGATGCGAGGGACAAGGGCAAGGTTGGTGGAGTGGAGTTGGCGGATGCGAGTGTGGAAGGTGAGTTTCTCGTAGGCAGGTCCCGCGTTGTGGAGAGCTTTGTGGGCGTGGATGAGGAGTTTGAAGGTGATCCTCTTGTTGATGGGAAACCAGTGTAGGTCTCTGAGGTGGGCTGAGATGTGGTCGGGCGTGGGATGTTGAGGATGAGGTGTTCTGTATACGTTGTAGTTTCTTCTGGAGCTTGGCCGTGGTTTCCGCGTAGAGCACGTTGCTGTAGTCCAGTCTGCTGCTGATGAGGGCATTGGTGACACTCCTCCTGGTTTCGGTGGGGATCCATCTGAAGATCTTGCCAAGCAGATGGAAGGTGTTGAAGCAGGAAGATGAGACGGCGTTGACTTCCTGGCTCATGGTGAGCGATGAGTCTAGGATGAAACCTAGATTGCGTGCGTGGGCAGTGGGTGTTGATGCGGTTCTTAGAGTGGCTGGCCACCAGGAGTCGTCCCATGCAGAGCAGTTGGAGCCGAGGATGAGTATCTCTGTCTTGTCAGAGTTAAGTTTGAGGCGGCTCTTCTCCACCCAGTTGGCAATGGTATCCAGTCAGTCGTGGAGGTTGGTTTTGGAAGTGGTGGGGTCCTTGGTGAGTGAGCGGATCAGCTGGGTGTTCTCAGCGTAGGAGATGATGTTGAGGTTGTGGGATCAGACGATGTTGGTCAGCGGTGCCATGAAGATGTTAAAAGGGTTGGGCTGAGAGAGGATCCTTGGGGAACGCTGCAGATGATCTTGGTGGCTTCAGACAGGAAGGGAGGGAGGCAGACTCTGAGTTCTGCCGGAGAGGAAGGATGTGATCCAGTCCAGGGCCTTGTGGCAGATCCCGGTGTCGTAGAGGCGAGTGCAGAGGGTGTGGTGACAGATGGAGTTGAAGGCGGCCGAGAGGTCCAGGAGGATGAGGGATGCTGTTTTGCCTTTGTCGAGCATGGTCCTGATGTCGTTGGTTGTGGAGATGAGGGCGGTCTCGGTGTTGTGGTTCCTACGGAATCCGGATTGGGAGATGTCCAGCATAGTGTTGTGCTCCAGGAAGCGGGTCAGTTCGCCGTTGACACTCTCGCGACCAGCTCCAACCACCACTCTCCCAGCATGGAATACTTCCACTTCCAGATTCTGATCAACCTGAACACCACCCTCGGCGGCACCCTCCTCTAGAGACCCCGGGACCCTGCCCTCCACTTAGCGAATCCATAGCCGCCTTTATCGCACCTCACGCCCTCACTTCAGCAGACTACATTCTCCATGGCATCTTCAATTTCCACCTAGATAATCTCAGCGATTAGAACACCTTATCACTCCTATAGAACCTCCCCAACCCACTTAGCAGGACTCACTGTGGGCCCAGTCTTTTCCGCCGGCAACAGAATCTCCGTCTCACACACCGCCAAACTACACTGGACCGACCACCACTGCGTCCCCTTTTACTTCACCAAGAACACCACGCCCACCACCCCCCCTGCAGAAACTGGAGCAAGGTCTCCGAGGTCCAATCCACTGAGCCCGCTGCCACGCCCTACTAGTGGACACCACAGCAACCAATGCCTCAACCCGCAATCTCCACCAATGGATCTCCAAAAGCACCAACACTCTGGGCACCCCCTCATGAAACCTTCCAATCTGTAGATGACTCGAGAAAGTGGAGAAGCAACAAGAATACGTCAGACCGCAAAGCCTTCAAAACCGCTGTCACCGCTCACCACCACTTCATCAGAACAGCACTAAAATTAGCCATTCAGGAACGCATCCACGCCAGTGCTTATAACAGCAAGGAGCTCTTCACCGTGGTCAAAGAATTCACCAAACCCAGCACGTACACCTCAGATATCCCATCCTCCCAAGACCTCTGTGACAACCTCACCACTTTTTTTTTTCCACTGCAAGATCCAGGACATCTATGGATTCACCACACTGCCACCGCACCCAAAGACCCTGACCCCCTGACACCCCTCCACCACTGAACACCTCTCACCTCAGAAGACACCCTCAGACCCTTGCCCCCACCACATATTCAACCAAGCTGGCATCACCTGCTTTCCCGAACGGTGCTACACCATCAACTACTCCATTGAGGCTGCTACTTTCCCAGAAGACTGCAAACACATGGAGATCAACCCTCTATTGAAGCCTTCCCCAGACCCGACGGACCTGAAACTACAGACCTACCTCCATTACTTTAGGTGGGTACTGCTCCCTTAGCCACCTAAAGTCATTGAGAAAGCCATCAACACCCAGCTCACCAAATTGATTGAGACAAGCCACATCCTGGACCCCTCCCAATATGGAATCCGAACCAACCACAGTACTGAGACTGCAGTCCTCACAGCCACAGATGACATCTGCACTCTCTTTGTCCGCAGCGAAACAGCAGCCCTCATCCTCCTTGACCTCTTCGCTGCCTTCGACAGTCTTGCACACCACCCTCTGCATCAGACTACATGATGCCAGCACCTGAGCAGAGCCCTGAAGTGGATCTGCTCCTTCCTCACCGGCTGAACCCAGAGAGTTAGACTCCCATCATTCACCTCGAAACTTTTGTAGTCGCCACATGGATGAAAGACAACTGTCTAAAGCTTACCTCTGACGAGACAGAGGTCCTTGTCCTCGGCTCCACCCCCTCGATCTGGGGCGATTCCTGGTGGCCTGCAGCTGTCGGGGCCGCCCCCGCACTCACCACTCATGCTGTCTCATCATCGTGCTTTCTCACCTTCGCCGGCTCCGAAAGATCTTCAAATGGATCACCATTGAGTTAAGAAGAACGGTCACCCAGGTACTTGTCAGTAGCAGGCTGGACTACGGCAATGCACTCTATGCCGGCCTTACCAAGAAATCCCAAACAAGACTCCAGAGAATCCAGAGCGCCGTGGCTAGACCATCCTGGACATCCCTCTCCACAAACGCATCACTGCACACCTGAGAGACCTCCACTGGCTTCTGGTTAACACAAGATTCACCTTCAAGCTCCTCACACACGCATACAAGGCCCTGCACAATATCAGACCTGCCTATTGTTCTGCTCCACCTCAGACTAAGAGGATGCGAGACGAAAGGAATAGCAAGAGTACATCACTCTTAGTCTGAGTAATGAATTTATTAAGGCACTTCTCAAGTTTCATGCACAGAGAAAATAATGTGGGTGTGCGGAGCTAAGCTAAGCCACAAAATGGAGTCAGTGGTCAAGATGGAGGTGGTGGTGCAATACAGATACCATTTCACTTCACCCTTTGACAAGTTATTCTCATAATATACTGGTGTGAAATAAACTCTTTTTGGTTTAAACATTGCAAGCAAATTAAGTATTCATTGTACACAGCATTATCAGAATACAAATCAATATAAGCATCCCATCTAAATCCTTGCGTAGTTACCCAAGGTTGGGCAACCACTGGAACAACCAGTCCCACCACCTTTTGTTCACATTTGTTTTATTCCTTTCACCAATTGATGTAAAGTGTCAATATGGGACTGGATAGAGTTAGAGTGGTTTGACAAACTGAAGCAGCACAAGCCTTAACATTCTGGGCACCCATGATCCTGCTTTAGCAGTAAATAATTAATAACAGCTCTGCTTTGCAGTGTTTATCAGTTTGGTAATGACATAGTTTTGTTGTTCCCATTGTATATTTTGAGGAGTCCCCGTTGCTTCTGCTAGGTGCAGTTGAGCGCATTTTCCAGTGTCATGAGAATTGCAAGACATTTGATGTCGCCGGTGGTGATATTGTACACAATTATTTGGGTAATATTTTTCCACTTTTTGTCAGTTGTTTATTGGCAAAACCTACAATCTTTGTAGGGACTGTACTGGGATAACATATCAATCTCACTGGCCTATCCATCCTGGTTAGTGGCATTGAAGATATCAGAAAATTTTTGCAGGTGTCTGTATTGCAAACAGACAGGTAGATATGACGTCCACCGTACTTTGCATGGAGGCCATACAGAAATCCGACCTGTTAAATACAACTCATGCCAAATGTATCCAGTCATTTTCAGTCTAGTGCAGTAAAGGTGTTGATCGGCGTAGTCGTTTAGTCATTTCGGAGTTGGGGGGGGGGGGGGGGAAATTTTAGTCCCTCCTGACCACACACGCCTGAAAGGAGACGACGCAGCACAGCCAGCACACAGACACCTCATAGTATGATCTGTAAAAGAGACCAGTATGATCATTCTTGCAAATATTTGCCAGCTGGTACATGCTCCCAATGTTTTCTACCTGGTTTCATGATTAATAAGACGTTGTCCTTGCCCTTTGCTATGATTTCTGCTGGTTCAGGCGGATGATTTGGGGATTCCACCCAGGCCTTAGCACCTGGGTTTTTGTCAGTTGAACCAAAACCTCACTCCCCACGCACTGCAAGACTGGTTGGGACAGTCCCCCTTTTCACTATTCCTCGATATACTGGGATAATCACCATCTGGGCAATTCTGTCTCCAGATTGCAGCATCAAATCAATGTTTCCACTATTCAGGAGACACATTTTAATTTATCCCTTGTAGTCTGCATCAATCACTCACCCCAAGACCTGAAAATCTTTGAGTACCCAGATCTGGGAGCAATCAATCAGAAATGCTCCAGGGGAATCTGTATTCCAACACCTGTATCACAGACCTGTGGAGTCTGGTGTGGCTCGGTAAGGAGCTAAGGCTCCTGGTTTTATTTCCCAAAACATGATGGTCACTACATGAGGTTGTATTTGTAATACTGGGGTTAACATCCTTATCAGGGGAGTCAGTGCATTGTTCAGTGGCCTGTTGTTCAAAATCTGGAGAGCTTTATTTAAATGCTCTCTCCAGTGTCTCAAAGTTCCATCTAATAGTTTTCATAATTGGGCTTTAAATCAGTCCTGCAGCTTGTGGCTCCTAAGGAATGTGATAAATCCACTCAATATGGTGTTGTAAACAATAATCTTGTACCAATTTTCCTTTGAAATGTGACCCATTGTCACTCTGGACCTGGAGCGGGACTTTATAATATAGGTCCAGAGTTTTGATTGTATTATACTGAGTGGCACGTTTACAAGAGACGGCAGTCAGGTAACGAGAATAGGTGTCCACTACTGTGCAAGCATATTGACATCTGCGACTAGTCGGTAGTGGCCCAATGTATTTAATTTCCCATACCTGCCCCGGTAACTTCCTTCTCCCCAACTGACCTCTGGCAGTTTGCGGGACAGATCTTTATTGTGTGTGTTGACAAATAGGACATTGCATGGTCAGTTTTTATCAAGTCTAGGGGAATGTGCATCCCTCTAATCTCTGCCTGCCTGTAAGTGGCTTTCTCTCCCAGGTGTCCAGATTTTTGGTGTGCCCATTTAGCCATCCCCACCAAGTCAGAATTTGGTGTTGCCACCTTTGCCTCTGAAATGTTTGCTTTGTCATCTATAAGGGAATTGAACCAGCGTTTGAGTGAGTCGGTGGGATAGTGGTCATCTACATGAAATACAGTAAACTTTACTTTGCTCCAGCATTTCCCAAGTTTCCTGCCACAGCTCTTTGCCCCACACCTCCTTTGAATGTATTTGCCAGTTATTTGCATGCTATGTGGGAAGCCAGGTGGCTAACCCATTGACGTTGTACCAAGAATCAGTATAAATGTGACAAGTTACAGGTAATTCTTGTTTCAGTGTCTGATACACAGTGTACAATTCTGCATATTGACTACTCTTCCCTTTTCCTGTAGTGGTCAACAGTTTCTTGGTGATCAGGTTGTATGACACTGCTTTCCAATGTCTTTTGGCCTGTACTTTCTTACACCCACTTACTTGGCTGAACCATCGGTAAAGCATACATGCTTACTATCCTCAGGGGACAAGGATTCAAATGGCTCACCCCACCTTACTGGTGACTCTTTAATTTGCTGTACCACCTGCACCCTCTCCTCATCCTGCACAGGGGCTTGTGACACCTGTTCATGTAGAGCTGCTGTCCCGGCTGCTCCAACTCAGGCCCAGTCTTGGATGTACCATTTCCAACGTATGATACTAGCTTCTTCTGCATGCCCTATGCGGTGAGTTTTGGGAGAACTCATCACTCACTGCATTATTGGAATCTCAGGTCTCACAATCTCATTATGACCTAGGGTCATTTGCTCAGTATCCACTAGAGCCCAGTAGCATTCAAGTAACTGTTTCTCAAAGGGAGTATATTGCTCTCCAGCACCAGGTAGCTTTTTTAGTCCAGAAACCCAGGGGCAAGCTCGCTCTTCCCTGTTTTTGCCACATGCTCCAGTTTGCATATTGCCCCTGAACGGTTACATGCAACGCAATGTCTCCTTCCTGTACTGGCCATCTCAGGCCTGTTGAGTCGCTTCCTTAGCCAAGTCAAACACACACTGCTGGCGCTCACCCCATTCAAACTCATGTTTCTCATGGATACAACTACCTGTGGATTCCTCACCTTATGAATTCTCCCAATGCGCCAGCAATCTATGGAAATGTTCTTCATAGCTCTTGACGTCACAATAGCACGGCTCTATCGGATGTCAACGGAGCCATAAGAAGTCCTCGCTGGTGTGCTGACGTCAGTTTCCTTTTATCGACATAGATATATATATATATATATATATATATCCGTAGTAAACTGTTTCAAGGGAATTGTATTTTAGTGCTACAAAATCTCCACCAAAAAAACTGGATTTAAACCTTGTTGCGAGTGTGGAGGCCACATGTCGGTGACACATCTGCACGAAAATTGCCTTTGGTGCCTGAGCTCTGATCACGACATTGAACATTGCGTGCCCTGCCAGCGTATGAATCCAAAGGCTTTGAAGGACAGAGAGGCTAAGCTTTTTGTGGCAAAAGCTAAGAAAGAGCAGAGAGGTCAACGAAGATTGAAGACAACGGATACTTCGTCGCACAGATCCTCAAGGTCTCATAAGAAGCGACGGCATGAGTCACAATGCCATTCATCCCAAGGTTGGTCTCCGTCTCCTCTGAGACGGCGGCGTACAGAGTGGGAGGTCAGCCCTACAGTGTCTCCTTGGGCTCAGAGCCAGCAGAGTGTCCTGCCTTCCCGGCTCCAGGAGCGGATCCGTCATTATTCCTCAATGCTATGTTTAGCATTTTTAACAGGGCGCACCTGCTGGTCCCATGGGTCTGTTGGCTTTCATGCTGGGGTTGCAGGCGCCATATAAGCAGGCCCCATTTGTGCCCTTTCTACCAGCGACTCCTTGTGAGGGTACTGGCTCGGCGCCAATGATGTCACCACCTTTACCCTGAATGATGGAGTCAATACCGGTGCCGGAGGGAACCCGATAAGTGTGGAGTGTGGATTTGCCTCCCTCTTCTCCTCCACCAGTGTTACCTTCTACTTAGAGAGTTAACCGACGAAGACGCAGGCTTCAATCAATGCCGCATTTGGAGTCCAGGCTGAGGTCGAGAAGGTGGGCCATGAGCCTTTTGGAGTCCATCAGCTTCTTCTGAGCCTCTCATCCCTTTCAATGAAGCCTTCACAGAGCCCATTTTGGAGATATAGAGGAAACCAATTATGACACCGGCGGTTTCTAAGATTGTAGCCAGAAGGTACAGGGTTGCTCCAGGTGATCCGCAGTTCCTGTCCCAGCATCGAACACCTGATAGCTTGGAGGTGCTAGATTCTTGCTCTCTACGGTTCCCTACGACACCATCTGATAGGGAGTCGAAATGAATGGAGCAGTCTGCTGAGAAGTGCTTCTCCGGCAGCATGGCCTTAAAATCTCTGAATGTTACATGTGTGCTGGGGAGATACATCCGTACCTTAATGGATTCAGCTAAAGTTGTTCCAAAATTGCCACAGGGTGTGCAGGGGCACTTTAGTGAACTGTTGCAGGGCAGTCAAGCGGCAGCAAAGCAGGCCATTCTATCAAGTCAGGACACTGCAGACTCATTTGCTAGGGCCATGGGCACTTCTGTTGCGACTAGAAGGCATGCTCGGCTCAGAGGTTCTGTTTTTTCCTCTGATGTTCAGGCTACGTTGCTGGACCTCACTTTTGATGGTGCAAGACTGTTTGGGGCTAAGGCGGACTCGGCCTTGGAAAAATTCAAAGATCGCAGGGCTACTGTAAAATCTTTGGGTCTTCAGGTTTAATCTTCTGCGCCCTTCAGATCTTTCTGAGGATTCAGAAGGTTTGGCTGTGGCTCGTCCTTTCGTGGAAGGCTACAATCCATTATCCATCAGCCTGCCAACCCTCTCTACAGGTCCAATAGGGTCGTGGGAGACTTACAACAGCCTTCCGCTTCATCCTCATCCTCTGGAGGTAGTCCAACCAGGAAAGCAGCCCTAGTTTTCACTCCATATACCAGCATGTTCTATCCGTAGGGGGAAGGCTGTTATATTGTCTTCAGGTGTGGGAGTTAATTACATCAGATTCTTGGGTGCTGAGCATAGTGGGAAAAGGTTATGCCATTCCTTTTCAGGAGTTTCCTCTCCCCCACCCCCCTTCCCTCCCCATCATTCATTTTACACAGAAGAGATTCTCCTGTTGCTTCAGCAGGAGGTGCATGTCCTTTTGTTAAAAAGGTGCAGTGGAGTTGGTTCCGGAGCAGGAAAAGGGTCAGGGATGTTATTCAAGGTATTTACGGATTCCCAAGAAGGATGTTCTTTTGGGGCCTATCCTGGATCTGAGGATTTTGTATTGGTCTCTCAAACAAAAGAAATTCAAAATGCTGACCCTAACACAGATGCTTCTTGTGTTGGACAAGGAAGGCTGGATGGTGAAGAGCAAAGCTGTCCACAAGAAGACTCTTTCAAGGTGGGCATTCTTTGCATAAAGATTTGTTATTCACTAGCAAAAAAGGTTCCCCCTTCTTGGTTTGACCAGTCGGGCACCCACCTCGGAGTGCAGGACTGCTTTGGGATTCTATACATAAGATGAGGAATCCACAGGTACTTGTATCCATCAGAAGAACAAGTTACTTACTTTTAGTAACGCTTTTTCTGGTGGATACAGTAGCTACCTGTGGATTCCTCACAGTCCCACCCGCCTCCTCGTTGCCTGTCTGGTCATACCAAGAGTTCAGTTAATGTTATAGATAGTTTGTGTTTGTATGTTTATGTGCCACAAATACCGTAGTCCCGTAAATCCGAGGAATCTCAGAATGACAAAACCGACAAGCCGTAACTGAGTGTGCACAACGTGCGCTTTTATTATTTCTCTGGCAACATAAGTAATGCAAAAAACCTGACATGTTTCGGAGCAAAAAGCTCCTTGATCACAGGTAACCCATGTATGTGTATGTATTCACCTGTTTGTCTCGAAGGCACAGTAAAAAATGGTTTAACTAGCGTCAGCACGCCAGCGAGGACTTCTTATGGCTCTGACGTCAGATGGAGTCTTGTGCCAAGCCATGCTATTGTGACGTCCTCGGCGACGTGAAGAGCTAGGAAGAAAATTCCATCTAATGCTGGTGCAGTGGGAGAATTCATAAGGTGAGGAATCCACAGGTAGCTGCTGTATCCACCAGAAAATGCATTACCAAAGGTAAGTAACTTGTTCTTCTTTCTTGTCACTTTGTCCAAAGGGGCCAAAATCAGACTTGAATGCGGGATGTGCTGTCTCCAAAACCAAACAATCCAATGAATCAATGTGTCTCCTGCATAGTAAGGGGAGTGGCAAACTTTAAAATCTTTTGTTTGCCTGCGGCAACACCTCTCTGTGTCCCTGATTCCACTGAATTCCTAGAAACTTCAAATTTTGAGAGGGTCTCTGTCTTGTCTGAATTAATCATCCACCCTTTACTCTGCAAGAGTTCCACAATCCGCTCCAACTGAGGGCACCTGTTCTTGTGTTTCTTCTTGTATCGTCAAAGTAATGGGTCACATGCACCCGTGGAATGACAGATACTTCATCAGATGGTGGGATTATGTTTATACCCTATATGCAAAGACTGCATCTTAAATTGTCTGCCACAATGTAAGAAAGCAAATTGTTCCTGACAGTCAGCGGCCAATGGTATAGAAAAGAAAGCACCAGCAATATCATGGTTGCATACCAGGTCCCTGTGTTTCTGTATTCTTTCAATCAAAGTGATCGTGCCGGGGACCGTGGCTGTCAAAGGGAGTGTATGTTTATTCAGCTCGTGGTAATCAACCATCATTCCATAGAGCCTGTCACCTTTGCGTACAGGCTGTAGGAGGCTGGCCTGGCTTATAGTGGGTACCTGATGGTACTTACACCTTGTGCCAGGTCCAGTTATCCCTTATTAGTAGTGTTCTAGCAGCTTAGGCGGATAGAGGTAGCTGTAGCAGAGCAGCTTAGGCTGAACTAGGAGACATGCAAAGCTCCTACCATACCACTTATATCATATAGCACTATATCATAAAAATCACAATATTAAGTTACTAACAATAAAGGTACTTTATTTTAGCACCAGAAATATATCGGAGGATATACTCCCTAAGGAGGTAAGTAAAATACACACAAACCAAAATCAGGTAAGTAAACAGTTAGAAAAGTAGTGCAAACACTGTAGAACACAATAGAACACAATAGAACACAATAGAATGCAATAGGCCTAGGGGCAACACAAACCATATACTAAGAACGTGGAATACGAACCACTTAGGGACCCAAGGCCTAGTGTAGTGTGTAGAGGGTCGGTGGGAGTGTAATAAAACACTAAGGGTGTCCAAAATACCCTACCCCAAGACCCTGAAAAGTAGGAGTAAAGTTACCCTACTTCCCCAGAAACACACTAAAGTTATGATAGGAGATTCTGCAAAGACAACAACTGACTGCAAAGCACTGAAGATGGATTCCTGGACCTGAGGACCTGCAAAGGAAGGGGACCAAGTCCAAGAGTCATGCAAGTCTCCAGGGGGGGGCAGGACCCCACTAAACCCCGGATGAAGGTGCAAAATGGCTGCCTCCGGTGGAAGAAGCTGAAGATTCTGCAACAACAGAAGATGCCAGGAACTTCTCCTTTGCACATAAGATGTCCCACGGCGTGCTGGAGGATGCAGAGTTATTTCCACGCAGAAAGACCACAAACAAGCCTTGCTAGCTGCAAAGGTCGCGGTTGAAGAAAATGGGTGCTGCCAGGGCCAAGGAAGGACCAGGAGGTCACCCCTTGGAGGATGAGACAGAGGGGGTGCTCAGCAACCCAGAGAGCCCACGCAGAAGCAGGCAGCACCCGCAGAAGTTCTTTAACACGGGTTCAAGAAAACTGAGCACGGCAGTCCTCTCAACACTACATAGGAGGATCCCACGAAGCCGGTGGTCAATTCAGCGAGTTGAGCAGTGCTGGGGACCTGGGCTGTGCTGTGCACAAAGTATTCCTTGCAAAAGTGCACAGAAGCCCTAGCAGCTGCAGTTCACGCAGTACACAGGATTAGTGTCTGGCGTAGGGAGGCAAGGACTTAGCCCCACCAAATTTGGACAGATGGACCACTGGACTGTCGGGCCACTTGGATCCAGCTCCTGTGTTCCAGGGACCACGCTCGTCACGATGAGAGGGGACCCAAAGGACCGGTGAAGTAGGTATTTGGTGCCTGCGTTAGCAGGGGGAAGATTCCGTTGACCCACAGGAGATTTCTTCTTGGCTTCCAGTGCAAGGTGAAGGCAGACAACCCCCAGAGCATGCACCACCAGGAAACAGTCGAAAGACGGCAGGATTAGGTGCTACAATGTTGCTGGTAGACTTCGTGCTACTTTGTCGCGGTTATGCAGGCGCCCTGGAGCAGTCAGCGGTCGATCCTCGTCAGAAGTCGAAGAGGGAGATGCAGAGGAACTCTGGTGAGCTCTTGCATTCGTCCTCTGAAGAGGAATCTATAGGAGAGACCCCAAATAGCACTCACCTAGTCGGGTAAGCACCTACCAAGAGTGGTCTCTGACGTCACCTGCTGGCACTGGCCACTCGGAGGCCTCCATTGTGCCCTCACACTTCTGCATTCAAGATGGCAGAGGTCTGCGACACACTGGAGGAGTTCTGGGCACCACCCCTGGGGTGGTGATGGACGGGGGAGTGGTCACTCCCCTTTCCTTTGTCGAGTTTCGCGCCAGAGCAGGAAGGAAGGAATCCCTGAACAGGTGTAGACTGGCTTATGCAAGGAGGGCATCATCTGTGCCCTTCAAAACATTTCTAGAGGCTGGGGGAGGCTACTCCTCCCCAACCCTTAACACCTATTTCCAAAGGGAGAGGGTGTAACGCCCACTCTCAGATGAAATCCTTGTTCTGCCTTCCTGGAACTGGGCTGCCCAGACCCCAGGAGAGCAGAAGCCTGTCTGGGTTGGCAGCAGTGGTAGCTGCAGTGAAAACCCCAGAGAGCTAGTTTGGCAGTACCCGGGGTCCATGCTGGAGCCCCGGGGATGCATGGGATTGGCACCCCAGTACCAGATTTGGCATTTGGAGGGGGGGGGGGGTAATTTCATGATCTTAGACATGTTACATGGCCATGTTAAGAGTTACCATTGTGAAGCTACATATAGGTATTGCCCTATATGTAGTACACACGTGTAATGGTGTCCCCGCACTTACAAAGTCTGGGGAAATTACCCTGAACTATGTGGGGGCACCTTGGCTAGTGCCAGGGTGCCCTCACACTTAGTAACTTTGCACCTAACCTTCACTAAGTGAGGGTTAGACATATAGGTGACTTATAAGTTACTTAAGTGCAGTGGTAAATGGCTGTGAAATAACGTGGATGTTATTTCACTCGGGCTGCAGTGGCAGGCCTGTGTAAGAATTGTCTAAGCTCCCTATGGGTGGCAAAAGGAATGCTGCAGCCCATAGGGATCTCCTGGAACCCCAATACTCTGGGTACCTAGGTGCTATATACTAGGGAATTATAAGGGTGTTCCTGTATGCCAATTAGAATTGGAGAAAATGGTCACTAGCCTGCAGTGACAATTTTAAAGACAGTGAAGAGCATAAGCACTGAGGTTCTGGTTAGCAGAACCTCAGTGATACAGTTAGGCCTCACACAGGGAACACATTCAGGCCACAAACTATGAGCACTGGGGTCCTGGCTAGCAGGATCCCAGTGAGACAGGCAGAAACAAACTGACACACAAGTAAAAAAAAATGGGGGTAACATGCCAGGCAAGATAGTACTTTCCTACACAGGTCACAAAGGATTGTTCCATTTAGTGGTAGTTGGAGCTATCACACCAGTCTCAATCAATTCTTGTCTAGTTTTACTTCCCTTCTGGAATGCAGTACTGCTTCAAGCTGATTTTCTTGGTTGCTGGGGGCACCTTCACTGGGGGTATCTTCAGATGTCACACCCTCATGGCTGTCACTGAAAAGCATCCCTCTGATCCAAACTGATAACAACCATCATCCAAATACAAAGACATCCTCTTTAAAATGTCAATTCCTAATATAGATTCTAAAAGGGGCACAATCAGAACAGTATATTCTCTTTTTGGTGTTCTTCCTATTTTCATTTGAACAGTAGTCTGCACAGCAGGTGTTTGTTTTCCACCCAACCCTGTGATGGTGTAGTGCAGACCGGATTTCCATAAATTAAAGAGGCCTCCGCTCCGGTGTCAACTAATGCTCAGATTCTGAAAGTTTTTGTTTCCAGTGTATTCCTAAATCAACATGGGATTTGTTATCTTTACAAGCCCATCCCTGTACCGGACCATGGCCTGTTTTACTAATCCTATTTTAAGCTTGTCAACTTTTGTCCAGGTCAGGCCTGGATATATGCTTTAATATCTGCTAGTGGATTCTTCTTCTTCCCTGTTCTCAGCTAAGCACTCGCGGTCCAAATCTCTTTCCCTCATGAAGAAATGTTTTCTTTCCCTTTTCCATCTTCCTGTGTCTGTGGCTGGTCCTGATTCACTTGTTTATTATCCTCCTTGTTTACTTTTCTACTCCTTCCTTTTTTTTTTTCTTTCCAGTCCAGCCCTCTTTTGTGATACATCTTCCACAAACATTTAGTATCTATTCCATCAATTTGCTCCTTGCTGACACCATCCGTCAGTAATTCCATAAACATATCTTTCTTAGATTCTCTGTTATCTGCACGACTATCAGAGCTGAAGGCTTTCTCTGGTTTACTCCAGTCTCCCAGCTCTCCTAGCTTGCGAATTGCCTCACCACCTTTTTTTATTCTCTGCCCAGTCTGATTAATTAGGAGAGTCGTCATGACTTGCTTGTCAGTTGGAGGGGCAAGGCATTTTTTTTTTTTTTTTTTTTTTTCTTACTGAAATGATCAGTAGAGCCTCTAACAAATTATGAGCTTCATCTAATAGAATAGCAGTTTTCATACTTTTCTTTAATTCTTTGCATAGCATCTCTCAATATGTACCACAGCTTATCATTTGGTGGCCAATACGGTTCAGTATGATATTTTTGATTACAACTTATGATTGCCAATTGTAACAAATAGTCGCTCCTTGATTCCCATAACTCCTTAATTGTTCTTGTATTAGGGGGTGGGGATCAGTGCTAAGAATACAAAACTTTCTTGAATCTCCCACATCTAGTGTCTCTCCTAAAGCACCCGTGCCAAACAACCTCGCCATCCACGTAAGCAATGCTTCCCCACTTTTCTTTTTTAAATCTGTCCATAGTCCATAATATCATTAACTTCCTGCTGAGTGTAATCTTCTAGAGAATGCATTTAAATTCCTTCCTGGGTTCTGTGGGGGTAACCTGTATTTTACGTCTAAATATTGGATGTGCACAAACCAATTTTGGCTCATCTGTCTCAAAGTGGATCCCCCTTTTTAAACCTAGTCAACACTGGAATTTGAAAAATCAGTGCTGTCCCAAATATTCAAATCCTATTCTTCGGGATTTCAGTCTAATCCTTTTTTGGCAATTTATTTTACCTCTGCGTTTCCGAAATCTGTTCTGAGCAACTTTGACAGCTGCCCTTTCTGCGACAGTCTGATAGTTATCGGCCTTATCTTGCAATAACTTATTCTGACAAGACGGCATGGTTACAGTATTTTTAGTTTCAACACGCTGTCTCTCTAATTACTGGTTTTCATGTTCCAATTGCTTAATTTTTTTCATTAATTTTTCTATAAGCCGACAACCAAATCCATTCCCTCCAACCTAAAATAGGTAAATTACCACCCTGTTTAAGTGGTACTTTTTGTAAACATATGAGCAAATGCTTTGGCTCACTCTCACCAAGACATTTGTCTCAGGGCTCTGGCTGCCCCAACCCACAAGACCACTCGTTTGCCAGGGCATTTAAAGGTTCTTTAATCCACCCTGGAATTTCACATGAAACTGGCCTGTGAAGCTGCATTTGACTTCTTGCGAAGCATATTTCACTTTTAAATTTGCACTTTTCAACCTTTGCCACCTCATCCTGCAGCCTACACCATATTGTTATTCTCGACCCCAGACTAAGAGGAGACAAAAGGAATGCCAAGAATGCAGCACTCTTAGTCTGAGTAATACATTTATTAAGGCACTTCTCAAGTTTCATGCCCAGAGAAAATAACATGGGTGTGTGCATCTAAGCTAAGCACAAAATGGAGTCGGTGGTCAAGTTTGAGCTGGTGGTTAAAATCAGATAGTATTACACACCAATATCCTCCCAACCCTATATTGCAGTTGGTGTGGTATATCAACAAGGTGGACAAAAATAAGAGACTGCCTCACGGGAATACTTCGCTGCTTTGCTTCTCTGGTGCTAAATGTAACCGCTACATGTAAGGGAAGACAAACCTAAACATATCATTTGCATTTAACTACATGCCAATTTCATGAAACGCTATTTATATTTATTATCGATCAATGTTTCATACCCCCATACAGCAAGACTTGTGCTCCTCTTTCAATTGAACCTGGTGTGCCTCTATGCAACCCCCTGGGCAGTTTCCTAGAGAAAATCGCGGCAGTGGTGGCGCCGATGCTGCCTTGCTGCACAGTGGTGGGAGGGGACATGAATGCGGTTCTGGATCTGGAAATGGATACTAGCGGGGAGGCCAGGTGTAGAGGTGCGAGGTCCCTGGGGCAGTAGATGTCCGGCTTGGTTTTGTGAGAGGAATGGCAGATCTGGTACCTGAGGGTAAAGCAGTACACCAACACATCTGCAGCACATCATGCACAAGCATGTATAGATATGATCTTCATGCCGGCGACGGATCTACAGAGAGTCAGACCAGTCCAGGTACTGGCTAGGTGGAATCTCAGACCATGCCCCAATTGTGTTACATAATCGGTCATCAGGCTCGTTTTAACGCCAAGTTTGCAGACTCAACTCCTGGCTCCTCCAGGACCGGGACTAAACTGAGGCACTGCGGTTAGAGATAGCAAGCTACTTTGAGCTCAACACTGGATCGGTCAGCACTCAAGCAAAGTTGTCGTCGGACGGGAAGGCTGCAATACGGGGCTGAGCCAACGTCGTTCTTCTGAAGGCAGGGGAAAGGGAGAGTCGGGCAAATACCGCCAGACTGGAGGCTGAGGCATTGAAGCTGGAAAGCCTTGTGGCACATGAGGATCGAGAAGCTACCAGACATGCCTAGACCTTGGTATGGGAGGAAATAAGGGTGTATTCTAGAGACCGCGAGTCAGCTCTGGCGTGCTTTGCAGGCGAGGATTTATGGCTGGGGTGCAAAAACAGCAAACTTCTATATTGGCTGGCCTCCAAACCCTTGGAAAGTCGAGTGATACCCAAAGTAATTGACAGTAAGGGGCAGTCCCGTACCTCCCCTGTAGAGATTGTGACAGCCTTCACGAAATATTACATTACGTTCTATGCGGAGGCACCTAGGTCACAGTCCGAGTTTGAGGAACCACTGCTGGGCGAGCTCGCCTTGCCTAGTATTCCGCGATAGGACAGAGAGCCTCTTGATCAGCCCATTACGCTGGAAGAGATAGAGATTGAGATGGTGGTCTCCGCACTGAAGACAGAGAAAACTCCAGGCCCCCAACGGTTACCCCACGGAATTTTATTCTAAATTTAGGGACCTTGCGGGGACCCTCCTGCATGCCTTACAAGAAAGCATTAGAAGTGGGTGCCTTCCCGGAATCTCTAGATCTGGCCACGTTGTTTGTCCTTCCCAAATCTAAACCATCAACTTTATCATGTGCTAATTATAGACCAATATAATTGATAAACGTAGAGTTGATATATGCCGCAATACTGGGACCTCCCTGTGGAGGGTAGTGGGGAAATTAATCCACCCAGATCAATGTGGCTTCATGCCGGCCTCCAGCACTAGACACTGTATAAGACGGTTAAATGTCGCACTGGCACACAGGCATGTTCTCATGGGACTCCTGGCACTAATTCTAATCTATTTCGAAAAGGCGTTTGACACTGTTGACTGGAGGTACCTATGACTGGATCTGCTTAATGCCGGGTTTAGAGACCGGTTCCAGCGCATTGTAAACCTGCTGTACCACTCCCCCTCGGCCAAGGTGTTGGTCAACGGGGCAAATTGAGCCGCTGGCTGATATGCTTTGGTGACGGGCTGGTGCTGGCCCCAAGGGGAAGAAGACCGCATAGCGTTGTATGCGGATGACTTATTACTATATCCATCAGAACCACAAGAAATCGTCCCAGGTGCCTTCACCTCCTTAGGCTGTTTGCAGAAGTATCTGGATTGAAAATTAACCCTAGTAAATCTCTGTTGGTCCCGCTGATGGTGTCACAAGAGTCAGTGGACTGGCAATCTGAGTTGCATTTCAAGGAGGCTCAGTTTCACCTATCTAGGAATTAGAACAGCACTGGCACATCCCCTCACAAGGGCGCTGAACGTCAACCCCTTAGTACATAAGGCCAAGGCTGATCTCAAGAAATTGAGTGCGCTGCCCCTAAACGTACTGGGGCGCATTGCATTGTTCAAAATTATGGTATTACCTCGTTTTTTGTACCTTCTTCAAAATCTCCCAGTGCATTTATCTCATTAGTTCAGGGAAATGGCGACTCTAGCCATAACTTTTCTGTGGCAGAATAAACGGCGACATCTGGGCAAAGAAATATGTCTGCAGAATATATATATATGAAGGTGGGCTAGGAATGTCTAACATACACCACCGCTATTTGGCATCCCACGCTCTGGTACTTAACAACTGGTTTAACGGGGGATTGGCGGACCCTGCTTATCGGTTGGAACTTGCGAGTCTGGGGTTTACCCGTATTGTGGGTATGATGTACGGCGATTTAATATCCCAGAGTTGACCAGAATAGTACTGTTGGGTTGGAGAGAGGCACAGAAACTTACTGGTTGGTGGAACAAACTGACATACTCTGGAAAGGGACATGGTTGAGAGAAGTAAGCACACTGAAGGGCTTTACAAGGTGGCATACAATTGGCAAAAACGTACCCGCTGATATGTGGACTGGATATCACCTGTGCTCCTTCCAGGAACTGCAACAATGATATAAGATGTCAGACACACCGCTCCATAAGCACTTACAGCTACGCCATGCATTACAATGCCACATACCTGCTCCTAACCTGCTTCCAGAATTTGGTCCAATGGCGGCTAAGATACTCATCGGGTCGCTCGATAGCAGGGAGAACCTCCCAAATACATTGGGCCATTGTCTTGAACGCATACAAGCCACGTACCACTCTTAGGGCTAAATGGAAGGCATGGATTGGGTCGCTGGAAGACAATGACTTGCGGGATGCCCTGATGGCTCTGCTGGTGATTATGATCTCTTCCAAGTTGAGGTTGGTGCAGACCTACTACCTCCATGGGGCATATCACCCAGCTTCGGCTGTACCAGGCCGGGCTCCAGTCCGTACCAGGTTGTGGCCGCTGCAACAGCTCCCCGGCTGAATTATTTTATGTTGTTTGGCATGTCTACTCATAAGATGCTATTGGGAGCGGGTGTTGGCAGGGTTATCCACAGTGGTTGGGGTGCCACTGGAAATGTGGCCTAAGCTGGTATTGTTGGAGGGAATGGACGGTTCCCGAGCGGGTAAACAACTGGTGGGGACTGCCCTGATGGTGGCAAAGCAAGATATTGCCTGCCATTGGTTGGCAAGCATACCCCCCACACTGGTGAAATAGAAGAGGGGGGTAGACTGGTGGGCACAGATGGAGAGACATGTTTTAAAGCTAGAGGCTGCCCGCAGAAACACACAAACATTTGGTCGAAGTGAATGCGAACCCTCGCAGGGACTACCGAAACAAAACTTTTACTCTAAACCAAACCCCTTGCTGGGAAGGTATTGATGAATGCGTAAAGGATAAGGGTCACAGGATATGTTTGAGGCAGGTCACAGGTGGGCACTTGTGTAACCATATTTGCTTTGTTGTGACAAATTGTTTAATCTGAAAACTAATAAAATTGGTTATTTAAAAAAAAAACAAATAGGATCCACTGCAAACTCAAAAGGAAAAATGTAGACTTGAAAAACAGATCTAAGACACAAAATAACCTCAGATTTGTAGGAAATGTGAGGAGAGAAATATATGGGACAACTTCTGTGAAGGTATCGATTCTTCAATCTCATGAATAAAAAAGGACAGATTTAACAATAGCCAGAACCCATAGGCTACCTTTTCAGCAACCAGAAGAGGGCGCACCACCTCAAACAATTTTAGCCTTCTTTATGAACTACAGCTTGAATGATCGACTATTGGCTAAAGCCAGAGAAAGTAGATTGTGTTTAATGTCAACATCTGGTTACACATTCCATTTATAGGAAACTACCATTTTTCCCTTATGCACACTCATATTTCTTGCCCTTCCTGATTTGCTGGCTATAGAACTCTGTGTACTTCACCCCTGGTAGCCGGTAGTAGTGTGCCTGTGCTCTCCATTTTAAATATGGTAGATTCAGCTTATTCCTAACTGGCAAATTTAACTGTCCTTGCAGTCTCAAGTATATGGTGTAGAAAGTGTGCTCGGGTTTCAGAAATGAAATGCAACTTGTGGATGGCAGAGTAGGTGCTGCAATCCACTACAGTGGTAAGGTAAACAATCAATCAGATATTTATAAAGTGTGGCTTATCACCCGTAGGGTCTCAAGGCGCTGTGGGAAAGGATGTGGATTAGTAGAAGAGCCAGGTCTTGAGGTCCTTCCTGAGTTGGATTAGCGAGGGGGATTGCCTGAGGTGGTGAGGCGGTGTGTTTGAGGTCTGCACAGCAAGGTAGGTGAAGGATCTTCCTCCAGCTGAATTCTTATAAAGATTTTTATTTATTTTGAATAGGAAGAACAAAAACACAATCAAAACACAATATAACAATAATTACAAATACCGACATCCTGGCGCCCTCTTTGGGATATATCGTGTGTCACATCCGACTTGTTCGTCCTTTTGGTCGTAAGACCCCCGTGAGTTCCATGAAATTTGGGATGAGGATTAGAGTCTGAGCTTGGTCCCACCACCACAGCACACGGTCTGTAGTCTCCATTATTATGGTGACTGATGGAGTTCAGCATCATCATCACATCGCATGTCGTGGGTTTGACCCTTCTATCGTTACAAAACAGGGATTGTAGTTAGTTGAGTTACCTCCCTCCCGGTAAAGCAGTCTCTCCAGGGAGTTACTGGAGAATTCTATTATCATAGGTTGATCAAGTGGCAAGTAAACTCTCCCAGTTCCCCCACACTCTATTGTACTTGTCTGGGCACCCCCTCACCTCGTACATAAGTTTTTCACATCTTGCACACCAGTCCATTCTTCGCCTCCATTTGGCGAGGGTCAGCGCTTTTGCGGCTTTCCATTCTGACATGATGTCTCTCTTTGCAACCATGCAGGCCACTCCCAGGAAGGTTGGATTCGCTCTGCTTAGTCCCATCTCACCCATGGCCCCTAGCAAAAGTGGTATCGGGGATAACTCTATCGCAGTTTCAAAACCTCGGAGGGCTCCCCCAAGATTGATCCCCAATATGACTATAATTGGGCAAGCCCAAGTCATGTGAAAGAAGTCGGCTCCTGGATGAGAGCAATGGGTGCACTCGTCTGTGGGGCAGAGATTAGCTTGGTGAAGCCTTTTAGGGGTGAGGTAGGCTGAGTGTAAGTAAAGGGTTTGTAATAACTGAAATCGTGTATATATGGCCAGCGTTCGGGGGGCTGTTAGAGCTTCTCTCCAATCTAAGTCTTCTATGGCGCCCACCCATCCCTCCCATTTCTGGCGAAGCTTCTCAAGGGGTGGGGATGTATTTGCCAGGATAGCACCGTAGATCTGGGAGATCCCCCCCCCCCTTTGTTTAGGTGTCCCATCATGACCTTCGCCTCGAGTGGACTGTGCTCTGGGATGTTGTCCCCTGGCCGTAAGTGTACTAATAAAGCATGCCTGAGTTGTAGGTACTTGTGAAATTGGGTATAATTTAGAGAGTATGTTTTCTGAAGTTCCTCAAAGGACCGGATTTGTGAATCACCCCAAATGTCACCCAGTGTAGATATCCCTATGGTGTCCCATTTCCAGAACCCCTCTAGTGCGGAAACTTCCCTCAGCCATCTCCCCTGCCAGAGAGGAGTCTGCTGAGTTAGCCGAGGTCACCACCCCGTGACCTTCTGTGCCGCTCGCCACCCTGTCAACACCAGCCTAGTAACCTCAGGAATGGTCTGCAAAATCGCTCCCCGTATAAAGCACTGAAAACTCCGTTGTACCCGATCGCCTGGAGCTCTAGTCTATATGCGGGGTCTGTCCAGCCTCCCGACAACCAATCGTTAATCACCAGTAGGCGCATGGCCAAGTAATAAAAATAGATGTTAGACATTCCGAATCCCCCTTCATAGATGTCCCTTTGACATGTAGTAAGGGATCATTTGGGCCGGGAGCCGTGCCATAGAAATTGGCGTGCAGTTGTCTCGATTTCGTTAAACTACTTCCGAGGGATTGAGTGTGGGAAGTTTTGCAGCTGGTATAGGAAGCTGGGGAGTATCATCATCTTGTATAATGCAATTCTACCCAACGTGTTGAGTGGTAAATTCCGCCAGCGTTGAAGATTCCAATGCCAGGGCTCTGGCCTCAAGGGCTGTCACCTGCTGGTCACCTGCTGGTCCCGAGCTCTCTCACGGGTGCGCACTCGGTGTTTAGCCTACCCTCTAAGTGTGGCTTTACATGCCGCCCAGATCGTGCCCGGGGACTGTACGGACCCTACGTTATGGTTAAAATATTGGGCAAGGTGGTCCCGTATTTCAAGGGTATAGTCATTGTTCTGTGGTACCATGCATTCATGCGCCACGTGGGGCGCTGATTGGGGGGCGCGCTCCCCAGTCTGATCCTTACTTGGGAGTGGTCAGAGACTCCCCGGGACAGTATCTCAGCGCCAGTGACTTTAGAGATATCTAGCGCAGGCATGAACACCAGGTCAGTTCTTGCCTGAGAGTGGTGAGCCGCCGATGTGTGTGTGTGTACTGCCGTGCCCTAGGGTGGCATGTCATCCATACCTCACATAGCCCCAATTCTGTCGTCCACCCGCTTAAATTGGATGCTCTCCCGGCTCGGACGGAGGAGATGGGTCCGGATACGTCTAGCTTGGGGTCTAAGACAGCGTTAAAATCTCCTCCTACAAGTGTGAGTCCCTGCAGGAGGGCAATGAGTGTCCGGCGGAGGTTTAGTAAGAAGGTGTCTAAGCCGGCTGGGGGAGCGTATGCACATACTTAGTTAACTGTTGAACCGTGTAATGTACCGGTCACCGTTACGAAACTACCCTGTGGGTCCGATATAGTGGAGGTAACTACTATAGGCAGTGAGCGATGGAATAGAATGGCCACCCCCCAGAGCCTCTTGCGAAGCCTGCGTGAAACACCTTGTCAAATCCCCCCGCGCTAGAATGGGGCATTTGGTTCCAAGTAGATGGGTCTCCTGTAGGAGGACCACTGAGGGGGAGTATCTGCGCAATGTACTAAACACTGCGGACCTTTTTATTTTATCTAGGAGGCCATTAACGTTCCATGAGAGAATTTGTGTCAGTGAGGGACTTAATTGTGTCATGTCTGTGTGGTCGGAAATTGGGGGTTCGACCTAGGACCCATCGGTGGACATATTGCCTGAGAAGGATCTATACAGTGGATGTCGGTATTACTACAGTAACTTATCATAATCACTACACTAAGCCCCAACGTGAGCATTAAACACCCCAACTTCCCCCACCCCATACTTCTACCCTCGAAGCATCTGTCGCCCTAAGGCCCAACCGGGGCAATACAGCCGTGTAGACTGTCATTGAGTGGAGTGGTGGAACCCTCCTGAGTGTCGGATCAATTGCAATTAGTTAGTGAGAAACCCCCACCCTTAGTCTATTGTACACCCCAGTGACTTTACTATCAACATCAGCGTTACCTTGTTTCAGTTGTGCAGGGCGGTACCTGGCGCCACCGGCCGGTCTCAGTGATCCGGAGTCCAGCATGAGTGGGGTCCCCATCAGCCAAGTTCAGGGGATTGGCTCAGACGATCATCTATCTTTGTCTCTTCTGTGGCTTGGTCCCCCGGGCAATCTGTCGGATCTCCTCCCGATGGAGGATCTCGTGTAGGGTGGGAGTCCCCCTCCGATCGGGTGTTGGAACTTCTGAGCCTACCTCGCCTAGATCTGGTACGCTTCCGGCCCCTTCGTGCATCCACTCGTACGCCTGAACGTGTCCCCCGGGAATCCTCGGGTGGGCCGGTTGGGCCCCGGCGGTTTCCCAGGCCTCCTTCCGTCAGCCAGTCCCACGCCTCTTTGGGCGATTCAAAGAAGTGTGCCTTATCGGCCAGGATTACCTTTAGGCGAGCTGGGAAGAGGAGCATATATGAGAGTTGCATCGCTCTCAGCTTCTGTTTCACTTGTTCGTTGATCGGCGTTTAGTTTGGACTTCACGGGTGTAGTCCGGGAAAACCAAGATCTTCTGGTTGTCCCAGAGGAGGTTGGGGAAGCGCCTTGCCTCCCTGAGGATGGCATCACGATCTTTAAAGTTGAAGAAGCGTGCAATCATGGGTCGCTGAGGGCCTCCTGGTGGGGGTCGCGGGGCCAGGGCCCTGTGTGCTCGTTCTATCGCAAACCATGGTGAAAGAGAGTTCTCCGGCATCCAGGATTTAATCCAGTTTTCCAGAAATTCAGTGGCTTTGCCATCCTCAGCTCCTTCCGGTACGCCAACGAAGCGCAGGTTGTTGCGCCTGGAGCGGTTCTCAGCCTCTTCAGCTCTGCGGTGGAGTTCTCCAGTCCGTGTTTGCAGTTGGGCCACCTTGGATCTTCGTTCGGTCAAGTCGTCCTCTGCCTGCGAGACACTGGCCTCAATCTCCGTAATTCGGCCCACTGCGTTTCTAAGGTCTTGCCTCACGAGGCCCACCTCTTCTCTCACCTCTCCGGTTTTGGATTCCACTGCTCGTGGTGAGGTTTGGATTGCAAGTAGGATAGTGTTGACCCCTTCTGCAGCCTGATCAGTAGGTGGAGCGTCGCCTCCAGTTCGGGGAGCCGCCGGTGTGGTAAATTGATCAATTCTCTGTTGGGATGGTTGTGTCTGCTTGGAAGCTCTGTCTTTTCCTATGTTGTTCGAGGAGTAGAGCAGGTGTAGTTACGCCCCCGTGGGGATGAGGTCCAGTTGCGTCAAGGGTCTCGCGCCTCTTCTCGCCGGGCAGCTCTGAGTCAAGTCTGGTCCGATAGTGGCCCGAGGGTCGGGCAATCTCCACCAGGGGGGGGGGGGGGCACCAGGGCCTCCAGCTATTTCTTGGGAGAAATAGAGTCAATCGCGTTAGTTCACGATGGCCCCGGGGTCAAGTTAATCAGTGGGGGGCTCTCCTCCCCTCCAGGTTATAAGCCAAGGGGGGTGGTGGGTTTCTCAGGCGCTGTGGTCCCCCCTCAGGCTTCCCCAATGTTGTCTCTGCACCCTCGGTTAGTATCGTGGCGGGTCCAAGGAAGCTGGTGCCTCACCTGGACGCAAGTTACCAGGCCTCGGTCGCCTCGGTCTCTGAGCGGGAGGGCGAGGGGTGTCTTGATGCTCCCCGGAGCTCCCCAGTAGTATCCCGTGAGTCGGGGTTCGCCCCACGGTGGGCCAGGGTTTTCTTCAGTCGTTGGGTCAACTTACTAGAGCGAGGTCCCTTTTAGAGTCGACAGCTCTACCTCGCCCCTCGTTGCTTCCTCACTCTCACGCCTCCCCATCTCCTCGCGTCCAGTCGCCATAAGGAGGCGAGCGCGTCCCAGACTCTCCGCTTTTCGGGCGCCGGACCGGCGGCACCCCCAGTCAGGGGAAATCTTCATTTTGTGGCCCGTGCCCGGCTGGGCCGGCGGCGCCGCACCGCTAGCTCTCTCCGGCACCTCGGGGGCTACGGTCGCAAGGGTGCGGCCCCCTCCGCCTCCTTCCCCCTAGATGGTGTCTCCGCGGGCGGCGCCCGGTTACCTCTGATCGGAGGCGTCCGGCCCTCCAGGTGTCGAGGACCCGGCTACCTCCAGGGCGGGTCGGCCGCAGAGCTCCACGGATCCGGTCCGACTCGCCTCTCGCTCGGCCGCGGCCCTTTTCAGAAGAGCCGGAGGGGGAAGGCACCTCCCGCCGCGGTCTCAGCGGCTTCGGCAGGCCTTGCCTGACATCGTCTGCCCGGGAGCCCGAGCCCCGGCTCGGATCATCGGGCGGCTCTCCTCCGAGGCGTGGTCCGGTCTACGGAACAGCCTCTTTTCCAGCTTCTCACGGCACCTCAGAGCCCCGGACTCGGGCCCACGGGAACCGTGGAACACCAAGGCAGCTTGCACTCGCGATTGGGATGTAGGAGAATTCTATGCAGTGGCAAGTTTCGGGCGGATGACGGAGGGGTCCAGAGCACTCTTAGAGTGTGACCGCCATCTTGAAGCCCGTAGCCTCCAGCTGAATTCTTACAGATCTTTGGTGTGGAAGCGAGGGACAGCTGGGCGGAGCAGAGCTGTCTGGTGGGTGTGTAGAAGGAGAGGTGGTGGGTGAGATAGATGTTCTGCTTCTCCTCAGACTAAGAGGAGACAAAAGGAAAGGATTGCCAAGAATGTAGCACTCTTAGTCTGAGTAATGAATGTATTAAGGCACTTCTCAAGTTTCATGCATATAGAAAGTAATGTAGGTGTGTGCAGCTAAGCTAAGCACAAAATTCAGTCACTGGTCAGGATGGAGCTGGTTGTTTAAATACAGATATTATTACATGGTGAAGGGGCGTTGGGTCTAGCTTCTGATCCTGAGTAACCCAGCTGTTCCGTACTGACACTCCTGACCGATTGTAATGCCAGTTCAGCTGATTCCACCTGAGCAGAAGATGGCAGAGGGTTTAGATTTACAAGCCTTTGTAGGGATTTTAGATAACATAAGAAATAACTAAATAATACCATGGAAGAGAACAAAAGTTTGAAAGAAAATATAAAAAGATCCGAAGTAGAAACTCACCATCTTTTACAAAAAAATTTATGAATTAATGGCTAAACCTCTACCTCTCTCAAAAGAATCAGAAAATTTTACCAAGAGTTCGTCCACACACGCTGCAGAGATCTCTACTCAGGTGGCTCACTCCCTTTCCCCAATTATTCCGTTGGCCCATCCAAAACATTTCAATGGGGATCCACAAAAGGCACAGATATTTTTGACAGTGTTCACTACACTTTCTATGCAGACAGGTAGTGTTAGAGGATCAATCCAAAGTTTTCTTAATACAGTCTTATTTGAGTGAAGATGCTGCGGCTTGGGTTATGCCTATTATAGCTAGGAATGATACCTTTATCTATGATTTTGACAGGTTCAAGTTAGACTTTCTCAGGATCTTTGATAGACGTTCGGCCAACCAAGCGACGGACAATGAGCTGTTAGAAGTAAGACAAGGAAATCGAAATTTAATTTCAGATTTGGCACAAGAAACAGAATGGCCTGAGATTAAGCATGCAGCTATTTTTTTTTTATTGTGGACTCCAGGATGAACTCAAAGTAGTTTTAGCTCAAATTGCAAATCGATCACAAGAAATTTCAGAATAAATAGATTTGGGTCTTCAGATTGACCACAGATTGAGCGAAAGAAGATCTGAAAAGAGATTTTCGGCTTCCTCCTCCCCAGTTTGAGGGAGTCAAAATGGAAATTAGTAAGGCAGATCATTCCTCATTGGAAGAACCTATGTAGATCATTACCATTAGAGGCCTGCTTTCTAAGGAAGAGCAAGGAAAGAGTAGGTTAAAATATTTATGTATGTATTGCAGAAATCCTGGCCATTTCGTGAAGGAGTGTAGCAACAAACCCAAGACCAATTTGTCGGTAAAAGACAAATCTCACCTGCAGAGGAATTTGCCCTGATGAGAAAATATTTAGAGTCAACTCCAGGTAGTCTTGTAAATTCTGAAACTCAATAGGTGACTAATACCTTGCAGTCTGCAGCACCTCATCTAATGGTGCCCTTCACAGGGAAATTTGGGAACCATGAAATAAAGAATGTCCTAGTAATGATGGACTCCGAGGCAATGGTAATTTTTGTGATTAGAAGTATGCCAAGATGGGAAATACGTTTTTTTTTTTTTTTGTTTGTTAAGAAAAATATTTCAGCGTCAGTGTGAACTGTAGATGGGACTAAATTAACTTCTGGTCCTATAACTGAAGAACCCTAAACTATGGAATTATTGAGTACTAGTGGGCATAGAGAATTTTGTAGATTCAAGTTAACTGATGAACCTCCATTCCAGTTTATTCTGGGCTTGCCATGGTTGAATGAACATAATCCGAACATTGATGGGGAGAAATGCACAGTGGAATTGAATTCAGAGTGTTGAATTAAACTATGCTTTTGGAAGAAGTTTGAAAAGAGACTCGACTCTCCCGGCCACTGAGTTGGCTTCAAGGCTCTGTGCAATTTGTGTTATGGATCTAAAAGAGATATCTGTAGAGTATCTGGATCTGGCAAGTGTGTTTGACAAAAAGAATGCAGAAAAGTTGCCTCCTCAAGTCTATAATTGCACGATAGAATTGAAACCAGGAACAATCTTACCTTGCAGTCGTATGTATGCCTTAACAAAGGTGGAAAATCAATATCTTAAGGAATATATAGAGGAATATCTAGGAGAATGGGTTCATTTGTCCTTCTCAATCCCTGGTCTCTTCTCCTTTATTTCTCATTCCGTAGAAGGATAGAAATCTTTCGCCTGTATAGATTACAGAGCATTGAACCAAGTAACCATTAAGAATTGATGTCCTCTATCATTGATCTCAGAGCTGTTAGATCAGGTGAAAGGTGCATAAGTAATCACAAAAATTGATTTGAGAGAAGCATACTATTTGGTGTGAGTAACTGAAGGAGATGAATGGAAAACAGCTTTGTAGACGAAATACGGCCTCCACGAATACCAAGTGATGCCTTACAGATTGTTTAACGCTCCTGCAGCTTTCCAGCATTTGGTGAATGATGTATTAAGAGGGTACTTGGACAGAGTAGCTATGATCTATCTCAACATTCTGATCTTTTCTGAAAGCAAAGGAGAACATTTGAAGCGTGTAAGAAGTATTATACAGTAACAGCAAGAAAATCATGTTTATGTGAAATTGGAAATTTTTTCCTCTTGGGTAGAACAAGTAGAATATTTAGGTTTTGTGACATCCTTTAGCGGGGTTTCCATTGATTCTTCTAAGGTTTCAGCCATCCAAGATTGGCCCACTCCAAAGAGTGTGAAAGAAATTCAGAGTTTTATTGCCTTTTCAAACTTCTATCGGCCATAATAAGTCCCATCACTCGGTAGTTGAAAGGAGTTAACTTTCAATGGAATGAAGAAACAGATAAGGCTTTTCATTTTCTTAAAGAGAAGTTCAAGTCCGCTCCTATTTTGATGCATCCAAATCCAGAAGATGCCTTTATTTTTTTTTTAATGTAATTGAATTTTTTTTAAACTGATGCATCGGACCATGTGTCTGGAGAAGTACTCTCTCAGAGAAATAAACAAACGGGGCAGTTACATCTAGTAGTTTATCGGTCTAGAAAGTTGACAGACGCAGAAAATAATTATTCAATTGCAGGTAAAGAATTGTTGGCAGTTAAGTGATTGGAGACATTATCTTTCTGTGAGCCAAACATGTAACAGTTTTTACTAACTATCGCAATCTTCAGTTTTTTAAATCTCAGACTTTGATACCCCGTCAATTAAGATGGTCTCTGTATTTTTTAGGTTTCAATTTTGTAATCACTTATAAGCCAGGTGCCACAAATGGTAAAGCTGATGCATTATCTTGATTTTAAATGTGGAAGAAGTAGTTAAGGTTCCAAAATCGGAACCCATTATTCCATCCACCAAGTTTGTGTGTGCTACACAATTGGTGGAATTTACCCTAGAAATACAAGAAGAACTATCAGAAAAAGAAATGAAAGATCTGGGTGAAAGCAGATCCAGTAAGAAAGATTAAAAATGGTCTCCAGTTTCATAGAGATGCTCTATATTGCCCACTAATAAATTACAAGAACTAGCTTTGAAGAGCTGTCATGCTGACACAATGGCTGGGCACAAGGGTATACAGAAGACTACAGATTTAATCAAAAGACAGTTCTGCTGGCCCAGCATGAATACTCAAATCAGACAGCAGGGCTTGAAAAATCATAAAAACTTTACTAGACCTGCAGGTCGAGTAACTTACATAATCTACTTGACCTAACTGTAATGTACTTGACTCGTAAACGGGTCTCAAATTGTGTGATCCTAGGTAAATAGTTTAGAGTCGCCTTTTTCTTCATTCTCACATATGATTGCACCTTCAAATATGTGAGCTCAGCATTTCTGCAGTACAAAAAAAGTCATTTGTTTGAATAAGTAGACTGAAGTTTGCTGCATGCATCACAAGAATCTTTCCCACATAACCTAGGACTTCGTTTAGTTTACTTACAACATTGCCATCAGGGCAGGACTGTTTCTCAGTTAGTTTAAACACTCAATTTTAATAAATATATTACTAAACCTGGATGTGGTAACCTATTGTCATCTAAACACACTAACATTCCAAGAATTGTCTAAAAATCTCTCCACTAACTTGCTGCTTTACTGGTAAATCTATAAGGTGTATTAACAATCTTTGAAAATTGGGTTTCTGAAAACATATCCTTTGCACATCAACATGCAAAGTATTCTGATTTGTTTTCATCCTATTAGAATATTTTTTTTTCATCACACAGAAATCTAAAAAAGGGTGTTGGCAACTACTGAAATACATTTTGAAATGTTTGCACAGTTGACTTAGTCTTGTAAATGTTGTGTGTTAGGAAAACCCTGACACCCTACATCCTTTTATTTTAAATTCTAAGCAGCAGGTCACACAGTTCACCTTACAAGGTCCTGGAACTCTGCAGTCAGAAGGAAAATTAATTGTACGAAAAACTGACTTTTGACCTTTGTATGTGAACTCGAGCAAATGTGACATAAGAACAAGATTTAAAGGCATCTTTTATTGCCTCTCCACTTTTCATCTGAACAGAACACCTGTTCAGTGTCATCTCGGCAGAAGGGACAAGTAAGTATTAGCTCAACCTGATCAAACAAGACTCATCAATGCGTGTGATCATCAAAAGTATGGTTCGTACATGGCATTATATATAAATCTGCCCATTTCTACCTTTCGTTTCATAAAATGCTTGAAACATCTTGCTGTGGGAAGATACGAACAGCTAGGCGATAGCTATATTAAAGAGGAGTGGGAGTTGCCCTTTGAATATAAATATCTGAACGGTGAAACAGAGGTCTTTCTCGGTGGAAGTAAATGCGGGACTACTGTTAGTCATTCTATGATTCGTAAACAGGTGTCCCTGCATGGCCTTTACAACATGTGGATCACAAACTCGGGCTGTTTTCTAATGGGTATGTAAATGGCAAGCCCCAGACCGGGAGGAGGATGCGGGAGCCGCTGCTGAGAACGAGGCGCAACCCCACTCCCCCGGGGGCACCACAGAGTTCCACACCCAGAAGTCTCTATAATGTCTCGATTCGGGGCCAGAAGAGGGAGGAGGAAGGAGAAAGGAAAGTAGAGAGTATGTGGGTGAGACCAGGAAAGGAGCAAGAGGACAGATGGACAAGGGAGCACCAGAAACAGAGGGAAAGGCAACTGAGATATGAGACCAGCGAGAACATGGAGCCCGTGCAAGCGGAGGAGTTGAGACACGAAGGAGCCCAGGAGACGCACCTATCCCCAAACACCCCCCACTACGTTCCAGGATGAACATAGCTACCAAATGTACGATTCTTATTAGGGGAGACTGGGAAGATAAAAGGGGTAGAGAGGGGCAGGGAGGAAACCAGAATAACGGGGGTGCATGCCAAAACACCACAGGAACTTGAAGAAAGGTTACACTTTGGGGAGCCCCTAGAAGCCTGATTTTCACAGTGGAGCTTTCCCTGGTTACCCTCACTAACACTACCCCTTCCCCCTCCACGAGCACCAGAAAACACTTACCTGATACCTTGTCCCTTTTGCAATTCCACTGAGGAATACCCAAATAATAATACTCATCAACCCAGAACCCAAATGTACTTTGCCTAAGAACAATAGAAAAATGCTGAATAACCCAGCATACCAATAGTACATTAGTTTGTGGGAAAACAGGGATGGCTGGCCACTGAGGCCAGTCACAGTGGTGAGCCAAATATGAGTGTGACAACCTACAAGGGAAATGGAAGATGCCGTGTCTCTTGACGAGGTCATCAAGGTAATAGAAGAATAGATACAAACCTCCCAAAAAGAAAGAGAGCAGCTACAGGAGGCCTTGAAATCCCAGTCTACCATTATAGCCAATAATCAACTTGTTCACAAGACAGCCCTTCAGAAACTAACAGAGACTATTGCTACCTCTAAGGTACATCCTAATTTACCCAGTTCAGTCATCCAAAAATACCAAATTGGAGAAGACCCGGATTCCATCTTTAAGTTTGAAAGAGTAGCAAACGCAGCTACATGGCCCCAAGACAGGTGGGGCTAGTATATAGCCCTCTTACTGACCGGCGAACTACAAACTGCGTATCAAGCCGCTAATTCAGGGATCGATAGGCCTATTTATAGAAATAAAGAAAGATTCTAGAGAGACTGCCATGTGACTCCGAGCATTACCGATTTAAGTTCCGGAAAGAGAGGTGGGGTCCCCAGGATAATCCTCAAGCGCTTTTCTGTAGGATCAAAGACATGGGTTTGAAGTGGTTACTGCCTAGTGACTCGACAAAGGAGGAAGTAATCAATAAAATATTGTTGGCGCAGTTTTTGGATGCTCTTCCTGGACCTTCCCAGATATGGATAAGGCAACACAAGTAACCGTCCCCAAGGCCATAGATTTAGCCTGTGCTTACTGTTGCTCAACAGAAGCCCGGGGGGACACCCCACCCCCCTCGTGGGTCTTCCCTAACCACTACATACAAAAAACTAGTACACCCCCAAAACATTCCCCTAGGGCTCATACAAAATATACAAAAACACCAAGGGGTCCAGGTCGGGAGGTGGGGCAAGTCCCTCAATGCTTAAACTGTGCTGAATAGGGTCATATCGCCCGGTACTGTCCCCAAACCCATGGAGGTGGGTCTTTCCTGAGGGAGGGTTGGTTACACAACCACTAGTGGAATCTTTTTTTCAATGGGGATGCAGGACAACAGTATTTCTGGATTCGGAGTGTAGATATTCAGTTATAAAGGCCTCGCTGGTATTCTCTGACCAGTGGATAGACGGTGAAAAGGCTGCGATAAACTGTGTCCATGGGGAAACCTGTATATATCCAGTCACTTGGGTAGAGATGGAGTGGAGTGAGTATAAAGAACCCCTCAGGGTAGGAGCTATTCCCTACTTGATGGAAGACCTGGTGCTTGGAACCCACTATGGGGACTTCTCTTTATTATTACAAAGACTCAACCCCCTCGGAGGTGAAATCCAGAGAGCATGAATCAGTGCCAGGGCCAACTGACATGAAGAAAAAAAAGTCGGAATGTACCCATGAAAACAAGAGGTAACCCCTATATTATAACCAGACCCACCCAGCTAATGTCATTTCTCTGTCTCCTATAGTCCACCCTAATGAACAAAACCTTAGAGGTTTTCGAGCCTTTCAGAGGGAGGACCCTTCCTTAAAAAATCATGGGCTCAGGTCGTTCAAAATAATCCCAGACAGGTAGGAATTTATTTAACAGTACAGCTGGGCTTGTTGTATCATAATACAAAAGGACACGACTCACAATGAACACAACTGATAGTCGCCATGCCCTTCCTAAAGCATGTGCTCCAATTGGCCCATAGTCACACGGGAGTTGGGGGGGGTGGGGCATTATGGCAGGGATAAGACTGAGGAATACCTGTTGTCTCATTTCTATTGGCCTGGTGTCTACTCAGAGATACGGAAACACTGTTCTTCTTGCAGCACACGTCAGTTGGTTAGTCCACACACCTCCGAAAGCACCTTTACAGCCACTCCCCATCATAGACGTACCTTTCTCCTACTTGGGCATGGACCTAGTGGGATCCTTGGTATCCTCCTTGAAGGGATACCAGTATATCTTGGTATTGGTGGACTATGCGACCCAATACCAGGAAGCGATACCTCTAAAAAGTATGACCACAAGGATGGTAGCCCAAGCAATCGTTGAGTTCATTTCCAAGGTGAGGTTCCCAAAAGAATTACTAACGGACCAAGGCACTCCGTTTATGTCCAAACTTATGGCACAGATATGTCACCTCCTAGTGATAAAACAAATTCAGACTGCAGTCTATCACCCCCCAGACGGATGGTTTAGTGGAAAGATATAATAAAACGATTAAGACCCTGTTGAAGAAAAACATTTCAGAATCCAGACAGCCTCGCCCTATATGCCATACGTTCTCATGTACAATCTTCAACCGGCCATAGACCTTTCGAGTTAGTGTTCGGGAGGCAACCCAGAACCTTATTGGACATGGCGGCTTAACACTGGGAGGAAGAAGGGGAGTAAAACCTGTTAGAGTACACTCTGACCCTAAAAGATCAGATACATATACTTTGGGGAGAGGTCCACCAACCTAAGGAAAAAGCTAGACAAAAATGTTATTATGATTAAAAACAGCCGGTTAAGACATCTAGCAATAGGCAATAAGGTTCTTCTGCTTCTCCCCACCTCTGAAAACAAACTCCTAATTAAGTGGCAGGGCTCCTACAATATCCTCAAACAAGTTACCCCTGTTACTTAGTGTCAATACCCCAGACGAGGAGAGAAGATATATATTCCACATTAATATACTAAAAGAGCGGAAGAAAACGCAAGCAACCAAAACCAAACCACGATGAGTTCCCTTTTATTACTGATACCCAGCCCTTAGATATCCAGTTAGTACCATACAATGACCCGGGACCAGATAACCTCCCCTCCCTCAGTCCCAGTTTAACGAAAAACAACGGGAACAGATGATAGCTCTAGTCAACCAGAACTGAGACATATTTTCCTCAAGGCCCGGACAGATATCTTTTATACACCCTACCATATAGACCAAACCCGGTAAGGTCATCCGGTTGAGACCCTATAGGACACCCGAAACCCAGCGGGTCGCGGTAGAACAGTAGGTGAAAAAAAAAATATTAGAAGGCCAGGTCATTGAACCTTCCAAAAGCCCATGGAGTTCCACTGTCGTTTTGGTCCCAAAACCTAATGGGATGGTGCGGTTCTGTATGGACATCCACCAACTAAATGCAATCAGAGTTTGAACTTGTAGAACGACTAGGAGTCCAACATCTCTCCACCAGATACCTTACTAAAGGTTACTGGCAGATACCTTTGACAGCAAAAGATAGGGAGGAAACTGTTTTTCCTCCCCTTCGGAATTGTAGCAGTTCAGAGTAATGCCTTTCGGACTACCTGGGGCTCCTGCCACTTTAACTACTAATGGACCTCATTCTAAAAAAAAACACAAAAAAACATGCAGCCGCTTACCTTGATGACAGTGATCTACAGTCCATCTTGGGATTCTCATCTACTCCACCTAGAGAACGTTTTAGCTACCCTACGAGAGACCGGCTTAAGAGCCAATCCTAAGAAATGCCACCTGCCCAGAGAATTCATACAGTGTTTAGGGTACAACATATCGAAGGTAATATGCGTCCCCAGATAGAAAAGGTACAAGCTATACGTAACCTCCATCACCCCACAGCAAAAAAAAAGTTTGTTCCTTTTTTGAGGCTAATTAGGTATTACTGGCGATTCATACAGCAGTTTTCTGATAAAGCAGCACCTCTCATGGAACTTTTTAGAAAAAAAATCGCGACCCAACAAACTTGGGGACCTCACAGCACTTGACCAAGAAGCTTTTGACACCCTAAAAACAATCCTCCGTACCAACCCCATTCTCAAATGCCCTGACTTTACCCGACCCTTTGTATTACAGATGGATGCCTTGAATCAGGAACTCAGGGCTGTCCTCTCCCAACCTGATGAATTCCACCATCTTCATCCTGTAGCCTACATTAGTCAAACTGTTACCTCACAAACTACTTTATTCGACCATTGAAAAGGAATGCTTGTGTGTTAAATGGGCGATTGAGGCTCTACAGTACTGTCTGTTGGGTTGGGTGTTTAGACTGCTGACTGATCATGCACCGTTAACCTGGCTTGCTTTCCATGAGGATTCTAACTCTAGGGTTTTAAGGTGTTTTTTTGGCTCTCCAACCCTTCTCGTTTCAGACACTGCACATCCCTGGGAAGAGCCAAACTATGGCTGACTTTTTTTCCAGCAGGCTGGGCTCATGGCCCGACGGCCATGCCAGGCAGGCAGGGCAGTGTAAATGGGAAGCCCCAGATCGGGATGAGGATGCACAGCCGAGGACGAGCCGCTACCCCAGTCCCCCAGAGCACTGAAGAGAGTTCCACACCTGGAAGTCTCTATAACGTCTGGATTCCTGGCCAGAAGAGGGAGGAGGATGGAAACTGGAGAGGAGAGCGTGGTGGGAGAGAGCAGGCAAGGAGCGAGCGGGTGGAAGGACAAGGGAGCACCAGAAACAGAGCAGAAGGTGACCAAACTCTGGGACAAGGGAAAACAAGGAGCATAAATCCTTTCAGTAGTTTTAAAAGATAAAATAGATCTATCTGGACAGTTAATTTTTGGATCCTTCTTAGATTTGCTAATCCATTCATAAAACATAAAAGAATGCCATTTGGAAAAAGGGTCTTTTTCAGTCGTTGTCCAGTGCAGCTTTGCAAATCCACCACTGTCTTTTTGCTTGGCCATTACACACACACACACACACACACACACACATTTCTGACGTGGCTGCCATTACCCAACAATGTGCACAATATTGGGGAAAATAAAAGTAAAAAGGGCATAAGGCAGCATGGTGATCCTACACTGATCCCCAGGGCCCAAGTTTGGGGGCACAAACTGGCTACCCTAAAATGAAAATACATTTTCAAATGTGTGTTGGTTTAAATTTTTTGGGTGGGGTTCAATAACACTATGCTGGATTTGTGTATCTTGGACCCTCCATAACTCCTACGCTCCCTCCTAGAACCTCATGCTTTGGCAAATTCAGCACAAAGTTTGCAAATACTGGAGAATAAATGTTTTGGCATACTATAGCCATGTTTAACCAATATTCACTGTCTGAGTTGGCTGGCAGCAGGGGCTTAATGTCCACCCTTGCTGTGCACAACCTTTGCTTGTGTATTGTGGATGGACTGCTCATGACTGGTTGGGTGCAAGGCCTGGCAGGTCATGTGCCGCACGGTTGGTCACCCATCGGTGGTTAGGCTTAGGGAACTGTTGCATGTTTTATGATTTAAAAAAAAAAAAAAAGTTAAAGCATACTTTTTTTTTTTTCCCCTTCCTATTTTTATTTTTAAGTTATCAGTTTTAAACATAGGTGCTATTTTCTATCACATGATACAAGGAACGTTGTCATATTCACACTTTAATTTGAGAGTAGAACGCATAATGGGAGACCGCTAGTTCTACATCAAATCATTGTCCAAACTGCCAGCAATCCTTCCGGACAAGGAGTGCAATTAAAAAAAAAAAAAAAAAAAAGTCCTCCATTAGTGGAGCTTTAGGTACATTTGTCAAATGTTTATATATGTCCTGATGAGGATCAAGCCCTTTTTAGGAAGGATGCTCAACAGGTGGGGGGGTCACATCTTTCCAAACCTCCCATCTTATGATTTTTGGTGCAAGGGATCTCTTTGCACCTGCGGGCTCAGCCAATTCATAGCCAGCTATCTACGAACCAGTTGCGGTATGAAGTAAGTAAACCTGTGCCTAGTTTTATTTTTAGATTTACTGGCTTCCATACCCAATAAGCAGGCTTGTGTGTTGTCTGTTGGTCTAGTTAAATCTCTGCCTAATAGCAAGCAGGTTTGTGCGTCCAGTACTTACGTGTTTGGGGGTAATCTCATGTTAAGAAATACATGCCTTACGTCTGGAGACATTTAGGGGGCACTCGCGTTCTGGTGGTATAAATTTTGTGTAACAAAGCTGGGTGACATGTTCTGTGTATGAAACTGAATGTGTCAATCTAAATCAGACGTTGCTCATAGTATTGCACAATAGAGTGAGGGTACAGTCCTATTCACTATAGATTAACTTTTGGGGCGCAGTCCACCACCCATTTTTTTCTGGGGTTTAAGGGGAGATTTCCAGACATCAATTCTCCAGCTGCCTGCATCCGTGTTAAAACTCCTTTGCCGTTAGCCATACTTTCTGCACTGTATGGCGCCGTGTATAATAATGTAAATATTGACCGCCGCCAGACTGAACTTTTCAGTAGCCTAGTGTAGAGGGAACAAAGAGCAACTCTCATGTTGATCTTCTCCATATTAGGCACTCTGAGCCAACCTCCCCCCCCCCCCCCCACTCCACATATTTCATAGTTGCATTGTAGTGTGTTCCTACTGCACTCCCTCCCCCAAACTACAGTAATCGTTAATAACCTAATAGTTTCAGTATTTTTTGTGGCATGGGGAACAAGGAACACTGAAAGAAGTACGGGAAGTACATGCATTTTCAGAATTTTCACTGAGACCTGGATGAACGCCTCCTCGGCCCCCGACATAGCCATCCCCGACGGCTACAAGATCACCAGGAGAGACCGCACCAACCAAGTCTGTGGAGGAATCGCCATCGTTTTCAAGGACTCCATCAACATCACCACCTCCACCGAAGACACCCCCTTCATCGCCGAACACATGCACTTCCAGATCCACACCGACCCCAGGACCACCCTCAGAGGAACTCTCATCTACAGACCCCCTGGACCACGCGCCCTCTTCAGCGAATCCATCGCTGACTTCATCTCCCCGCACGCCCTTGCCTCGCCGGACTACATCCTCCTCGGTGACCTCAACTTCCACCTGGAGCAGAACAACGACCCCAACACCACCACCCTGCTCGACAACCTCACCATCCTCGGTCGCAAGCAACTGGTGAACACCCCCACCCACATCGCCGGACACACACTCGACCCCATCTTCTCCGCCAGCAACCACGTATCCTTCAACCAACCCACCTTCTCCAGCGACGCAGCCCTCAGCCTCACTCATTGGATCACCAACTGCGCGGACAACCTCGCACCCCTCAGACGCCTCCCAAGACAGTCCAGCACCAGGAAACCTCAATGGTTCACAGACACCCTCAAGGAATCCAAAAAAAGCTGCCGTACCCTAGAGAAAGCCTGGCGCAAGGACCACACCGCAGAAAACATGTCTGCCCTCAAAAACGCCACCCGCGAACACCATCAGCTGATCCGCACCACGAAAAGAACTTGCTTCACAGACAGACTGGACAAGAACACTCACAACAGCAAAGAACTCTTCAACATCGTCAAAGAGCTCTCCAATCCTAACGCCAACTCCAACTCCATCACGCCCTCACAAGACCTCTGCAACTCCCTCGCTACCTTCTTACATCGTAAGATCACCGACCTACACGACAGCTTCGGACACCAGACCCAGCCAACCACCACAGAACCTACAACCCCAGCCATCACCCTCAACGTCTGGACTCACATCAGCGTGAAGGAGACCAAAGCTACCATGAACTCGATCTACTCCGGTGCCCCCTCGGACTCCTCCCCACACTTCATCTTCAACAAATCCGACGACATCATCGCCCCGCATCTCCAGACCATCATCAACAGCTCGTTTGCTTCTGCCACCTTCCCCGAGAGCTGGAAACACGCGGAAGTCAACGCCCTACTGAAGAAACCTACGGCGGACCCTAGCGACCTGAAGAACTTCCGCCCCATCTCGCTCCTCCCCTTCCCTGCCAAAGTCATTGAGAAGACCGTCAACAAGCAACTGACCAACTTCCTTGAAGACAACAACCTACTCGACCCCTCTCAGTCCGGATTCCGAGCCAATCACAGCACAGAAACCGCCCTCATCTCAGTCACAGACGACATCAGAACCCTGATTGACAACGGAGAAACAGTCGCCCTCATCCTCCTCGACCTCTCGGCTGCCTTTGACACCGTCTGCCACAGCACCCTAACATCCCGCCTGCGCTCCACCGGTATCCAAGGACTGGCCCTTGGCTGGAGCACCTCTTTCCTCTCCAACCGCTCCCAAAGAGTCAACCTCCCTCCATTCCGCTCAGACCCCACCGAGATCATCTGCGGCGTCCCACAAGGCTCCTCGCTCAGCCCGACTCTCTTCAATCTCTACATGAGCCCCCTCGCAGACATCATACGCAACACAACCTCATCATCACCTCCTATGCCGACGACTCAGCTGATACTTTCCCTCACCAAGGACCCCACTGGCCCCAAGACCAACCTGCAAGATGGAATGAAAGACGTCGCAGAATGGATGAAACTCAGCCGTCTGAAACTGAACTCAGAAAAAACAGAAGTCCTCATCCTCGGAAACACCCCGTCCGCCTGGGACGACTCTTGGTGGCCCACGGCCCTAGGCACCGCACCAACCCCCTCAGACCACGCACGCAACCTCTGATTCATCCTGGACCCGCTTCTCACCATGACCAAACAAGTCAACGCCGTATCATCTTCCTGCTTCCTCACTCTCCGCATGCTCCGAAAGATCTTCCGCTGGATCCCCGCAGACACCAGAAAAACTGTGACCCACGCCCTCGTCACAAGCCGCCTGGACTACGGAAATACCCTATAAGCAGGAACCACCTCTAAACTCCAGAAACGCCTGCAGCGAATACAAAACGCCTCCGCCCGCCTCGTCCTTGACATACCCCGCATCAGCCACATCTCCGCCCACCTGAGACACCTGCACTGGCTTCCCCTCAACAAAAGGATCACCTTCTGGCTCCTCACCCACGCACACAAAGTCCTCCACAACAAGGGACTCTAATACCTCAACCGTCGCCACAGTTTCTACATGCCCACCCGTTAACTTCGCTCCGCCAACCTCGCACTCGCCGCCGTCCCTCGCATCCGCCGCACCACGGAAGGTGGGAAATCCTTCTCCTACCTGGCAGCCAAGACATGGAACTCCCTCCCCGCCAACCTCAGGACCACCCTGCATTCTGGAGGCAGCTCAAAACCTGGCTCTTCGAGCAGCAGTAACCCCCTCCCCCTAGCGCCTTGAGACCCTCACGGGTGAGTAGCGCGCTTCATAAATGTTTTGATTTGATTTGAATAGCGAGCCTGTTGCTCACCAACTGAGACAATAACACCAATAGTCTAAGCTGCTTCAGAGATCTGTCAAAAACCGTATTGGGTGAAGATCTAACAAGATTTGTTCACTATGTGTGACATCTGTACCCAGATTTTGGAACAAGTCTGTATTACATGGTATTACATTTGTGGCAGTGTCTCTTGGAGCACCTGCTGCAGGTGTCTGCATGGGTACTATGCAGATTTTTTGAGGGCCCACTATTAAACCAGTTTGACTGACAGTGTGTCAACTAGGCTAGAAGTAGCCCCAGAAAGCGATTTGGGTCAGTTGCATACCCCAGTAGATCATCAGCATACAATGATACCACATGTCTCTGCATACAGGGTGTGATAGCCCAGACATCCATTACTAGTCGCAGTCTATGTACCAGAGGCTCCACCGCCAAAGCAAACAGGAGGGAAGGGGAATGGGGAGTATTCCTGCCAGGTGCCCCTCTGTAACGTCACTCCAGTGATTTATAGCTCTTTCTCCTGAATCTGGCCTGTGACTGTGTGTATAGAAGGGCGATTTTAATTTTTGAATTCTGTGGCTAAAATTCATAGTGGCCAGGATTTGCCAACTGATTGTGTTGAAAGCTTTTTTTTGGTGTCTAATGACACCAAAGGAAGTTCCTCCTCGCTGTTTTCTACTGCACGCATCAATTAGCGTGTCACCTTACATTTAATGCTGTGCACCTCCCCAAGAGTTAAGTTTTTATCCAGGTGCACCAGACCTACCATAAAGCCTTTCAAACGTCAAAAACGATTTTACAGAGGATTTTACTGGCAGTCTAACATTGAGAGTGGCCTATATGTTTACAAGCTGTTGGGTCTTTACCTTGCTTTTTTAACAGTGTGATAGTATAATAGTTGCCTCTCTCATTTTAGGGAGCACCCCACATTCCAGGGCTTCCTGCTATACTGCTAGGCTTCTGTGACAATGTCTCCGCAAATGTCTGATACCATTCTGCTGGGAGGCAATCTAGCCACAGAGTCTTAGATATGTTCACTTCACTGAGCGCTGCCTTAATGTCAGCTTGTGTAATCGGTGCTTCTAATGATTTGCATGGTGCCATTGTAAGCCTACGTATCCATTTGTGTGCGCAGCATTATATAGATGCCCTTCTCTTGGTAGTCCAGAAGCTTCTTATAAAGTGTCTTATAGTAGGAGTAGAAAGTTTCATTGATCTGGTGTGTTGCTATGACGCCTTGTTCGTTCTGGTTAGGAGTAATCATGGCTCAGACTTGTCTCGGTGAAGAAGCCACTTTAACAGCCTCCCAGGTCTATCTCTCTCCTAGTGGCGCAGTGGCCTGTACTGTTATGAAGTGATTCTTTGACATTTTTTGCAGACCTTTTCCCCTCAGATCCTGTTCTTGCCTGCTCGTTGCACCTGGGCAGGTTTGCCTGTAGTGCCTCAAGCCACGATTCAAGAGTGCTAATGTCTCTGTATAATGCCCCCCTTGTAGAAGTAACCAGATATAACACCAGTTCTCCTAAACCCCCCCTTAATTGGTGCCCATTCTGTGCACCTCTGTCATAGTGGAGTACTTCAGACAGAATGATAACACTATCTCATCGTGAAGCATTGGTGAATATGCCCCATCCTGCAGGATGGCCTCCGGCAGTCGCCATGTAGGGTCTGAGCCCTGTACTGTTGGCCGTGATATGTGAAGATGAACTGGGAGTAATTTGAAAGGACCCTGTTACTGTAGGTCATGTGCCCAATCATATGAGTGTTCTCTCTCGTCACTGAAATGTAATCTAGGTGGGAATGTGTGAGTCTCCCCAGTGTAGTGTGAGTACACCTGATCAGCTGGGCCTGCCACACCTCCACTAAGTCCAGAGCCAAGAGTAAAAGGTCTTTCGTTTTTAACTTGCTTGTTAGGGAAAGTGGCATTTGGTCCAATGTGCCGTCAAGAACAAAGTTTTTAAGTCCACTATCCAAATCATTGGTGCCCCTAGATATTTACATACTTTAAGAGTTCGGTATTGTAAGAAGTCTGCTCATCAGTAGTGGGAAACTAGAGTTGCACAAGGGAGGTGTCCCGGCCATTAAGTTTACCTTGCAGTTTAGCTTAACTCATGCCAGTGTCTCTCTCCATAGATACAACCTCAAGGGGGTGCCCGGGATGCGATTCAGCCCCATTCTCCAGCCCCCCCCCCCCCCCCCCCCCCCCTCCCTCCCAAGGCATGTTCACTATGGTGGGAACAGTAGCACCTCTCCTTTCGCTTGCATCAACTTTTTCAACCTGTTCTGCCTGCATATGTTCCCGGGGAGGGCAGACCATCTGAATCCCCTTTTATATAGGTAATCTCCCACTCTTGCCCCCTATACCTAGTTATTTAGACTCTGGACATTCCATGTTCTCATTTTGATGCAGTCTTTTGAATTTTGCATCTTGGATAGCCTCCTCCTGTGAACCGCGACCTCCCTATATCCTATTATGGTTCCTTTTTGGCATGTAGAACATACAAACTGAAAAGCCTGGTACTCAAGCCATTTACCATGCTTGCATGAATAGGTGGCACCTGTCAGAAGGCTTGTGTTTGTGTGCTGTCTGAGGCACCTGTCACTAAACATAACTGTTAATAACTAACCAACACTCCCCTTTCTCCCCAGTTTTGATACCAGTGGTAGGCCAAACCATGTGACCCAGCCCCCCACCACCCCGCCAGCCAGGCCCTGCACAAAGAGCTCACTCTACAGTGGATCTATATCAGATGTTCCCAGCAGGATATGGGGGCAGGTCGTGAAGTGGTTAACCAGGTGAGCACTTAAAGATCTCTGCCTTGCTTAGAATGCACAATGCTTTCAGCGGACAGGGTTGGTTAGTCTGGCAGTTGAATAGGCTCTGCTCCTCCATAGATCTTGACGAGCCTCTCGGCCATTCTCCGGCACCAGTGCCCTTGGTGCTTGACCAATATATCCATCAAGTCCCAATCTTGCATGGCATCAGTTTTAAAAAAAAAAAAAAAAAAAAATGGGAGTGGTCTTGTAAAATCTTCAAGAACATTACATCGTTCAACTAGTGGTCACAGCATTGTCATTTTACCACCTCGAAGGAATGTATAATCCTCTGGACCTGAAGAGTGTAGTTGGGGAAGAACATTACCCCAATGTCCGCTGTTCAGGTGACTTCAAAATGGTGTACTTCTTGCAGCATCACATCCATCTCTGTAATTGAGAAGCCTTAGGATGAGGGTTCTCGGGAGGGGGAGTTGGTGAGGATTGAGCCTCGGGGTGGGGTGGGGGTAGAGGGCGGAGGGGGAGATGATAATCCTCTCGGTTTCAGTGATGTGATCCATTTGTCCAGATAACACTCCAGGCATTCTTTTACACATCTTTCCAGCCTGGACTCCCAAAATCTTAATTTGCCATCCCAGTTCATTCACTTTCTGTCTCATAGGCATTGTTGCTTTGTGTTCCCTCCCCCAGAGAAGGCCCTGTCTGTCATTTTGAGGCAGTCTGCCTGCACCTACCACAAGACCTTGTGTCTCTGATGGCCTTGATCACATCGACAGAGTAGGTGGTGCCTGGGCTTGGTGGTCCTCTAGCAAGTTTGTCCCCAAAGGAGCAAGTGATTTAACGTAATTCTTCATACACAGTTGTGTGCTGGTGGAGTGCTCATGCCTGTCTTTCCCCTTTGTGTATGTGGAGGATAAATAAAAAAATGAGACTTTGCCTGTGATGAGAAATCTAATAAAATGTGGGTGTGTGTATGCAGATAACCTCCTGACTAGTGCTTCTCTCCAACACCAAGAATGTCTGTGCAGGTCACTCTGTCCCCGTTGAGATATTTGCTGCCCCCACCACATTGCTTGCCATTATTCACTGTACAAGGCTAAAATGTTAAGCATTTTTTTTTTTATTATTGTGTTTTGGGAAGCTGGAACAGTTTCTAATTTCAGGAAGCCTTCTTAAATTATGTTGCACACGGGTTAAAGCAGTAAAACATTTAGTTTTGAACCAGATACCCTGACTGTGGAGGGAGGGAGGGAGAGAGGGAGGGAGGGAGAGAGGGAGGGAGGGAGGGAGAGAGAGGGAGAGGGAGGGAGGAGAGGGAGGGAGGGAGGAGAGAGGGAGAGGGAGGGAGAGAGGGAGAGGGAGGGGAGAGAGGGGAGAGAGGGAGAGGGGGAGAGAGAGGGAGAGAGAGGGAGGGAGGGGGAGGGGGAGGGAGGGAGAGGGGGAGGGAGGGGGAGGGAGGGAGAGGGAGAGGGAGGGAGAGGGAGTGGGAGGGAGGGAAAGGGAGGGAGAGGGAGAGGGAGAGGGAGGGAGGGAAAGGGAGGGAGGGAGGGAAAGGGGAGGGAGGGGAGGGAGAGGGGGAGGGAGAGGGAGGGAGAGGGAGGGAGGAGAGGGGGGAGAGGGGGGAGAGGGAGAGGGAGGGGGGAGAGGGAGGGAGGGGGGAGGGAGGGGGGGAGGGAGAGAGGGAGAGAGACTATGTTTTTAGTCTTTAGAGGAGGTCTGGTGGCTGATGTTCTTCATCCGTCAAAACACTTCCTTAACGTGCCTAAATGAATGTATATTCTGGTGTTAGCAGAGTTAAGTGGTTTTTCTTCTCCATATAGTGTAGTGTCATTGTAGGAAAGTGCTCCTTTTTGGCTTGATCACCCATACACCCTGGCCTCCCCCCCCCCCCCTTTTTGGCCTGGTATTTTATGCAATTTTGACTGAAAGTGCACTGGGTTCCTGCTAACCGGGTCCACGGGTACCAGATCCTTCCCTAAAACTGTGCAATTGTTCCCCCAGTAGGCCATACTTTTGGCACCCCTGTAAGTCCTTAGTATATGGTACCCTTGATACCTAAGACATGGCTACCAAAGAGGGTCCCCAAGGGCTGCAGCATGTATTGTGCCACCCTCAGGGATCCATCACCTAGCACAGGCAAACTGAAATTGCAGGCTGCGTGTCTTGATGCAGCTAACAGTGAAAACACGGTATGGCAGACAGCCTGTGTGCCATGTCCCCTAACACTTCATGCAATATATGTTAGTCACCCCTACGGTAGGCCTTACAGTCTTAAGGCAAGGTGCATTATATGACGTGTGAATATATCTGCAAGTTTTTGACTTTTTGTTCTCCTTTATAAGAAGACTTTGGCATATAGCCATTTCACACATTATTATATTATTCGGTCTTTCCATGCATGAACTATCCTTAACATTTTCCAAAGGTTGTAACCCATGTTTTGAAATTGACGCTCACCTACTTCTTTATCTCAACCCCGCCTGGTGATGGGTTTTAGCAAGTAAATCTGTCAATTGACCGATTAATTGTTATTTATGTCTGTAATAAGTATTATTGTATCCTTCACAGCCCTGAGGAAGTCAGTGAGATTATCCTCTCGCATGACAAAACACGTGTTGACTGTTGGTCTTTGACCGTGTACAAGGAGAATAATCCTCATTAATAAACAGAAGAATGGATTTTAAGCTGCTGACTTTTGAATATATCTACTTTGAATGTACTTGGATCACAAGAAGACATCATTTGCTTTAAACACGGACATTCAAGTCTCTTATCATTTGCACGAGTGCCTTGGTCCTTTTGAGTGTTAACAAAGCTCTGTGGTTCGGTATGGTGGTGATGTGCTCCATGTGATTCTCAACCACTAGCCATCTAGTTGGCTGAGTTGCCAAGAACAAGTATGGCTCAAAATCAGGAGCTCCCAGCACACCCTCACAAGCTGAATGCCAAAAGATTTCTAGAGAAACCCTGTGGCGACCTCCATCCCACACCAGCTCCCTGAGGAGAGCCCAGCAGTTAGAATCGGGATACTGGCACCCTTACTGGGATCTTAGTGTAATAGAGCAACTGCAGGAGCATGTCATCTAAGGAGTTCTTTGTCTATTTTCCTTGTGCACCCACAGTTTGACTTAGGCATTTAGAGGCCATGCGGTGATTGGGTTCTAAGTACCCCTTAATGGCCTCCCTAAGTGTCTCTCTGTAGCAGGTACCGCTTTCGGCTGCCGTTACAACTGCTACGTGGATATGTCCAGATGCTCATCTTCCGTCCTAAATTCCATTAACACAGGGCTATAGTCTGAGAGGGTAAAGCTTAAGGACTCTGTGTGGGTCACGTGTTGGCTTAACCGGCACAAGCAGACCTAACTGCCAGGTAAGGGCCCTCTGCACTTGCCCGCTGAAACAGCGCATGTTGGATTCTATGGTGTAGTAGCTTGGCCACCACTGGTCTGGGCAGGCGGCTGGGGCCAAGTAGTATTCTGTGAGCGGGCGCTAGCGCTAAGAAGGGCATTATGTGTGTTGAGGCTACCTCTTCCAACTAAGACACCATATCTACATCCTCCAACCCTCTGGGGAGGCCCAAGATGCCCCACAATGTGGATGTTGCCAGGTTAGCACCAGAATAAAGGAGAGACTACCTCTACCTGTGCTCCCCTTGATGGCCTCACCACTTCAATCCCCACTACCTGTATGCTCAAGGCCATGCTGTCCAGGCCTGGTGCTGTCACTGTCCCAGAGAGGTCACCCTGTCCTAATCATCGGGTGGGGTGTGGGGGTAGCCTAACCAATGAAAGGGGGCACCAGTCCACTGTGCAGTGTGAGGGGGTGGGAGAAAGGGGGAGGCTAAGGTGGCTCATTGGGTGTGGAGGTGTTACGTCAGCTGCTAGAAACCGGGTCAGGAGGTCCCAGTCCTACCAGTAGTTCAGGGTCACAAAGGATTACCTAATGTCCTCCCCTCAGCGAGACAGTACTGACTGTGGCAGCTTCCTAGGCTCCAACACCGCATCAGCGGGCCCCCAGTGCCAGGCACCAACTTGTGCATCGAGTCATGCCACCCACTGCAAATGCCGCTGCACATCTTCGCTCTTTGCTGGTGCTGGGGGAGGAGGGTCCTTCAAACCCCACCCTATAGGGCCTGAAGGCCCCCTGCATCAACACTAGCACCCTCTGCCGCGAGGTGGGCACTTGCTGGGCACAGGTCTGTGTCTTGAAGCCCTCTTCCGCTCCCTATTCAGTTTACCTGCTGGGTAGCACCCTGAATCACTGCTTGTTACCACTGCCGGGACTGGCCCACTTCAGGCAAGGCCAGGGGGCCCCACTCCTCCTGTGCCAGCTGCGTCATCCACCGGCACATGGCTGCCTCCCCGCTCGCCACCAACATGGTGCGGCCAGCCATCCTCCATGTGCCACCATATTCCCCCCCCCCCATCTGGTTTACACTGGTTTTGCAGAGGTTGCTGTGGGGCCGCTGGACTCTTTTGTCCACTGGAAGACCCCCTGGGTCCAGTCACTACTCCCCTCGATGGCAGGGGGCTCATAGAGTTGCAGGCGACCTGGGCATGCAGGATGTGTTACAGGCCAGTACGGATCAGCCAAAATCCGGCATCTGCTGTCTTGGCCTGCTAGCCACACCCATCCTACTGTTGCGAATGTGAGCACTTGTTTTACATTAAAAAATCCTAAATGCTTGTGGAACTGTCCACATAATTACTTTATGTACTGCACCCTTCAGATAATGTCTCCACTGGGAAAAGGTTTCCTTAATCACTAGTAGTTTCTGATTATTGATGGTACAGTTATTTTCTGTTGGTGTTCATATCCAGGAATATAAAGTGACTGGATGTAATTCATCAGTTATTGCATGTCTGTGTGATAAAATGGTTCCTATAGAATAGATTGAAGTACTGGTTGCCTGGTACAGTACGAATGTCTTAAAATGGGAGCTGGTATAAATGTTTTTTTTATGGAATTGAAAGGCGTCTTTTTGCTTGACACCGTTCAAAACAAACTGCTGTCTTTATGTGCTGTGTAAACGAACAGTTATGTTGGTTAATTCTGTGAGAATTGCCTATAATAAATTGAAATAAAACAGGAGTTTGTAAATTCATCATTTACAAACGCCATTCTACAACATCTTTAACTTGGATCCCTTTGTACTTCAGAGCA